>NC_080171.1:45326835-45692869 GCF_950295315.1 Erinaceus europaeus | reverse complement strand
GTTACATGCTTAGATGAAATAAGCCTAACCTAGAAACATATTCAGGACTGTAGTAAGTCTAATATTACAAAGAATGCCTTTAATGGTAAAGGTAAAGAAAGTTTTCATGAACATAGGTTGACTTCTATGTGACAGGTATAAAACACTGTAACAGTGTTCACAGAGATAGGAACAAATTTCAGTTTACTAAACTGAGGGATGTATGAAACATCTACTTGCCACAATTCATTGCTAGAAGACCTTCTGAGATAAACACCCATGAAGGGTAGACCAGTCACAAGTGATAGGATGCCAGTCTAGACATGAAAGAGCAATGGCTCATGCTTGTACCAGAGAAGTGTCAAATCATTTAACAAGGGCTTAGCACCTTTGTGAAAAAAGGAGTGAGAATTAGTAGCCAAATTCAAAGTAGTACACACTACTAGTCTATATAAACTGTCATCCCTAGGAGGATCATTGACGGTCTTTGTAAATAGGGAATAGGGATTAACTGTGCATCTCAGGTTCCATGGGGGAAAATGAGAAATTTTAATTTGTCCTATATGGTCAGTATCAATAATTCCAGAATTTGCTTGAACATTTAGAGAGGTTTAACTAGAGCACCGTATCAAAACATGAGTAAAACCTTTGGGGAGATTACCCTCAAACACTGGTAGGTACAATTTCTATTTTATCCCTTTTAGTTAAAAAGCATATGAGTGTATAAGCATTCCACAATCAACAATGTCTGCAAGGATCAATTTGAGTGAATACATCTAGGATAAAATTGAGCCAATACATACATATTCCACTAGTCTAATAAATCAAGACTCCATAGAGAAACTGGAAGGTTTAAGACATAGAGATACAGTGAGACAACCTGTTATGGTTCATGCCTGTAGTAAATGGCTGTTCTTCAGAGCCATCCAATAGTCCTCATTACATCTCAAGCCAGAGGGACAGGGCTCCACCTTTTGTTTCCTGGGAGATAATTATCTCCTGCATAAGTTGGATGGATAGTGGATTGCCTGGTGAAAGCCTCTTTTATAGAGTGGAAATTTGATGTGGAGGTTTTTGAATATCTGTCATCTCCAGATACCTTATAATTAAATTGTTTGACATTCATCTTTCAATTTTTTTTTTGCAACAAAAAACCTTGTTTTGCATGGGCTGTATTGAGTCTGCCACACACGTGGCCTGATTTACTGCAGCCATAAATGTGTTTTATGGATTTGAGTCTATCTCAGTAAATGCTTTTATCATATGAGCAATATTTATTTATTTATTATAATTTTATTTATAAAAAGGAAACACTGACAAGAACCATAGGATAAGAGGGGTACAACTCCACACAATTCCCACCATCAGAACTCCGTATCCCATCCTCTCCCCTTATAGTTTTTCTATTCTTTATCCCTCTGGGAGTATGGACCTAGGGTCATTATGGGGTGCAGAAGGTGGAAGGTCTGGCTTCTGTAATTACTTCCGTGCTGAACATGGACACTGACATCGATCCATACTCCCAGCCTGTTTTGCTCCCTAGTGGGGGCCGGGCTCTGGGGAAGCAAGGCTCCAGGACACATTGTGGGGTCCTCTGTCTGGGGAAGTGCAGTTGGCATCATGGTAGCATCTGGAACCTGTGTGCTGAAAGAAGAGTTAAGATATAAAGCCAAACAAATTGATGACTAATCATGAACCTAAAGGCTGGATTAGTGCAGATGAATATTTAGGGGTCTCCATTTAGGAGCTAGTTAATAGGCCTATTTTAGGTATATTCTAAAGGGCCCATGACTATACGAGTTTTATTTATTTATTTATTTATTTATTTATTTATTTATTTATTTATTTTCTGAGCCTGGCATCTGATATGCAGGTGGACCCAAGTTATTGTCTGGGAGATGATGTCATGGCTGGGTAAAGGACCAGAAAGCTGGATCAGGGAAGAGAATAGCTCCCAAATATGGGAAAGGTGTATAAATATATTGTTGACTATAAACCCCATCGATTTGATCTTATCTGGGGATCATATTCATCTTAGGAGCCTATATGACCTCTGCATCCATGTAGATCTGAGCTCACATTCTGTGGTCATGAGTAGGAATGTTCCTAGCTGCCCCAATTTCAGAACCCATCTTACTCAGGTGGAAGATAAAGTATGTTGTCCAGCCTCACTTCAAAGGATGGAACTGTGGTTGATCCATGTTTAGGGCAAGATCCTATGGGGGCAGACAGAGGGGTCTATTGTCTTGTTCCTGATAGAGATGACCAGTAACAATGGAGAGAGGGATTTATTCAAGGTCTAGGCCCATCTTGCCTTTTTGGGAATCTCAGGACAACCTGACTAGGGCCCCAGCTGTTGAGGTGGCCTGATAGTGACTAAACAATCATCCTTAAAGTATGCCAGTCTCTTGCCATTATTCAGCTTTTGCAGTCTTTATTTGGATACGGTTAGCTTTGGAGTGACTAAGGGAAGTGTAATAGGAGGTAGATGAGGAGGGTGTATCTACTTCTAAGTAAACACTATTTCATTAGGAATCTTTTATGTCTTTTTAGGTCTTTCTACTTGCTTGCTTCATATACTGACTCATTGCATACTATTGTACACTTTTGCTTTCAGGTATATATTTTGCCCTAAATATTAGATATATGTGAACATATGCCCTATTTCATGGGTCCTCGTCTATATCTAGGTTTTAGGACTTTGTTAGGAAGTGAAACACCTGAAATGGAATTAGAGAATCCTATGAAAGGAAAGGTTTCATCCGAGTAATGAGGCTGAAGGGTTGACATTCCACACCTGATGTCTCTGGACACAGTCTGAAGTGAAGCTTGTTGAGGTAGTACTTGTTTCATTGATTAGGTTGAGATCAGCAGGTGCAATGTCATTTGGTATGAACTGAGAAAAGCATACAGGAAAGTGAGCCTCACCCTAGACTGGGGGAAATATAGGCTCTATAGATGAAGTGGAAGGTTCCTGCTCTCTTAGGGTATAAGAAGGCAATAGATAGTTATTGCCGTAATCAAATTATTTGGCAATTGGGTTAACTTTGAAAATCCTTTTGTTAGGATTTTCTGCATCATACACAACATCACCGTAATTTATGTCCTTTGACATTATTTGTATATAGCTGTGTCTTATGGAGTAATGCCACCTGTTGCTTCTGTTCTCCCTGGTCTAAGGTTTTTAGAGAGTCAACATGTGATAGACTCAGCCTATGGTATGCACATTAAAAAGTTTTAGATATTCAATCAACTTTTCCCCTCTCATATTAATTAATAGTGATGTATATGACTACAAGTTAATAGGGGTGTACATAAACACCATTCCCAGCACCAAAAGACTGTGTCCTACCCCCTCTTCCCCCCACCCCTCCCCCCCCAGTGAAGCTGAATGTCCACCATCACCCTCAACCTAGAGATTTTTACTTTGGTGCCCTGCTCCACACTTAGTCATATTCTGCTTGGAGTTTCCCTTTCTCTTCTTTCTCAACTTCTCTTTATGAGTGGCATCATCCCATATTCGTCTTTGTCATTCTGACTTAGCTCACTTAACAAAATTCCTTCTAGCTTCATCCAAGATGGATCAGAGAAGGTGGATTCATTCTTAATAGCTATGTAATATTCCACTGTGTGGAATATACCACAGCTTTGGAATATACCACAGCTATGTAATATTCCACTGTGTATATATACCACAGCTTTCTCAGCCATTCATCTCTTGTTGGACATCTGGGTTGCTTCCAGGTTTTAGCTATTACAAATTGTGCTGCTATGAACATAGGTGTGCACATATCTTTTTGTTTGGGTATGAGCAATATTTAAATCTTTAAGTGGCCCAAGTATTCCTTTACAATCTTGGCTTGCATTATCATACGCTAATTGCTTAATTAGTATTTTAGCTACTTCTTTAGTATCTGTCTATATACACTGCTTCTTTTAATCTGTCCACAATTCTGTGTCTTCATAAAACAAACAAACAAACAAACAAACAAAACAAACAGAGTTAAAAGACTCCACATGAGTGCTAGGGCCTGGTATCTTATCCAATCCTCTGACTGCCATCTGCACAGAAAGATGCATTTCCTTTTATCTAATGTTTATTTGTCCACTGTGAGAGGCAAAAGGTGCACAGTCTTTTTTAATGTACTATTGTATCAAGTCGGCTAGAATGTTGTTGATTATTTTAGCTTCTATTTTCCTCAGGGATATTGGTCTGTGGTTTTCTTTTTGTGCCATGTCTCTGTCTTCTTTTGGTATCAGGGTGATGGCTTCATAGAAAGTGTGAGAATGTATTCCTGTGTCTTTGATATTTTGGGCGAGTGTGAGGGGTATAGGCAATATCTCCTCGTTAAAGATTTTGTAGAATTCTTTTGAAAAAGTGTCTGGGCCTGGACTTCTGTCCAGACTGTTTTTATTCAGAGGGGTTAACCAATTCATATTCTGGCTAGTGACGTAAAAGTGAAATGTCCCTCTCTACTCCTGCATCATTGCCAACACCTATTTCTGTCATTTATAGTGTAGATAATTTTCTCAGGTGTAAAGTAGTAAATCACTGTGATTTTATTTCTTTTTCTCTGGTAGTCAGTGATTTTGAGTACTTCCTCATAGGTATGCTGCCCCTCTGAATTTCTTTCTCAGTAAAGAATCTGTCCATGTCCTTGCCCCATTTCTTAGTAATATATAGTGTTTAAAAATCTTCTCTTAGGATAATTATGGGATGATCCACCCATACAGAGAAGTTAAAAATTAGAACAGAAGGGAAAAAACAAAGTAGAACTTGGACTACAGTTGGTGTATTTCACAAAGTAAAGGACTCTGGAGTTGCAGGGAGTGTTCAGGTCCTGGAACATGATGGCAGAGGAGGACCTAGGTGGAGGGTTAGAGTGTTATGTGGAAAACTTAGAAATGCTGCACATGTACTAACTACTATATTTTACTATTGACTGTAAACCAGTAAACCCCCCATAGAGGAAAAAAATTCTTATTCTGTAGAATGCCATTCCATTCCATTTTAGTGATTATTTCTTTTGCTGTGCAGAAGCTTTCTTTCTTTCTTTTAGTTTCATTTTTTTAATTGCCCCAACAGGATTATCACTGGGTCTCACTGCTTACACTATGAATCTACCACTCCCAGTGGCCAATTCCCCACCCAGCACCCTGTCTTTTTTTCTATCATGTATTTGATAGAACAAAGAAAAATTGAGTGGATGGTCAGTGAAAGAGAGAGAGAAATAAAGAAAGAGAGCGAGAGATACCTGCAGATCTTCATCACTCATAAAGAACCCTTCCTTCAGATAGGGAGCAGGAGTTAGTTTTTTGTCTTGGTAACATGAACACTCAACCACGTGTGTCACTGCCAGGCCCCCTAGGATCTTTTAAGTTTGAAATAGTGCCATTATTTTATTTTCATTTTTGTTTCCTTGCTGTTGGACTTGAGTCTTTGAAGACATTTCTAAAACATAAACCTTGAAGTGTTCTGACAATGTTTTCTTCTATGTATTCGATAGTTTTTGACCTAATGTACATATATTTGATACATTTGGAGTTGACTTTTATACATGGTTATTGTAATAGAGGTTCTTTTTTTTGTTTTGTTTTGTTGTTTTTGTCACCAGGGTTTTAACTGGGCCTCAGTGTCAGCACTATAAATCAGTAGACTCCTGGTCACTTTTTTTTTTCTTTCTTTCTTTCTATTTTATTTGACAGGACAGAGAGAAATTGAGAGAGGGATGGGGAGATAAAGAAGGAGAAAGATAAGACACCTGCAGGCCTGCTTCACCACTTGTGAGGAATCTTCCCTGAAGGTGAGGTATGAGGGCGAAAACTCAATTCCTTGAGCATGGTGATATGTACACTTTACTAGCTGCACCAAAGTCCAACCCCAGATTCCTTTTAAAATAAAGATCTGTCCTTTGTTGATGTATGATAATGCTTTGACAGTTTTTAAAATTTTTATTTATAAAAAGGAAAATGACGAAAACCATAGGATAAGAGGGGTACAACTCCATGTAATTCCTACCCCCAGAACTCCATATCCCATTACCTCCCCTGATAGCTTTCCTGTTCTTTTTTCTTTTTAATATTTATTATGAGAGAACTGTAATAGGAAGTAGGTGAGGAGGGTATCCAAGTCTAAGTAGACACTATTTCATTATGAACTTGTTCATAATGAAAAACCTTTCCTATTCTTTATCCCTCTGGGAGTATGGACCCAGAGTCATTATGGGGTGTAGAAGGTGCTTCTATAATTGCTTCCCCACGGAAGATGGGTGTTGACAAGTCTATCCTTTCTCCCAGGCTGTCTCTCTCTCTTTCCTTAGTGGGGTGGGACTCCAGGACAAATTGGTGGACATTTTAAAAAAATTTCAGTAGATTCAGGTCCTGGAACATGATGGCAGAGGAGGACCTAGTGAGGGTTGAGTTGTTATGTGGAAAACGGGGAAATGTTACTCATATACAAGCTATTGTATTTTACCATCAACTGCAAACCATTAATCCCCCAATAAAGAAATTTTTAAAAAGTTTCAGTAGAAAGAATAGGTGTTTATTTACATTATAATTTACCCATTGAATATAGTAGCACAGAATCAGACAAGTTCTAAGAAGATACTATGTATAACATAGTAACATATATTTGTCATATTTTAGATGGAAATAAACTTAAGTTATATGAAATTTGTGATAAATAAGTAATATATTATATCACATTGAAAAAAATATATATATAAATTCTGATAGTCTAATCCTGGTTTGGAAACAAACATTTAACTTTTGCTCTCATAGAGTAATTCCAACATCAAGACAGGACTTAATTTTTTTTCTTCAGAAGTAGCAAATGATTTAAAATGTATTTATTCATTTATTTATGGGAAGAAGGAGGGTGTTAATATTGCACAGCTCTGACATAAGATCATACAAGCGTATAACTTATAACTTCTGGAAACTCAAACATGAAAATTGGTGACCTAAGATACTGTGATAGTTCACTGACCATTTGCTGTGAAGATGTTTAACACATCTTCCAGTGGTGTTTGAGAATTCATTTGTTTACAAAACATATTTCAGTCACTACCCTCAGAGCTTTTGTTTTCTAATGTAGAGATATGCACAGTAAATATATAACTGAAATAAGAATTCCTAGGAAGAAATTCAAATGTAGACAGGTATCTTACAGTGAATCCTTCATTCTCTTAATCTGTACCTACAAAACCAAATATGACTACTTCAATTGAGTTTATTTTTATTAGTTGATATCAATAAGTCTAGCAGATGGAGACTTGTCTCAAGTGGCCTCCCCCAGGGCTCTGTTCTGGCTCCTACACTATTTAATATTTACATCAATGACCTCCCAGAAACTTCTTCAAGGAAGTTCATCTACAACGATGACATCTGCTGTGCAACTCAGGCATCAAAGTTCGACATCCTCGAGGAAACACTCACGAAAGACATGTCTCTGATATCTGATTACTGTAAAAATGGCGACTAATCCCTAGCACTGCAAAAACGGTATCATCTGTTTTCCATCTACACCATGCCTCGGGGATCATTGGATGGACCTTCCCGTGGTGCATCTCGTACCCATTCATTGGGGAAACTGACGATCCTTCCTAGCCGACTGAATCCACATGGATCCCAGTCACTTTCAAAGCCAGCAACAAGCAGCTACTGACAGCTTTCAAGCTGTTGGTCCTGCTCTTCGAGTCCTCCAACTTAATGTTGAGGGGCTGTCCTTTGCCAAACGCGTTCTTATTGGTCAATTGGCGATACAGCATCAGGCAGATGTTATCTGCCTACAAGAAACACATATAGCAGTCGATGAAGCTGCTCAATTCACCATCAGTGGATTCGATTTAATATGCTATAATCTCCATCCTAAACACGGCTGAGCCATCTACGCCAATTCGTGTCTTGCGGACGTTTACCATACGGCCTCTTCGACCTTCTACAACTCCATTACTATTGGAATTATTCAGATCATCAACGTATATAAGCCTCCCAGTGCTTCATGGGATAATGAGGTCCTGTCTAGCCCGATTCACCCAGCCATTTACGTTGGAGACTTTAATAGTCATCACCAAGACTGAGGATATTCCTCCACTCGTGCTGACAGCTCTATCTTAGCCGACTGGGCTTCAGCGAATGACCTCTCCCTATTATAGGATCCCAAACAGCCAGGCTCTTTTCACAGTGCTAGATGGAATAAAGACTCGTCACCCGACCTGTGCTGGATTAGCACGGTCAATGGCCAAGCCTTTCCCGCTATGAGACAAGTTCTCAAGATCTTCCCGCACAGTCATCACCGCCCAGCTATCATCCACATTGGTCTCCAGCTCCCCTGATTCTGTGATTGGAGAAACTAAGATGGAACTTTCGGAAAGCAAACTGGCGTCTGTTCAGTTATCTTACCAACAAATCTATTCCTGCAATTCCAATTAACTCTATCCCCTCTGAAGATTCCTACAGGCGCTTCCACCAAGCCATCTTCAAAGCAGCTTCCCAAGATATTCCTCGTGGGAGACGTGCTAATTATATGCCTTGTCTTGATGCTGAATGCAAGCAACTACTAAAGCAGTTTGATGAGTCGGGCCACCCAGATGTGGCTGACCATCTCATTGCCTCCCTGGATGCAGCACGTCAAGCCCGCTGGCAACAACTCACGGAAAGTCTGAACTTCACCCACTCAAGTAGGAAGGCCTGGAAGCTTCTTCACAGACTGGGTGCTGGTAGCCATCCCCCTCCCATCTCCCATCCTGCAGTATCTCCAAACTCAGTGGCCAGTCACCTAACTCAAGTTGGACGTGCTAAGATTGACCCAGTCTGGAAAAGAGAAATTTCCCATGAGTGGTCATCCCACTTCCGGTTATCTTGTCCATCTCCAAAACTCTCTCCCTTTACACTGTCTGAACTGGAAGACGCTTTGAAGAGGGTTAAACTGGGAACAGCTGCTGGCTAGATAACATCACCCCAGAACTCATTCTTAACCTGGGTCCCACGGCAAAGAAGTGGCTCGCTTCATTCCTGTCCCACATCTTGGAATCTGAGTCTATGCCCAAAGTTTGGCGTTGTGGGAAGATTATATCGGTTTTGAAACCAAAGAAAGACCCAACACTGGCTGCCAGCTATAGACCAATTTCTCTCCTCTCCGTGTGTTACAAACTCCTTGAGAGGCTGCTTCTGTCACGTGTCTCTCATCTTACAGAGAAATGTATCACCCACCCAAGTTGGTTTCCGCCCAGGAAGATCTACCTGCGAACAAGCCCTGGCCCTCTCAACTTACATTGAAAATGGATTCCAGAAGAATTTAAAGAAGGGTGCTGTCTTTGTTGCTCTCACAGCAGCCTATGACACAGTTTGACACCGTGGTCTCCTAGTCAAGATCTCAAGATGCCTGCCTCCCTGGGTGGCCAACACTATATCGTTTCTCCAAAACAGAAGGTTCCGGGTGCATCTGGGTGACAAGTCTAGCAGATGGAGACTTGTTTCAAGTGGCCTCCCCCAGGGCTCTGTTCTGGCTCCTACACTATTTAATATTTACATCAATAACCTCCCAGAAACTTCTTCAAGGAATTTCATCTACGCTGATGACATCTGCTGTGCAACTCGGGCATCAAAGTTCAACATCCTTGAGGAAACACTCATGAAAGACATGTCTCTGATATCTGATTACTGTAAAAATGGCGACTAATCCCTAGCACTGCAAAAACGGTATCATCTGTTTTCCATCTACACCGGGCCTCAGCCTCGCGTGAGCTTAATGTGCGGCTTGGCGATACGAGAATCCAGCATGAAGCCCAGCCAGTCTATCTTGGTGTTACTCTCGATCGCACTCTGTCATTTCACGAACATCTCATAAAAACTGCAGCAAAGGTGGGAGCGAGGAATAATATCATTGCAAGACTGGCCAGCTCCTCATGGGGCGCGAGTGCTTCCACACTACGATCATCATCTCTGGCATTATGCTATTCCACCGCAGAATACTATGCCCCAGTATGGTTCCGTAGCCCCCATGTCCACTTGGTCGATTCAAATTATATTCCTCCATGAGGATAATTTCTGGAACCATCCGTTCCACCCCAGTTCCATGGCTGCCAGTTCTTAGCAACATCGCCCCGCCAGATATTCGTCGGGATGCGGCATCATCTAAGTTCATTTCCCACGTCTACGCTCGACCGGATCTGCCAATATACGTGGATATCTTCGCCAACCCTGTCCAACGCTTGACGTCTCATCACCCAATCTGGTCCCCTAAGCCTACACTGAATTTCTCTGTTCCAGACTCTTGGAAACAGAGTTGGCAGTCAGCTGAGGTAAAGAACAAACACCTCATCACAGACCCCTGCAGGCGTCAACCCGGCTTTGACCTAGCATGTTATGATTGGGCCCTCCTCAATCGCTATCGAACAGGCCATGACCGGTGCGAAGCTATGTTCCATCGCTGGGGAGCCAGAGATGACCCGAACTGCCCCTGCAGCTACAGACAGAGTATGACCCACATAGTCAACGACTGCCACCTCTCCAGATTCAAAGGAGGTCTCAAAACTTTACATCAGGCTCAACCTGACACTGTTGACTGGCTATGGAAGAAGGGCAAATGCTAGAAGAAGAAATAAAATTCAAATTTAATTATAGTTTCTAAGATCATCAAAATGAATTTGAAGAAATTTGGGATACTAGAATACAATAGTTCACTTATTTATAGATTTTTGTACATGGGCCCAATTTTTGTACATAGCCTGGGCACCTCCTCCCAGGCTAGTCAGAGATTTAAAAAAAAATTTTTTTTAAATCTTTATTTATTAGATAGAGACAGCCATAAATGGAGAGAGAAGGTGGTGACAGAGAGGGAGAGAGATAGAGACACCTGCAGCCCTGCTTCACCACTCGTGAAGTTTTCTCCCTGCAGGTGGGGACTGGGGGCTTGAACCTGAGTCCTTGTGCACTGTAACATGTGCGCTCAACCAGGTGCGTCACCACCCGGCCCCTGGATTTTTTTTTTAGTCTTTATTTATTGGATAGAGACTGTCAAAAATTAAGAGGGAAGGAGAAGATGGAGAAGGAGAATGACAGAGAGACATACCTACAGCCCTGGTTCACCGTTTGCAAAGCTTTCACTGCAGATGAGGACTGGGGGCTGGAGCCTGGTTCCTTGTGCACTGTAATGTGTACACTCAAACAGGAGCACCAACCCTAGGCCCCAGATTTTTGTATTTTATAGAATACATATGGCTTTAGATAATGTAGTATACAGATAAATGTGCATCCCCTAAAGGCTAATTTTGATCCTTTGTTCTTTTGAGCATTTGTTAAATGTGATAATGCACATTTTAAACAACTTAACAATAAACCACAGTTCTCCGACCAACTATGATAATTCCCTTAAAAAAGGGAAGGATATACAACTATATTCCTCTCTTCATGCCAAAAAATACAATACAATTATTTTATTATCATTCCAATTTATTCTATATGTGACTATTCATATCACACGTAATGAAAAGTATCTTCCAGTAATGAAAAGTAAATTCTAGAAAGAGTGCCATTATAGAGTTAATTTTTTTTTATTTTTCTGTTGAAACTACTGTTTCTGTTGAGTTATATATAGCCTGAAAGTTTTAAATTCTTGAAGTGATAATCCTGTGGTATTTGCAATTTTCTGTATGTGAACTTAAAAACTGACACTAGGCAGAGGAAAGTTGATAAATAATTTTTCTTTTATTCATGTATAGAAACTAATTATGGATTTTTAACATATAGAAAATCTTAGAATCTGGGATATAGTTTTTAAGTCTTAGAAAAAGGAAGGTAATAGTTTGAAGTTTGGAATTCTGAACATAGTAAAGATACCACTTGTCTTTATAAAAATAAAGGTTTAAGTACAATTTTATAATATTGACAAGAATTTTTATAGATAAGAACAAGGTGAATATGAAATTTATATGAAAAGACAAAAGAACAGAATACACAATCTCACAAAAATCATTTTATTTATTGTGAGCACACAATCTCACAAAAATCATTTTATTTTAAAATCTTATTAAAACAAAAAGAGAGAACCAGAGTTTGACTTTCAAATTTTATAAAATGCCAGAATCTAACCCAGGACTCCCCTAATGCATTCAGTATATGCACTCTAACACTGAACCACCACCATGTCTATAGGAAATCTTGATTAACAGGCATACCACGCATAGCAAAATTAGTAGGCCAATTCCTCCAACTTTATTATTTTTCAAAATTATTCTACCTATCATGGGAAGATGAAAACTTGTATCTATATGTCAACAACTATATTGTACTTCACTAACCCCCCCAATAAAGAGGGGGGGAAGACTTAATAATAGAGGGGGAATTTATTTGTAAATTTATTTTACCTACTTTCTGTAAATTGAATATACTTTTGAAATTTAGCAGGAAGGACAAAATTTATAGACTAGACTCAAAAACCTGGTATGTCAAATGAGAATGTGATAATTTGGACTCATTAAAAGTAAAAATGCTGTGGTCCGGGAGGTGACACAATGGATAAAGCACTGGACTCTCAGGAGTGAGGTACTGAGTTCAATCCCTGGTAGCACATGTACCAGAGTGATGTCTGGTTCTTATTCTCTTACCTCTTCTTTCAAATGAATAAATAAATAAATAAATAAAAAGTAAAAATGTTTACCTTGATAAGAAGATTAAAATGGGGCAGATAGCATTATGCTTATGCAAAGAAGCTCTCATACATGACTCTCCTACAGCCCAGATTCAATCTCCTACACCACCATAAACCAAAGCAGTGGTCTGGTTAAAAAAAAAAAAAATGTTGAAGTGTTAAAGAATATTTGTGGGCCGGGCAGGATACATGATGTGAAGCACAAGGACCAGCATAAGGATTCCGGTTTGAGCCTCTGGCTCCTAACCTGTACAGGGGTCACTACAGAGAGAGTGAAGCAGGTCTGCAGGTGTCTATCTTTCTCCCCACCTCTCTGTCTTCCCCTCCTTTCTCGATTTCTCTGTCCTATCCAGCAACAAGGACAGCAATAGCAACAATAATAAGAAGAACAACAACAATAAACAACAAAGACAACAAAAGGGAAAAAGTAGCCTCCAGGAGCAGTGGATTCATGGTGCAGGCACTTCTTCTTCTTCTAGTGTTTGCCCTTCTTCCGTAGCCAGTCAACAGCATCAGGTTGAGCCTGATGTAAAGTTTCGAGACCTCCTTTGAATCTGGAGAGGTGCCCCAGCAATAACCCTAAAGGCAAAAGAAAAAATATATATTTGCAAAAACCACATGCCCAGTGATGTGTACTCTAGTATAGATGGAAGCAGTGGAGAGCCTGGCTGAGCACACAAATGTTCCAGTGTGCAAGGAACTAGGTTCAAGTTCTTAATCCCCACCAGCAGAAGGGATGCTTCACAAGTGGTGTGGCTCTCTCCCTCTCAATCTCCCCTTCACCTCTCAATTTCTTTGTCTTATCAAATAAATATAAATAAATAAAATATAAAAAATAGACTCATAAACTCTAGAATGAAGACTGAGCAATCCTGAATACAACAAATCAATGAAACCTTAGAGAAAAACAGGTATTTTGTTGATTGAGATATATTAAATATCAGATAAACAAGGGCAAAATGTTCTACATTATTAGCCATTGGGATCATTAGGAAAGGGAAATTAAAGCCACAGGAAAATATCACTACTTATAAAAATGTGCTAAAGCAAAAAAAATAATGATAATGTTGATTATAATAAGCCTGTAGTAAAATGATAATAGTAATAATAATAATGCAGTACTAATTACTACTAGTAATTACTAGTGTAACGACTGTTAATACTGCTGGCAATACCAAGTGTTGGATATAATGAAGACAATTAGATCACTCTTTTACTGCTGAGAATATAAAATGGTGCTGTAATTTGGAAATGGCTTAATGAACTCTATCAGTCTATCATACAATATAGTAATATGGCTCTTAAGTATTTGTGCCAGAGAAAGATGAAAGTTCCATGCAAACAACTGTACATAAATATTTCTATCTGCATTAGCTGTAACTTTTCAAACTGGAAATGACTCATCCGTATTTAAATTATAAATACTGACATCCATCTCACTGAATAATATTCAAAATATAAAGTAAAGAGAATGAGGGAGTCTGGCGGTAGCACAGCAGGTTAAGCGCAGGTGACACAAAGTGCAAGGACAGGCGTCAGGATCCAGGTTCAAGCCCCTGGCTCTCCACCTGCAGGGGAGTCACTTCACAGGTGATGAAGCAGGTCTGCAAGTGTCTATCTTTCTCTCCCCCTCTGTCTTTCCCTCCTCTCTCCATTTCTCTTACAACAACAACATCAATAATAACTATAACAATAAAACAACAAGGACAACAAAAGTGAATAAATAAATAAGTATAAATAAATTTTAAAAAAGAAATTAGTTTAAAAATGAATAAAATAAAAAGAATGACATTGTGTTTATTTTAATTTGATTTTTTTATTTACTTTCCTTTTTTGCCACCAAGGTTATTGCTGGGGCTCCACCCTTGAACAAGTCCTCCCTTTCTGTCATAATCTTTAATTAATTAATTAATTTTTTAAAAAAGAAAGAAATTTCCCACATTCACATCTGCTTATGTGGTGGCTGGGGACTTGAACCCAGGTTCTTGCCCATGGTAAAGTGCACTCTAATTGGTGAACCATCCAGGCCCCAAGATGAAAGACTTTTAATATAGATAACACCTGGAATAAACCCCAAAAAATATTAAATATATATCTTAGAAGTTATAGGCTATGTGATTCTACTCATAAAATGCCCATAATTTTCAAATTATAAAAATTAATATTAATATTTGACAGTGGCCATAAGGAGGTAGGAGTGAGTGCTATTTAAGAATAATATGATGACCTTTGTGGTGGCACAGTGAATTGAGAGTTGAACTCTCAAGCATAAAGTTTCAACTTTGATCCCTCCCATTTAATGAACCAGAGTGGTACTCTGGTGTTTCCTCTCTCTCTCTCTCTTTCTCTCTCTCTCTCTCTCTCTTCCACTGATAAATAATAAATCTTTTTTAGAAAAAAAAACAACATGGGGACTTTTATGATAGTGAAGTTGTTCTGTATTAAAGTTAGCACCTGGTTTTAAAATTATACTGATTTCTAGTGGGATAGATAGATAGCATAATGGTCATGCAAGGAGAGTCTTTTGCCTGATGCTCTAAAGTCCAGTCCCCCACATTACCAAAATCCAGAGCTGAGCGGTGGTCTGGTAAACAACAACAATAAAATAAAACAAATGGTAAAAACATTTATTGTTTTTTTCATTTATTGTTTTTTACATTTATTGTTTTTTTCATGCACAAAGAAAAACTGAGTAAAAAAAATAACACAAAAGATTCCTGTGTAATTTTTAACATTCTCCAGGTTTCTTAAAGTACAAATTTTATTATTAAAATAATAGACTGGAAAGATAGCATAGTAGTTATGCAATGGACTTTCATACCTGAGCCTGAGATGTCCCAGGTTTAAATCCCAAAGCACCACCATAATCCAGAATATAGCAATATTCTGGTCTCTCTTTTTGTCTCTCTCTCATTAAAAAAATAAATAAGTAGAAAGAAAGAAAAGAAAAAGAAAGGAAGAAAGGAAGAAAGAAAGAAAGAAAGAAAGAGAAAGAAAGAAAGAAAGAAAGAAAGAAAGAAAGAAAGAAAGAAAGAAAGAGAAAAAGAAAGAAATCTCTCGATTATTGAACGAGAGAGACTGGGGGACTTTTGTTTCTAGCAAAACTACTTTACAAAAGATATTGAAAGAAACTTGTTTAGAATGAAGGCGAATCATAGCAGAAAATAATTGAAATCCACATAAAAATAAAATCACTGGTAGAGGTAATTAGTAGGTGATTTCAAAAGATATTATAATTACATATTTCTTTTCCTTTTATCCCAACTGATTAAAAAGTAATTGCATGGAACAATGCATATATACTAGTACAAAGGAAATGGGTGGGAACAAAGCTATATTAGAATAAGAAGTGACACCAGATAATTAACTTAAGTCTTCAAGTACATATGAAGAGAACAGAAATGGTAAATAAGCTATTATAACAAAATATGCAATAGATATTTTAAATTTTTTATCTAAGTTTTTAAAGATACAACATTACATATGATAGTAGTTATAATAGTTTGTTACTGAGTTTGAAACATACAGAGATAAAATATGTGAAATAAAAATAGGGAAGGGGGAATCCTTAGCTCACTAGTATCCCTGTGTGTTCACTACTCTCAACTGGAACTGAGCATTGTGGGTTCTCTCCAGAGTTACTCTATTACAAATAATGCTTCTATGAGCATAGGTGTACATAAATATTTTCAGATATTTTGATTATATTTGTGTTTTCTTTGGATAGATCCCTAGGAGAGAAATTGCTGAATCCACATTTCTAATGTTCTACGGAAACTTCAGACTATTTTATACAAGATGTGAAGTGATTTACATTCCCAACAACAATGTAAGGAGGAAAAAAATAACATTTTTATTAGTGATTTAATAACGATCAGTAAGATTGTGGGGTAAGGGGTACAATTCCATATATTCCCACTACCAGGGTTCTACATCCCATCCCCTCCATTGAAAGTTTTCCTATTCTTTATCCACTGGGAGTATGGAAAAATATATATTTAGCTATAAACCCCATCGATCTGACCTAGGGCCCTTGTCTATTCATATTTAGCACAGGAGCCAGTATAATCTCTGCATTTCTGCTGCTTTGAGCTTGCATTCCATGGTCATAGCTAGGAACATTCTAGGCTGCACTCACTTCAGAACCAGTTTTCCTTGAGAGAGGAAGCACCCAGCCTCCCTTCCAGAAGTGGGGCAATTTCTATGACTGTTGTTCTACATTGAGGCCAAGGTCCTGTAGAGCCCCACAAGAGGGTTTATGATGTTGTTCCTGATGGAGATGAACCAGTGATGGTATAGAGAGGGATCTGTTAGAGGTCTATCCCATCATATCTATGTGAGAATACAAGAATTCCCTCACTAGGGCCCCAGATGATGGGGTGCCCTTGTAGTGACCAAAAGGGCCATCATTAAAGTGTGCTGGTCTCTTGCCCTTATCCAGCTTTTGCAGTCCTTACTTTATCCAACAGGGTTAGACTTAGAGTGATTGAGAGAAGTGAAATAGGAAGCAGGTGAGGAAGACTAGGTCTAAGTAAAGATATTTGGTTAAATACTTTATGGTATTTTTTTCCCAGACATTTCTACTTGATTTCTGCACTTACTGAGTCACTGTAGACGGTTGCACTTTTGCTTTAAGGTATATATATTTTTCCTAAATTATGAATATTTGTGTATGTATGCCCTATCTCATGGGCCCTTGTCTATATCTAGGTTTTTTCCTTATTTGGGAGCTTCTCTCTGCCCTTATTTATCCAACTTTCTAATTCTATCGTCAACTCTGATACCGTCTTCCCAGAAAATACCCCTAGCCCACCTACATGTTATCTGTCAGGCTTAGGCAAAAATTAGTGAAGTCATGGGCCCCTTGGAATATACCTAAAATAGACTTCCTAGCTTCATCCAACATGAAGACCCCAAAATTCATATGCTATAGTCTTATCTTTCAGTTCCTCATTATTAAACAATTTGTTCTGCTTTGTATCTTAATGCTTTCCAGCCATCAAATTGCAAACAATAACATTTCTAAGAGCCAGTGAGGTATAACATCTGGGAATGAGCCTGCTTTGCAATGTGAGACCTGGATTCAATTCAGTTCACACAGCAATAGCAGAAGTTTAAGTGCTGTGTGCTTCCCCCTCCCCCCCTCCTACTAGTTCTCCCCTTCCCCCTTCCCCTTTCCTACTACTCTCCTCTGACCACTCTCCTCACTCATTCTTTCAGTCTGAAATAGTTATTCTGTGGCCTTTTGCTTATCACCCTGGGCAAGGACCCAGGTTTGAGCCCCCACTCCCAACCTGCAGGGGGAACAACACTTCAGGAACAGTAATGAAGGTCTGCACATGTCTTTCTCAACCCCTCTCTATCTCCACTCCTTTCTCAATTTCTCTCTTTCCTGTCAAATAAAAATTGATAAAAAGAAGTGGGAGAAAGGGGAGGGGGAGTCATTCTGTAATAATTATGTCTTGGCAATAATAGGGAAGAAAAATGTTTTGTGTGCACTATTGTTGGAAATGTTAATTGTTCTGTCTACTATGAGAAACAGTTTGTTACTTTCTCAGACTATTAAAATTTTCATAGCTTAGAATATCTATGGCTCATTGCAGCACATCTAAGGGCCTTCAAATGAAGATGTGGATGGGCCTTCAAAAGAGGTGGGGCCCAGTGCACTAAGGTGGAAGTGGATGCCAGTGGTGGTTGGTGAGGTGTGCAGACTTGTATCATAGACAGATAAGAATCTATACACATATAACAACAATATCTCACTCATCAATATTTTCCACCCAATAATGTGATTTTCTTTTAAAAAGAAAGAACTCAAAAGGAATCGATGTAGGAGTAAGAAAAAATTATCTCCATTTGTAGATGACATGATTCTATATATAGACAATCCTAAAGAAGTAAGTAAGGACTATAACACCAGTAAGTTACGTTAGCTTTCTGAGTATAACATAAGTAAGAAAAACTCAATTTTATTTATATAAATAAATGTCAGTGACTGCTCCTTAAACGAAATCGGGAAATCAATTCCATGGAAAAATGTTAACATAAACAAACAAGTACATAATTTGTACACTGAAAGCATTAAATTATTGTTGAAGATGTTCAAGAAAATTTAAAATATGGACACAATACTTTTTATATTTCATAGTTATTAGCATATTTAGAGTGACAGTACCTGTAAAAAGTAATTTATAAATTTAAGATAACTCTTATTAAATTCCATCTGTCTTGGGGGCCTGGCAGGAGCTCAGTGGGTTAAGTACACATGGCGTGAAGTACAAGGATCAGCGTGAGAGAAGCAGGTATGCAGGTGTCTATCTTTCTCCCTCTCTCAGTCTTCCCTTCCTCTCTCTATTTCTCTCTTTCCTATCCAACAACAGCAATAATAACAGCAACAACAAGGGCAACAAAACGGAAGAAATGGCTTCCAAGAGCAGTGGATTTGTAGTGCAGGCATGGAGTCCCAGCGATAATCCTGGAGGCAAAAAAAGAGAGAGGCAGACTGGGAGTATGGACCAACCAGTCAACGCCCATGTTCTGTGGGGAAGCAATTACAGAAGCCAGACCACCTTCTACCTTCTGCAACACACAATGACCCTGGGTCCATGCTCCCAGAGGGATAGAGAATGGGAAAGCTGTCAGGGGAGGGGGTGGGATATGGAGATTGGGTGGTGGTAATTGTGTGGAATTGTACCCCTCCTACCCTATGGTTTTGTTAATTAATCCTTTCTTAAATAAAAAAGAAAAAAAATCAACAACAACAACAACAAAAAATACATCTATTCTTTTTTTTCTGTATTGACAATATGACGCTTGAATTTATATGAAAATAACAATAAAGAATAGCTAACACAATGAATAACAAATTAGTAGGTTTCATTTCCTGACTTTAAATTTTACAACAAAATATAGTAAAACGTATAAAAAGAAATAGTTGTGGATTGACCACAATTTAAAAGTTATGATATTGAATGATAAAAGGAAGAAAATGAAATAGCAACCTCATGAATGGGAGAAAAGGTTTGCAAATACTGTTACAACTATAAAGTGTTGTCTAAACATACTATAAAATGCTAACATCAACATGTGTATATTATAAGAGTAGTTTGGGACTCATAAGAAATACAATATAAACATTTAAAAACTAAATGCAAATTTTATCATTATTCTATTTTAAATATAAAATTTATATCTAAAATCAGAAAACACACAGAATTCCAGTAGTATTTCTTTTTTTTTTACTTATGCCCTTTTGTTGCCCTTGTTGTTTTATTGTTGTTAATATTGTTGTTAATATTGATGTCGTCATTGTTGGACAGGACAGAGAGAAATGGAGAGAGGAGGGGAAAACAGAGAGGGGGAGAGGAAGATAGACACCTGCAGACTTGCTTCACCACCTGTGAAGAACTCCCCTGCAGGTGGGGAGCCGGCGGTTCAAACCAGGATCCTTATGCTGGTAGTTGCTCTTCGCGCCACATGCACCTAACCAGCTGCGCTACAGCCCGACTCCTGTCCAGTAGTATTTTTATAATTATTTGTGATCCCTATTATTTATTACTTCCTGAACTGTATGTAATTTGTATTATACATATGTACTACTCATAGGAAACAACACATTAAGAATATGCATGGCATATAGGAGATACTAAACAAATAGTGGGTGAAAGAATCAAAATTAGTCAAATGTTAAAAAAAAAAAGACTAATTCAACATGGTTAGATGTTTCTGTAGTACATTAAAGGAGAGAAAATGTGTAATAATTGAAGACAAATTGATACACATGTGTTTTAAATAACTGTGAAATTAAAACATTTGGGCTAGGAAGTTAGAAGGTAGCACAGCGGGTTAAGTGCATGTGGTGCAAAGCGCAAGGACCGCAAGGACCTGAATAAGGATTCTGGTTCGAGCCCCTGGCACCCCACCTGCAGGGGAGTCCCTTCACAGGCAGTGAAGCAGGCCTGCAGGTGTCTAGCTTTCCCTCTCCCTCTCTGTCTTCCCCTCCTCTCTCCATTTCTCTATCCAACAACGATGACATCAATAACTACAGCAATACAAAAAAACAACAAGGGCAACAAAAGGGAATAAATAAATATTAAAAAAAGAAAGTTTTTTAAAAAAATTAAATGTTTGGGATAAAAAATAAGCAAATACTGGGACTGTAACATGCTACTTTAATGTGAATGGGAGGATATTTTAATAGATAAATTATGAGGCTAAATATCCATTTGGATAGATTGCGGAAATAAAGTAACTATTTTACAAACAATCAATGTATATCTTCAGAATTTTCATATTAACAACATTTCTTCTGTTAATTTTTAGCAAAGACTCCAAATTTTTTTCCATAATAGCAACAGTATATGAGGTGATATCTGCAGTATAGCTCAGGAAAGCCTATTTAACTCACAATGCAATTGAAATACAGTAGTAGTTTATCTGCATAATATATTCTCATAATGCTGCCATTCAGTTTGTTTATAATAGAAACATCAGAAAACATGTTTCCTATGTTGTTAGTTTTACTGTGGATCAATGTGTTTACATGGCTTTTACCATAAAAAAAATATGTTTTGTTTCAATCCTTCATGGATTGGGTCTGGTAATATATTTCATTACTACTTTCAGCTTATTGCTCTGAGACGATGAGAAGTAGGCCACCATTTGACTATTTCTGTCACATAGATGAGTTTAGTGCTCTAAAGGCAATAAAATAAATGTTCTTTGAATTTCCATATTTGAGGAAAATACACTTCCTAACAATTTATTCTGTGGTTGTGTGCAAATACAAAGAGATGAAGTATTATTTACTTAATATAAGTTTTTCTGTGACTTCATAATAATCAAGAACTAAGACATAAAATAATTCTGTAGATCCATGCTATATGAATACAAACAAATTCCCTAAACATTTTTCTTTTTATTGTTCACTTTCATATGTGCTCGTTTATTTTGTGCAAAGGAGTAGTTAATAGTTTATAGGGGAAAATAAAACAATATAAGTTTGGGGGAAAGAATGATATAGGCAGAGACAGAGATAAGTATGTAACACTTTTATATATAATAGATAGAGACACTATTCTGGTGGCTGTTAAATATTGTACAATGTTGTAAATTTTTAAGTAAGTAAGTGGAAAGTACTATTTCATTCAAGACATATGTATATAGCACATAATGTCTTATTTTATACATATTTGTTTATTTTTGTAAGTAATCATAAATAAAAAAACTGACAGTGTTAGAACACATCCAACAATATAAAACCTATGCAATTAATTATGCATATTAGATGATCAGAAATAAGTGTAGTAGTTTTATATGAATAAATTATATTATTTACTTTCTAATTGCACATTTTTATTTAACCTTATTATTATCATCTCTGTTTATTTATTGGATAGGGACAGCCAGAAATTGAGAGGGGAGAGGGAAAGAAGGAGAGAGGCGAGAGACACTTACAACCCTGCTTCACCACTAGCAAAGCTTTCCCCCTGCAGGTGGGGACTGGGGGCTCAAACCCGGGTCCTTGCATATGTAACTCAACCAGATGAACCACTACCTATCTCCTAATTATATATTTTTAATAGCTGAAAATTATTACCTAAATATGAATAATAAGTATATCTGCTATTTTTTATATTCACACTTTGATATTCCTTTTCTATCTGTCCTATATAGCATTTGATCCACATAATTCCTACCTGGAATACTTTCTTTTCTATTGAGTGTTGTATATATTGTTGGTTGGGAAATATGACTCAAATATTAGGTTTGTAGAGTTAAGTATTAGTCCTGCCATCCCTAATACGTGGCTTTGAACAAGATGTTTCTCCTCTCAAATGTTTGGATTTTTCATCTTTACAGTTAGAAATGGCATAGAGGGGAGTTGGGAAGTAGTGCAGCTGGTTAAGCGAACATGGCGTAAAGCACAAGGACTGGCATAAAGGATCTTGGTTCAAGCCCCCTGGCTCTCCACCTGCAGGGTAGTCACTTCACAAGCGGTGAAGCAGGTCTGCAGGTGTCTATCTTTCTCTCCCCCTCTCTGTCTTCCCCTCCTCTCTCCACTTCTCTCTGTCCTATCCAATAATAATGACATCAGTAACAACAACAATAATAACTATAACAATAAAACAACAAGGGCAACAAAAGGGAATAAATAAATAAATATTTTAAAAAGGAATAGAGTTCTTGTATCTTGTGCAGTTCTTGGAACATTTTACTTCTTTAATAGATATGTTTTTATTATATTTTACTTTTCTTTTTTTAAAAAATTTTTAAAAATATTTATTTCCTTTTTCCCTTTTTTGTTGCCCTTTTTCATTGTTGTAGTTATTATTATTGTTGTTGTTGGATAGGAAAGAGAGAAATGGAGAGAGGAGGGAAGACGCGGGGTGGGGGAGAGACAGACACCTGAAGACCTGCTTCACCACTTGTGAAGCAACTCTCCTGCAGGTGGGGAGCCGAGGGCTGGAACCTGGATCCTTATGCCTGTCCTTGCGCTTTGTACCACCTGCACTTTGTCCGCTGCACTACCGCCCGACTCCCTATTTTTCACTTTTCTAAGTGCTTTCTAAATTCCACTCATGTTGTATTCCAGTCATCTTTCTATGAGACTAATAGTAATGACATTAATAAAATAACTTTTTATTTATATTTTAGGAAATTCTTTAAGGTCTTTCTTTTTCCTACTCTATAATGAAGTCTGTACTTTGTAATTTTTAGGCTACTTATAATGAATTAAGTTAGTTTTGCAGCTTTGGGTTTGTTCAAATGCACAAATATTCATTAAGGCATCCTGACATTGCAAGGAAAAAAATTTAACTACATGATAATGCTGAAAGTAACTGAAAATTTTAAATGGTATCTGTAATTACAATTTAAAGTCTAAAATGTCAAATATAAATTACATGACTGCTTTGTCAAAGGAGAAAAAACTTTATTGTAAACTAGCATTGCTTCTTGGTAATAGAAACATTTTTTGTGTCTTTAGAAGTTGTATATGTGCATGCCCGCATGGGAAGATATTATGTATGGACACATGAATGACTTGTGCATGCTTGAGTATATCACTTATATTTAAGTGAATTTGGGTAAGGTGTTTACTGTCCAATATATAGATATAGAGTTGACTTCTCCTTTTTGTGTTTGCCATAAAGTAATGTGTCACTAGACCAACTATATTATATCACTGGTGTCCTTAACACTTTGAATTAAACCTTTACATTTAATCAACAAATTGGCATGGATGTAGAACTGAGTATTTTCTATATTCTTGTGGAATATTTTACATTTGAATAATTTTAAGACAACTTATTTGCTTATATTCTCTCCTCCACTTCCAATTCCAAACATGATGAAAAGTAGTTTTTGGAATATTGAATTTTTTTTCAGTCCAATTCCTGTGGACTTTGATTAGTTTAGATATGATTGGGAAATCTGAAACACTTTGATAAAGGAAAGAATCTGAAAGGTCACCTCACTTTATATTTGAATCAGTATCTTCATAAGACTTAGGTACATAAGTGATGTGTGTGTAGTACAATGTGCCTACAAACTTCACAAACCATTTTTAAAACAAATAGCTGAGTTGTGTGCAGACTCACTTACATTATTTTCTCTTTATTTTATTTTTACTGCTGAACACCAATCTGTTCTTTATTATCTGGGCTTCTTTGCCTGTGTGCCGCATACCTGTCCATGTTCACACAATGAGGAGAATCATCCAGCTGTGGAAGTGACTGGCCAAGCCAGCTGACAATCCTGCATCCTCTAAGCACAGACCAATTCTTACTTGGTAGGAACAGCTCGAGATCTCACTCAGTCCAGCGGCTATTTTCAAAATTGGTGTCAAGATTGTCACATCTTTAAATACAGGGAGAATTGCCAGAAGTACATAATTTTATATTTATATATATACACATACATATATGTATATATATACATACACACAGAAAAATACAAGACTATTTGCTTTTCCACAATATTGAATTTACACACTACCGTAACTATATGCAACTTCTGAGGACAGGTTAAGGGGTACAAGAGATTGTTTAGAGAGAGTGAGTAGTTTGGTCCAGTATTTTCTATGACTAAAATTTTCATATCTGCTTTCCAGTTTGTTCTGAAGACTTAATACTGAAATAAAAAAGCAAGATTTTAAAAATCAGATGATGTTCAGCAGGGAAGAATTACAGAAGCCAGACCTTCCACCTTCTGTACCCCATAATGATTCTGGGTCCATACTCCCAGAGGCTTAAAGAATAAGAAAGCTATCAAGGGAGGGGATGGAATGCAGAGTTCTGGTGGTGAGAATTGTGTGGAGTTGTACCCATCTTATCCTATGGTTTTGTCAGTGTTTCCTTTTTATAAATAAAAATTTAAAATAACAATTGTATAATTAGAGGGTTAGATGAATATTTCTAAGAACTATCATCTGTGTCATTACCTAGAGCTTTACATTAAAGTGCAACTCTAGAGAAATCACAGAGGGGATCTTCTAAATGGGTTGGGTGACAAATGGGAGGTAGCTACACAGAACAGATTTTATGGTGGATGGCAAATCACATCAGAGGAAAAATAATCATAAATGAATTTGAAGGCCAAGCTCCATCACTATTATAATAAACAAAACTATATTAAAAGTTAACATTTTAGCAAAATAGCTCAGTTGTATATGTGCTGCTTTGTCATGTACATGACGGAGGTTAAATTCTGCCCCAACCCCACCCCCAGCACTGGAGGAATCTTGGAAACTATGGAGTCTGCTCTCTCTCTCTCTCTCCTCTCTCTCCTCTCTCCTCTCTCTCCTCTCTCTCCTCTCTCTCCTCTCTCTCTGCTCTCCCTCTCCCCTCTCCCCTCTCCCTCTCCCCTCTCCCCTCTCCCCTCTCCCCTCTCCCTCTCCCCTCTCCCCTCTCCCCTCTCCCTCTCCCTCTCCCCTTTCCCTCTCCCTCTCCCTCTCCCTCCTCTCTCCCTCTCCCTGTCCCTCTCCCTCCTCCCTCCCTCTCCCTCCTCTCTCCCTCTCCCTCTCCCTCTCCCTCCTCTCTCCCTCTCCCTCTCCCTCCTCTCTCCCTCTCCCTCTCCTTCCTCTCTCCCTCTCCCCTCCCACCCCCTCTTTTCCTCCCTCCTTCCTCTTTGGTTTTGAAAAGTAATCCAATAGTAACAAAACCCTGTGATGACAAAACAAACAAATAATCATTAACATTTACCTTTAGCACTCACCTCATTCCATTGGAACATATTTTTACTTACTTTTCAAGTATGTCATTTGTTTTTACTCACACATTGTTTATTCAGAATGTATATTACCTATGTATTCTGGATTTGGACAAACCCAATTTGTTCAAACATCCTGGACAAGTCATTAACACCATCACCACAAATTGGGTTTAAGTAAAAATATGTGCTCAGTGTGACTTCCACCTCCTAGTATACATTCATGTTGACCATCACTTGTACCAGAGCCTCAGACTGCATAATAACTTTACCCAAGCTTCTCTGCCCATGAAATTAATAACCTTGAGCACAGTCTTGCCAATGTCTTTTCAAGGTTAGTTTATAAGTACCTCAATTCCCTTTCCTTGTTATGAGATAATACTGAAATATTTATGTTGTAGAATTTTTTAGTTTCCCAAGAGGAAAAAGGAAGGCTTCATAACCACTGTAGGAACTGCCTGAATAGTATACCCTTTCTGTTACCTTCCCCCTTTACTGGTTTCTACTGGTTTCTTCCAAACTAAACTGCTTTCATTGGACTCCTAATCCTAGGTGGGCTCTGGGGGAAACTAAACTGACACAGTACCAGCTATTGTGTAATTTATATTCCATTGCAATGAATGTCCTAGTAAAATCTAATGACATCTGTAGCAGAAACACTTTATAATGCCTGGAATACCGCATTATACTAGACACATGGAAACAAGATCACAGGTGAAGAACTTCACCTTCCTAGTTTATTTCATCATCATTATTATTAGTTATTGTTGTTATTTGCCACTGGGTTGTTGCATGCCAGCACTATAAATCCACTGCTTCTGGTGGCCAATTTTTTTTCTTTTTTTTTTGTTTTTTTTAATTTTTCTATTTGATAGAACAGAAAGAAGTTGACAGAGGGAGGGAGGGACAGAGAAAGAGAGAGTGAGACATCTGCAGATCTGCTTCACCACTCCTGAAGTGCCCTTCCTGGAGGCAAGGAATGTGGGTTTGAACAAGTCCTTATGCATGGTATTGTGTGCCCTCAGCCAGGTGAGCACCACCTGCACACACCACCCTATAGTTGATTTCTATGATCCCTCAGCTTTGAGAAACATTACCAAAGCCATTTGACTTTAATTTCAGGAGATGTAATGATTTAATCAATGTTTACAAGTATTTTATATTAAGTAGATTAAAATATATACAATAAAATAAATAAGAACATTTGCTTTATATTTAGTGTTTTAAATATAGGAACTTCATTCCAAATTCACTCTCTCTCTTTATCTCCCCTTTTTCAATTTCTCTCAGTCCTGTCCAAATAAATAGAATGAGTAGCACATGGGGTTAAGTGCACATAGAGGAGAAAGAACTGGGCAGTCGTGCATAGGGTTAAGTGCACATACTGTAAAGTGCAAGGACTTGCGTATGGATCCTGGTTTGAGCTCCTGGCTCTCCACCTGCAGAAGGGTTGCTTCACAGGCGGTAAAGAGGGTCTGCAGGTGTCTTTCCCTCTCTCTGTCTTCCCCTCCTCTTTCAATTTCTCTCTATCCTGTCCAGCAACAAAAATAATAACAGCAACATCATGTGGAAAAAAGATGGCCACCAGGACCAATGGAGTCTAGTGCTGGCATTCAGCCCCAGCGATAACCCTGGAGGCAAAATAATAATAATAATAAAATAAAAAGGGAGGAACAGAGTTAGGGAGGAAGGGATCTGTAGCACTTTCTTCACCACTTGTGAAGCTTCCCACCTGTAGATGGGGAAAAGAGGACTTGAACCCAGGTCTTTATACATGGTAACATGTGTATATAACTGGTTTAGCCACTAACTGGCCACCTTTATCATTTTAGTTAATTGATTATATTATAAAACCCTAGGGGTATAATAATTTTACCTCAAAACCGAAGCTACAGTATGACTGCACCTAAGGAGGTTCATCCTTTAAGTTATGAATAATACAAGGTGATACTAAGTTAAGATGCAGTTATCTATGAAATATCTAGGATATGCCTTTTACAAAATAAATTTGAAAGAAAAGAATAAGTAGTCCATTCTAAATAGCACATGAGGAAGCTAAAATAGTGATTATTATTCATGTTATCTATTCCAAAAAGAAAAAAATCATTATCAACTTAATTTGTATTTTTCTAGGAACTGTAGAATATATTTACTCCTTATAGTGAATAAATGATGTAATGTGAAATTTTCACCTTATATGTATTTATAAAATTCTCCATGTGGGAGAATATTTTTTCCTAGACTCTACTGTATTTAACATGTAACATGTGTAGCTTGGCATTTGTTGTTGTTTTTGTGATTACAAATTACTTCTTTATAGTCAGGAAAAATAGAAGGTCTGTATATAATTTATGAGGGTAAATCCTTTACTATGTCTAACTTTTGATGAGGTAGCTCCTAGATATATGCAAGATAAATATTCTGTGAAAATACAGAAACCACATTTTCATTCTAAATTTGACATAGCAATAGCCCCACTATTAGTCTTAAATGTCTCAGTGTTAAATTTTGGAGTCTTATATATCAGTTCTAAAAATATTAAGAATTTTCTATTATTTAACAGTATTATCTGAAATATAGCAAAACAGGTAACAGCGATGCTTATTTTCACAAAAGGACTGTACATTTAATTAATCTCTTTTTGTTTTTATTTTTCTCCAGAGGTCTTAACTTTTTTTTTAATTGATGGGGAGGTTAATTGTTTACTGTGAAGTCATTGACACGTGGGTACAATTTCTCATCTCCTATGTAAGTTCTATGCAAAACACGCTCACCAGCATCCTAAGACCTTGTATATACCCCTGCACCAGGAAACCAACATTCTCTTCAGTATCTCCCTCCCCCTCCTTCTCCAGAGTCCTTTTCTTTGATGTAATGCAACATGAGCAGTCCAAGTTCCATTTTCTACTCTCTTCTGTTCCCATTTATTGTCTTACATATAAGTGAAATCATATGATGTTTCTCCTGTTTTTAACTTATCTCACTTAATATGTGTCTTCAAGTTCCATCTAAGAGGAGACAAAGGAGATGACTTCATCATTTTAACAGCTGAGTAATACACCATTATGTATATATGCCTCATTTTTTTTACTGTATAAAAAGGAAGCATTGACAAAGCCATAGGATAAGAGGGGTATAACTCCACACAATTCCCACCACCAGATCTCCATATCCCATCCCCTCCTCTGATAGCTTTCCTATTCTTTAACCCTCTGGGAATATGGACCCAAGATCATTGTGGGATGCAGACGGTGGAAGGTCTGGCTTATGTAATTGCTTCCACACTGAACATGGGCTTTGATATACTCCCAGCCTGTCTCTCTCTTTCCCTAGTGGGGCAGCGTTCTAAGGAAGCAGAGCTCCAGGAAACATTGGTGGGGTTGTCTGTCCAGGGAAGACTGGTTGATATCATGCTAACATCTGGAACCTGTTGGCTGAAAAGAGAGTTAACATATAAAGCCAAACAAATTGTTGACTAATCATGAACCTAAATATGTGCCACATTTTTTTAACCATTCATTTGTCATTGGATTATGTGGGTTGCTTCCAAGTTGTAGTTATTTCAAATTATGCAACTGTGAAATAGGTATACACAGGTCTTTTTTGATAGGTGCTTTTTATTTCCTTTGGTAAACTCTCTAGAGAGAAATTGCTGGATCATAGGGTAGACCCATTTCTAGTTTTGTTAGTAATTTCCAGACTGTTTTCCACAAGGATTGGACTAAGTTGCATTCCCACTAGCAGTGCAGAAGTGTTCCTTTTTCCCCACATTCTCTCCAACATTTTGTGTTACTGTCCTTTATTTTTATTTCTCTGATAAGCAGTGATTTAGGGGCACTTTCTCATGTGTATATTGACTCTTTAGATATGTTCCTCAATGCATCATTTTGTAATGGATTTATTTATTTTTGTGCTAAGTAACTGAATTGTCTGTGTATTTTGGTTATTAGTCCTTTATCTGGAGAATTTTGTATAAAGATCTTTTCCTCTGTACTCTGTATGGTGTCTTTTTGTTTGGGTGATAATACCTTTTGCTAAGAGAAACTTTTCAGTTTGATGTAGTCCCATTGATTTAATTTTAGTTTTGTTTTCTTTGTTGTTACAATTGAGTCTTCAAAGACATTTCTGAAGCATAGATCATGAAGTGTTTTGCCAATTTACCTGACCATTTTAATAGGCTAAAATGCTTATTTGAAATAATACTACATTCATCTCTCCTTAGATAACCTGAATATAACCCCTCCTATATTATATACTATATTATATTAAATAAGTTTGCTATTAACAAGTTATCTCCCTTCCTTCCACCCATCCCCAGATTATCTTGATTTCTGCATCTAAATTTTCTTCTGACAATTTGATGATTATTTTTCTGTGTTTTCTCTCCTCTCACAATTTATTATTTTTAACAATGGTAACATTTTATAGTTCTGTATGTGTTTGCAGAGTACAACTTCATACCTATTCATATGTAATGATACCATACATAGCACATAAAATACCAATACCCTTCCAGCAAAGGCTAGTGAACCCTCTTCACCACTTGACCTCTCTTGCCTCTTTGGTAACCTTATTTCTGCAGTCAGCATTCAAGGAAAATGTTTGGATTGGCTTTTCCACTTACTTCCTTTGATTTATCATATTCTTCACATGAGTAAAAAATCATCCAGTATTTGGTCATCATCTTCTGACTTACTTATGTATCACATAAACCCTTTTTAAGGCTATTCATGTAGTTAAAAGTGTTAAGGTTAATAGTATTATTTATTAAGGTTTTGTTTTGTCTCCTGTAAGGAATTACTGCTCTAAACTGTTTGTTGTTGTTGTTTGTTTCTTTGTTTGTTTCAGAGAGGGGGAGGTAGAGAGAATGAAAGGGAAAGACACCACAGCACTGAAGCATTTTCTGATACAGTGTGGGCCTGACTCAAACGTGGGATGCACACATAGCCAAGCAATGCCAAATTATTGGCTTGAGTAGTGGAATAGTGCTATGCTGAAAACACACACACACACACACACACACACACACACACACACACACACACCATGACTTCCTTAGCCATGTATCCATTATTAAGCACAATGTTTCTATATTTTGGGTATTGTAAATAGAGCTGAAATAACAGAGATGCACAGATATTTTCTTATTAATGTTTTTGTAATTTTCTGACAATATATTATGAACACAGTTGCTAGTCCATCTGGTAGATCTGTTTTCAATATTTTGTAAAACCTTTATAATGTTTTCCATAGATTATAGACTATTTTTCATTCCTACCAACAGTATACCAGGGGGATTTTTGTCCACAGACTCAGCATGGATTGGTTCTTCCTACGTTTCAAGCCATTCTTATAGATGTAAGGAAGCATCTCATCATAGTCTCCTGACCAGTAGAGTTAATGAATGCTGGGAATACTGTGAGAATGAGGTTGAGCATGGTGAGACTTTCCCATTGAAAAATGGGGAAGTGAGGAAACAAACCTTCCTGTCAGATTCCCTCATGGGAGGTTGAGCTTGGAAGAGGCATGGACTCAGTTTTTTGCTTCCCTGTCAGTCCCTCCCTGTCTCCAGAAACCCTGCATTTTTCTGCCTCCAGGGGCCAGAAATTCCTTAAAACATTAAGCCAGCTCCCCTGCTTCACCCTGCATTTCTTGATACAATAGCCTGCTCTCTTATTCTCTACATATCAATGTTCTGCTTTGTCTAACAAATTAACAGATGACTTAAGGTCTCCTCCCTATTTCCCCACAGGGTATTATTAATCCTACCAGTTAAACCCTAGCAACAGTTGCTAAGGAATTCCCAGTACCAGTTAAACCCTAGCAACAGTTGCTAAGCAAGTACCTTTCCCAGCCCCCTTTTACCTTTCTCCGTCCCTTTCCTAACCATGTATGGTATTGTCAAGCCACTTCCATTTCTGATTTGGGTCTTCTGTGTTTGAGGAGCGCATGCACAGGGATCAGGAGGCTGATGCCAGCCCTTGAGGTTTGCACCACGTGGCTTAACCCTGTGTGCTATTGCCCGACTCTGGGGCACTCAGATGAATAAAGATTTGAATGGCCTTGCTGCCAGGAGCTCTGTTCCTGGGTCATCTCTCTCGTGTGTCGCTAGCCCTACAAATGAAAGTTTTTTTCTTGTGCCTGTTGACCATGTATATATCTTCTTTGGAAAAGTGTCTCGTCAAAGCACATCTACCCTAAAACCTGTGGAGTGCTAGTAGAAGATGGGTGGCTGTCTCATGTGGTTATAGTTAGCTCTATAGAGGTTTCCCCTAAAATTTAGCCCAAATGGTCACCACAAGCAACAAGGTCTAGGAAGCCTGCATGACCAAGTAGAGGAAGTGAGAGGGGTTTTTTTTGTTTTTGTTTTTGTTTTTTTATGACCATATCCTGTCTGCTTTCATCTAATTTCACACTGGGGCTGCAGACCCAAGTGGTCACAGGGATAGAATCAAGGGATAGAATCCAAGTACAGGTTCTGGCTGTACTACAGATTTAAAATAGATGGTTAAGAAGCTAAGCTAAAGACTATAATATAAAATGAAATGGATTAAATTTTGCCCTCCAAAATGAAGCCTATTAGATTCCATAAAGAAGATATAAACCTGTATAACCTGTAGGACAGTTTATTAAATAAATATCTGTCTAGTATAAAGCAATGTTTTAATATCAGAATTAAAGTGCAAGAGGTAAGTTAAGTATTTGTATGCAGTGCAAAAATAAGCAACATATACTAAGGTCAAGATGTGTTATTTTATTTTTCTTAATTATATTTATTTATTTATTGGATAGAGATATCCAGAAAGTGAGAATGAAGGGGGAATAGAGAGGAAGAGAGACAGAGAGACACCTGCAGCACTGCTTCACCATTCGTGAAGTTTTCCCCTGCAGGTGGGCACTGGGGACTCAAACCTGACTCCTTGCACATTGTAACATGTGTGCTCAACCAGGTGCACCACCACCTGGCCCCTTAGGTCAAGTTGTTTTTAAACAAACAAAATAACAATGTCATGACACAATGCTAGAAGAATTTGTTCCTCTGCAAGAATGTATAATTCTCTCCAATGGAAGGAGGCCTCTGTAAGAGAAGAAGAAAATAAACCTATGTAGATATTGAAAGAACCTAGCTATTGATAAGTAGTCTTTGTGTACTCATGATTGTGAAATCTCATACCATTTTTACCCAACCATTGTTCAGTTACGTCATAGTTTATTATAGCAGAGTGCCTATGACACCTGTGTAGAATGAAACTACAATTAAGCTGTAATTGAATATTATCTCAAGAACTATAATATTATTATTAATCAAAGCCAAACATGGCATGATAAAAAGAGAATTTTCTTTGCTACTTATCAATATCCATAGCAAAGGGCAGATTTAATCAGTCTTGGCTTCTTAGTAGAAGCCATGGGATATTTTAGAAAACAAATAAAACATGATTTTCTTAATAATATTTCCCCATTTAATAATTCTACTTCATAAGAAAGTTTTATTACAGTTAACCTAATTTTAGAATTCTGAAGAGAAACATCATTGACCCTTTCTTAATCCCTAGTGGAGAAACAGACAGTTGGCTCACATTCTTTAAAATATAACTGTTTTTACACTTGATAACTATTATCTAATTTCCCCTCAACTACCATTGATTCCGTTTCAGTCATACACATTACTTCAACTTGTTCTCAGAGGTCGAATTTCCCAGTACTTTAATTATCTCTGTGACTCTCAACTGAACACATTTCAATTTGACCACATTTCCATTTTGCTCCTGAGCTCAGAATTAAAGATAATATCCTAATAAGGGTCTGGCAAATGTTGAATCTAATGAGATGATCATTTTTCAATTATAGTACTTCCCTATGTAATTCATGCTTGTATTGTACATTTTTTTTAACTTGCAATGCAGTGTTTCTAATTCATAATTTACTTGTCATGTTCTATGACTTTTGGGTCTTTTATTGATTGAATTAACATTTTAATGTATCAACAAATTTCACAATCTCTAAGATATTACATACATATAATTACTTTGTTATTTAAAATGTAGTTAGAGAGAGAGAGAGAGAGAGAAAAGCAGAGCACTGTTAAACCATTTTATGCATTTTGTGCTGAGAATTAAGCATAGGATCTCATATGCAATGTAAATGTTCCTCTGACAAAAATTTTTAAATATATTTAACTTTTTAATTCATGCCCTGGTATTCATAATAGATAAATGATATATATCATTTTCAATATAATTGTTAAAATATCCCAACTTCCACTTTGTGATTTTTACTTAATTACTTGATTTTGGAAAAAAACAAAACAACAACAACAACAACACAACCACTTTTCAAGCATTCCCCCTAAATGATGCTGCAAGAATAACATCTAGTTTTTTTTTTAAATCTTTAAAATCTCTTGATTTATAATTACTTTACATTTTTAGGAGAAATATTAAAACAAATATTTATTGATTGCATATTGTGTGTCACACATTGTACTAGATCCTGGGATCAAGCAAAAAAAAAAAAAGATGAACCCAGTATTGTTTCTTATAGTCAATTTGGAGAAACTAAATAATGAACAGTATGATTTAATGGCTCTTTTTAGTGCTAAGAACTTCACCCACTAAGTCTGAACTTTACCCACTCAAGTAGGAAGGCCTGGAAGCTTCTTCACAGACTGGGTGCTGGTAGCCAACCCCCTCCCGTCTCCCATCCTCCCGTATCTCCAAACTCAGTGGCCAGTCACCTAACTCAAGTTGGACGTGCTAAGATCGACCCAGTCTGGAAAAGAGAAATTTCCCATGAGTGGTCATCCCACTTCCGGTTATCTTGTCCATCTCCAAAACTCTCTCCCTTTACACTGTCTGAACTGGAAGACGCTTTGAAGAGGATTAAACTGGGAACAGCTGCTGGCTATGATAACATAACCCCAGAACTCATTCTTAACCTGGGTCCCACGGCAAAGAAGTGGCTCGCTTCATTCCTGTCCCACATATTGGAATCTGAGTCTATGCCCAAAGTTTGGCATTGTGTGAAGATTATATCGGTTTTGAAACCAAAGAAAGACCCAACACTGGCCGCCAGCTATAGACCAATTTCTCTCCTCTCCGTGTGTTACAAACTCCTTGAGAGGCTGCTTCTGTCACGTATTTCTCATCTTACAGAGAAATTCCTATCACCTGCCCAAGCTGGTTTCTGCCCAGGAAGATCTACCTGCGAACAAGCCCTGGCCCTCTCAAACTTACACTGAGAATGGATTCCAGAAGAATTTAAAGACAGGTGCTGTCTTTGTTGCTCTCACAGCAGCCTATGACACAGTTTGGCACCGTGGTCTCCTAGTCAAGATCTCAAGATGCCTGCCTCCATGGGTGGCCAACACTATATCGTTTCTTCTCCAAAACAGAAGGTTCCGGGTGCATCTGGGTGACAAGTCTAGCAGATGGAGACTTGTTTCAAGTGGCCTCCCCCAGGGCTCTGTTCTGGCTCCTACGCTATTTAATATTTACATCAGTGACTTCCCAGAAACTTCTTCAAGGAAGTTCATCTACGCCGATGACATCTGCTGTGCAACTCAGGCATCAAAGTTCAACATCCTCGAGGAAACACTCACGAAAGACATGTCTCTGATATCTGATTACTGTAAAAAATGGCGACTAATCCCTAGCACTGCAAAAACGGTATCATCTGTTTTCCATCTACACCATGCCTCGGCCTCGCGTGAGCTTAATATGCGGCTTGGCGATACGAGAATCCAGCATGAAGCCCAGCCAGTCTATCTTGGCGTTACTCTCGATCACACTCTGTCTTTTCACGAACATCTCATAAAAACTGCAGCAAAGGTGGGTGCGAGGAATAACATCATTGCAAGACTGGCCAGCTCCTTATGGGGCGCGAGCGCTTCCACACTACGATCATCCTCTCTGGCATTATGCTATTCCACTGCAGAATACTGTGCCACAGTATGGTTCCGTAGCCCCTATGTCCACTTGGTCGATTCCAAATTATATTCCTCCATGAGGATAATTTCTGGAACCATCCATTCCACCCCGGTTCCATGGCTGCCAGTTCTTAGCAACATCGACCCGCCAGATATTCGTTGGGATGCGGCATCATCTAAGTTCATTTCCCATGTCTATGCTCGACCGGACCTGCCAATATACGCAGATATCTTTGCCCACCCTGTCTAATGCTTGACGTCTCGTCACCCAATCTGGTCCCCTACGCCTACACTGAACTTCTCTGTTCCAGACTCTTGGAAACAGAGTTGGCAGTCAGCTGAGGTAAAGAACAAACACCTCATCACAGACCCCTGCAAGCATCAACCTGGCTTTGACCTAGCACGTTATGATTGGGCCCTCCTCAATTGCTATCGAACAGGCCATGGCCGGTGCGTAGCTATTTTCCATCGCTGGGGAGCCAGAGATGACCTGAACTGCCCCTGCGGCTACAGACAGACTATGACCCACATTTTCAACGACTGCCACCTCTCCAGATTCAAAGGAGGTCTCGAAACTTTACATCAGGCTCAACCTGACGCTGTTGACTGGCTACGGAAGAAGGGCAAACGCTAGAAGAAGTGCTAAGAAGAAAAAGGGAAAGATTTAGGAAGTAGTGAATGGGTAAATTGTTTAATGGAGTAGATGGGGAATTATCCTTAGACAATGACATGGAATAAAGAACCTAAAGAATGTAAGCAAAATTGTTATCAGGAGGAAGAACATTTCAGGCAGAATGAATAGGAAGTATGAAAACCTTGAGGTAAGAATATGATGGCATATTTGCAGAACATTTGAGATGTGAGTGTGCCTGGAACACAGTGATCTAAGGGAAATATTTTAAGAAATTAGGTCAGATATCTGTGGTCAGAGGAGAGGTCATGTAGAACATGATAAAGACCTGCACTTCATTTTCATTGTATGGGAACTACTGGAATGCTTTGAGGTTTGGATTCTTTGTTAAAACGGTCCAATTTGGGGGCTGGGCAGTGGTGCAGCCGATTAAGTGCACATGGCACAAACTACAAGGTCCGGCATAAGGATGCTGGTTCTAGCCCCAGACTCCCCACCTGCAGGGGAGTCACTTCACAGGTAGTGAAGTAGGTCTGCAGGTGTCTATCTTTCTCTCTGTCTTCCCCTCCTCTCTCCATTTCTCTCTGTTCTATCCATCAACATCAACAGCAATACAAACAACAACAATAACAAGGGCAACAAAAGGGGGGAATAAAAGGCCTCCAGGATCAGTGGATTCAAAGTGCAGGCACGGAGTTCCAGTGATAATCCAGGAGGTAAATAAATAAATAAAAAGTACAATCTACTCTACTACACTGCTAGTGGGAGTGCAAACTAGTACATCCCCTTTAGAAGACTGTATGGACAGTCCTTAAATAAAAATGGAATTACCTAGTGACCCAGCAATACCATTCTTAGGTGCTTATTCTTTGGGAATTCAAACACTAATTTGAAGGGACATATGCACCACTATGTCCATAGCTGCATTATTCACAATAGCAAAAGAGTGGAAGTAGCCTAAATGCTCATCAACAGATGACTAGCTAAAGAAGTTATGGGATACATTCTCCATGTAATATTACTCTGAAATAATTTAAAAAAAAAACAATATTCTTTCCTTTGGGACAAAAATGGATGATTATGCTTAGGGAAATAAGTAAAAATGTGAGAGACAACTATTGGATAGCTTCACTCATACATGGAATTTGGAGATCTGATAACAAGAACTTAAAAAAAAAAAAAAGCAAGCACACAGTTTCTAGGCCTTGTGAGAACTATTGTTATATTTGGGAGGGTAGAGACACTGAACTTTGTTGGTGTGTGTGATGTAGAACTGTACACTGTAATCTTACAATCTTGTAAGATACCATTAATCACAAATAATAAATAAAAAAAACATAATAACATAACAGAAATTATTTAGTAGAGATGGGAATGATACAAATCAGTGATCATGGTAGGAAGTTGTTCCTTGGTAATTTGGATCAGAGTAGTAGTAATGGAGAGTGAAAAATGACTTAGTTCTAAATATATATTAAAGTTGCACCAGAAAAGATGTTCTGATGGATCAGATTCATGAGGTAGATAGTGAACACAATTATTACACAGTGATCAGAGTGAAAACTTTAAAAAAATATTTTATTTACTTATTATTAAATAGAGACAGATAAAAATTAAGAGGGGAAGAGGAGATAGGGAAAGAGACATAGAGATATCTGCAGCCCTGTTCCACTATTCATGAAACTTTCCCCCTGCAGGTGGTGACCAGGGGCTTGAACCAGGCCCTTGCACACTATAATGTGTGCGCTTAACCAGGTGCACTATTGCCCAGTCCTATGAAGCAGGTCTGATAGACTTCAGAGATATATGGGTTTGTTTGCCTACTCATTTTGAAAGACTGTATCTCATATAATTGAAATAAGTCAATTATTTTTATTTCAACCTGTGAAAATATTTTTCTGTCAGTGAGTATAGGGTATTGGTTACTGAAAATGATGATTTAGATAAACCCACTTGTACATCATGCTTCAGGTGTTATTTCTTTCTATATACTGAGTGATTTCTACATGTACATGCATATAAATATATATTGCTAAATCTAAGAAGAGATAAAGAAAATTCATTCAAGTTTCAATACATAAATAACTAATATAGATGGCAAAATAAAATTATCATCTATATATTCTCAAGCCCCCTAGCAAGCATTTCTGCCACTATTTCCTTGCTTACATTCTTTATTATTATTATTATTATTTGATAGAGAAAGAGAGAAATTGAGAAGGGAGGAGAAGATGGATACCTGCAGCCCTGCTTCACCACTCCTGAAGCCCCCTCACACACACACACACCTGCAGGTGGGGACCAGGGGCTTGAACCTGGGTCCTTGCACACTGTAATGTGAATGCTTAAGTAGGTGTGCCACTATCTGCCCCACTCAGTTTCTCTTTATAAATCAAGCTCTTGCCATTTTACTGCATAAAAATAAAAAAATGATCAATGAGTACAAATTCTCTGCAGAAAAGTGAATGTTAAATATCTCAGCTATTTACATTTTGAATTTAGTTTGTTATTATTTTGTTACTTAAGGAAATAATCTCAGTATGTCCAGATAATTTTATCTATGAATTTAACATTCTTCCTTCTATGAGAATCCTCTTTCAAATAATACTAGACTTTTTTTAATACAGTATGTAGTTCCCATCAGTAAGAAAAAAAATGAAGCTAATATTGCTATCAATACTTTTAGACACAGGAAATTCAGGAGTAGATTTTTCAAAAGGGATAGTAAAAACTGGCCTACAGTCATAATCATAACACTTAAGATCTGTTCAATTTTTTATTATTGCTTTTACTTTACACCTGCTGTGTTCATACTGTGCAGCTCTGAGAATGCATTAGCTGCAAGCACTAGTGCTTCCAACAGTTCAGTTAACAACATATTCCAGTTACCAGGAGTCATCAGGGCTCAGCAGACAGTGTTAACAAAACTCAGTTATTGAGCAAGATTAGAGAGGGTCCAAAAGAAATTTCAAGTCAATCTTTGTGAATTCAAGATACTCTTTTTATAATTCTTGTTAAAATCTTTCTCTTAAGAGACCTTGCCTAGAGTAGAAAGAAGATTTTCTGTTATATTATAACTTAAAAATATATACTTTTATAATATATGAATTTAACTTTATACTTGTAAATATGCTGAACGTTGTGTTTTTGGCATCATACAGAAAGCACAAATGCACAAACACACACATGTTTTCTCTCTTACCAGTGACCTCCTCAGTCACTGTACCAATAATCACTATAGGTTATTTTTCCAAGATGGTATGTATAATTCTGTATACCTTTCTGTAATGTAACTTAAAATGATAGAAAGTTACTATATGGTATATACATATTCATATAGTGTGTGTGTGTGTGTGTGTGTGTGTGTAAGGAATACAACTCTTCTCTAAGAAAAAATGAAATCTTGTGTCTTTTGTTAGACATGACTAGAACTGGAAGGGATTCTGCTATGTGAAATAAATCAGAAAACAAAGAGCAAAATGCTAGGTGATCTTACTCATTTGTGAGATTTAAGAAATAAAGAAAGGGCTGGAGTGACAGCATAATGGTTATGCAAAAAGACTTTCATGCCTGAGGCTCCCAGTTTCAATCCCCTGCACCACCATAAGCCAGAGCTGAGCAGTGCTCTGGTCCTCATCTCTCTATATCTCATTAAAATAAAAATATTTTTTTAAAGAGAAAGAAGCAAGAAAAGGAAAATGCTAAGTTGAAACATTAATAAAACCTAATTAATAAAATCTAGGGAGTACGTGGGGTGACAAAACCAGTAGGACTCATATTAACAGTACAAGGGCCTGGGTTTAAACCCTTGCCCCCCACCACTCCAGGGGGCAGGAGGCTTTGTGAATAGTAAAGTGATGCTGTAGGGATCTCTCTCTTTCTTTCTCTATCTTCCCTCTCAATTTATTTCTGTCTGTATCTTAAATAAATTAAATAAATATGTTATTTAATAAAAAATGATAAACTATGGTCTGTACCAGCAGATCTGAAGATGCTAGTAGGCTAGGGTGAAAAACAAAAAGGGGGTTGGAAGCATTGTGCTCTTGATAATCTTTGGTGGAGCAAGCATTGCTAGCACATATTTTGACAAGATGTCATATTGTACCCTGAACAATTGTCTTGTAAAACAGCATTTTTGCAATACATATTCAAAAGTATAAAATTAGAAAATTCTTCTACTTTTATTAATATAATGATTTGAATTTGTTTGCTCTTCTAGAACTAAACATTTGACAGCCACAAATATAAAAGGTGTACTATGCACAATGTTCAAAATAAGATGACCTTATAACCTACACTTGTCATAATGAATATGATTTCCTACTTTACTTATTTTTTGGGCTAAATGCAAAAATGAATTTTATCTGTCACTGTAACAGGAAAGTAAAATAAAAGTGCCAGGACTAACAAATTGCATGATATTATTCTCATCATTTTATCTAGCAGTATCCTAGATATAGCAGTTCTAGCAAGTTCACTTGTTTTTTCAATGTCATCAGCCATTTTTTTAATCTTTTCCTCCCTATTTTGTTGAATTATAAATTCATTATCTAATAAATTACTATAAGACCATTTTTGATATAGTGATTGCTATTTTAAGTAGTGTTCACTAGTTCCCACTTTAGGTAAACACTGTGCTATAGCATATTCATTCTAATAATGCACTTTGAATTTTTTTTAAAGAATTTATTTATTTATTCATGAGAAAGATAGGAGGAGAGAAAGAACCAGCCATCACTCTGGTACATGTGCTGCCAGGGATCGAACTCAGGACCTTATGCTTGACAGTCTAGTGCCTTAGCCACTACGCCACCTCCTGGACCACGATGCACTTTGAATTAGAGTTATCACATTGCTGGCAAAGCTGTCTTTTGACTACTGATTTCAGCTATTGCACCTACTGGTACCATAAGCTTTTTTTCTTGGTTATTTTCCTTTTCCTTTTTTTTTTTAATTATTATTCTCTACTATTCAGAATAACCTCTTCTAGATGCTGGCAATATAATAATGAGTATATAAAGATTTTATCCATATGTTTATAGCAATTAAATATAGCTGGGAGAGTAAAACATGTGGATTCTAAAAGACTAGGTATGACTGTTCAGTGGATATCTGGAAGATCTGAGTCTTTAAAAGGAAAGTAGAAAAAAGAAGAAAGCAAAAGCACAGGTAAGGATGTATAAAACTCATCAGCACTGATAACTGATTTCTAAATATCATTCATCAGTGACTAGCTATCTACTATCTCCCTCAGTTACAACTTGTTAATATTTATAACACATGATTTCAACTGATTGAATTATATAAATCAGCTCAATTGTCTAAAATAGTTTCATATTCATTTCAGTACTGTCAGTCTCACTGCAGAGTATTTATATTTACATGAATCTGGAGTATTCATTTCAATAGTTGCTATTTTCTTATCTGAGATAAAGAAGCTGTTTCTCCTTTTTTTTTGCAAGGAGGGGCATAGGAGATGATATTATAAAAGAAAAATATATTTTACAGTTTATTTGTTTACACACTGGTACAGTGTATCATCTCTGATGGGAGGAGTTTGCAAGACATTCTCACCCACAATTTAGGTCAATTCCTGCCATTGTGCACCAGGATCCCAATGCATTCTTAAACCCCACCTATACCATACCCTAAACCCCTGAGATATTTGTTACAATATACCACACTTAAGTTTCACCCTCCCTTTCTTTCCTTGTTTCTTAAGTTTTCCCTTTAAGTGAGATCACAAGGTATTCATCATATTCATCTTTCCCTGTTTGGCTTATCTGACTTGGTTAACTTGGTTCCTCTGAGATCCGTTCAAGAACAGGCAACAGAGACTTCATATTTTTTAGTATCTGAATAGTACTCCATTAGGTATATGTACCACACTTCCTTAGACACTCATCTATGGTTGAACATTCAGCTGCTTCAATATTAGGTTACCACTGGTATGCGATATGCAAAAACTAAGTTTTAACAAGAAAAAGTATTCCAGACATAAATCCTGTTTATGATAGCAGCAAAAATAATCAAGTGCCTATGAATAAACTTAACAAAGAAAAACATGGAGGTAAAGAAGTTTGTACTATATCTTACCTATTACGTCATATTTGTCACACTAGCCTAGCTAGCTTCATCTTTCCTGCCCACTTTTGTTTTTATCCTCTTTGGTGGAGGGGATAAAACTAGGTTCAAGAAGAGTTTGATTCCTCAGAAGTGCAGCAATTTCAGTTTAGTGGACATAAAACTAGTGGAATAAAGACATGAGCCAAATTAACCTTATATTCTGTTGACTCCATACTACTTTAAGCCTCACATAATATAGTGCACATATTTAAATTGAGCATATGTATTCTTAAAAACATATATATATATATATTTGCCTCCAGGGTTATCGCTGGGGCTTGGTGCCTGCACTATGAATCCACTGCTCTTGGAGGCCATTTTTCCTATTTTTGTTGCCCTTGCTGTTATTGTTGTTATTGCTGTTGTTGCCAGGCAGGACATAGAGGAATGGAGAGAGGAGGGGAAGTCAGAGAGAGGGAGAAAAAGACACCTGCAGACCTGCTTCACCGCTTGGAAAGTGACCCCCTGGCAGGTGGGGAGCCGGGGTCTGGACCTGAATCCTTACACCAGTCCTTGTATTTAGCACCATGTGCGATTAACCCGCTGTGCCCAACCCCCAAAAGCATAACTTTTAATTAAGTGCCACTTATTAAAAATCCCTGCTTTTATTACACATCTGATTTTCAAAAGATAGTTAAATTTTCCAAATCAGCTTATTCAGAAGTTAATGTTTATTTTTTCAAAAAAATTGTTTGACAGCAACTGAATTAAAACTGAGCATAAAATGACTTAGTACACTTTTCATCATTTGTTCTTGCCCAACATCCTTTCAAATTTTTATGATAAATGAATGTCATTTATGCACTTGGAAATAGTACAACCACCTCTCTGAAGTTACTCTTTTAAAAATTAGTATAATTTTATCAATAATTTTATACTAGTTTATATATTATAAGATTATAGAGTTATAGTTCCACACCATCTTTATCAACAAATAAACTTTCTCCTGATGAGAGTGTACAAGATACTCATCCTTCTGAAGACAAGTGATTTGGGGCAAATAATTGAATATTTTTAAAAATTGAAAAGAAAAACTACAGTTATAGCACTGAGAGAGGATTAACGTTTTGAATAAAATAGCAAACCAATATCTCACTGTGGAGTAGATGTTTAAATACAGAACTGAAGGATGTTAGGAGAAAAAATGATGAAATATATGGGAAATTGCAATAGTATTAAGTAAGATATTCCTGCTGTGTTCTCAAACTAGCAAAAGCTCATTTTGTGTGGGACTGTGTGAAAGCTTGGTAGAGCTTAGGTAACCGCCCCCATCCTTGGATGGAGGTCTGGAAAAGACACCCCCTTGTTAGCCTCTCTCATAGAGATGAGCCAAGGGGAAAGTCTCCCGAACTCAGTTTCCCCTTGTTAGACTCTCAAGCCCACAAAAATCTCACAGTTTCTCCCTGCTAGCAGCAGGCCACATGGATGCCTGCTTTAAGGTTCATTTAATCAAAGTTCACCTCACCTTCTGATCACAAAGGAAAACACGCCTTTTCACACACTGCTAACAGTGTCCTTTGATGTCCTTAATTTACATCAATCTTTATTTATCTTCTCTCTATCTTGCCTTAACTGGTTTAACCCCTATTCTTCTCTCAAATGCCTCTGGGTAATTAAATGCCTGCATCAGGAGACTAATTATCTTGACCTTTATGTATGGCATCAATTCTTGTCATACCAGCCCCCTACCATAGGGGCAAGCTGACCTTTAAGAAACCTGTAATTTCTGACGTATTTGAAAAATGTTCTTTGTTTAACTTTCTCTATATATACCCAGGCCCACCCCTGAATAAATTAAGAGTGTTCATATCAGAATCCTCTCCGAGTTTGTTTATCACATAGTCTCTTGAGCTAGTGATGGATCTCGGTAAGTTTACCTTCCCGGCTGAGAGTCACCCCACGTGAACCCAAGCAATTTTGTGTTTCTTTCCTTTTTGTCTCCACAGATATTGCTGGGGCTTAGTGCCAGCACTATGAATCCATTGCTCCTACTGGCCATTTTTTTCCTTTTTATTGGATAGCACAGAGAAAAATTGAGAGGGGAGGAAGGGATAGTGAAGGGGGAGAGAAAGACACTTGCAGACCTCCTTTACCATTTGCTTTTGAAGCTTCCTTCCTGTAGTTGGGAAGGCGGGGCTCGAACCCAGATCCTTGTGCTGGTTCTTTTGCTTAGTATTGAATATGTTTAACTGAGTGTGCCATTGCCTGCCCTGAAAAGGGTCATTTTCCAATGGGAGAAAAGAAAAAGGATATAAGAAACAGGACAGGACATGGTTATGACTTTGTATTTCACTTGTATTAAGGCTAAAGTCCATTAGGGAATTTAGACAAAGGAGTAATCTGATTTCTATATTTTTTGTTCATCTTATTGGGGAGGGGGTAAATGGTTTGCAAAATAGTTTTTGACACATGGGTAAAATTTATCATTTCCCCATAATAGTTATCTGCAAAACACTGTCGCTCCCAACTTAAATACCCTTCCAGCATCATGCTCCAGGAAACCAAAACATTCCTCCCACTAAGTCCCTCCCAGTCCTCCATAAAGTCATTTAGGGATTATTTTTGACAAAAGAAAGCAGAGGACCCTAATTATATATTGACAGTAAATACAGAGGTAACATTTGGGAGAAATAATGGCTTATATTATCTGATCACATTTACTTTATTACTATCTGCTCTTGTAGTTTTGTCCTGCAAGTAAAGCTTAACTTCCCTATTGTTTTGACTGGAGGATTGGCATTAGACCCAATCTCTTTGGGAGAGGAAACAAACTAGAAACATTTCCCAGTTATTGTGTCAGTTGCTGTTGGAATTTAACCTGCTACCTCTGGCGCCTCTAGTACAGGACTTGCACACTTTAACAGGCTGAGTGTTCACCCTAGGTCATACGTTTTTCACATTTAAATAGAAATTTAAAATGCACCTTTGTTCAACTACTGCCCTGTCCTACTCTACGGTCAGACTACTATCACCAGCTAGGAGATTAGCATGCCACAGCAAGTAACTTTCCTTCTTCCTTGAGAAATCCCCACTAGAGTACCTGATATAAAATACAGAGTAGGTTCAGAAACTTCTGATGAACTTAATAGCGCTGACGACATCCTAACTACATATGGAATAACAACTGTGTATTGATGAAAATGTGGAGAATAGGAAGGCTATTGTCATATCAAGCCTAAGTAATATAATTTGGCATAATTCAGCCAAAAGTTGATGGTACCCATGAGCATGGCAAGATACTTATATACATTTTTAAAGTAGAAACAGGAGAATGCATGTAACAGTCCTCAGAAAAAGGAAAAAAAATACCTGCTACAAATACAAATATTTAGATTACTAGCTGGACAATGGATTTATACTTACAAATTGTTCAAATACATTACAACTTATAAATTATTTTTTCAATATTGAGATTTTTATGCACTAATTATTTATTTAGTTAGGTTGAAATTATATGAGTATTCTGTTCAGAAATAACTATTTTTGTATCATAAACTATGTATCCAGAATATTGTGGGTATCATATCTATAGGATATTCAGCCATAAGTAACTACATTTGAAAGAAGAATGTAGCAGTTGCATTTAGTAAAGTCAGTGTTTATAATGATAAACTATACTCTTCTAAATTAAACTTTCTGATGTTTTGCATACATATGAAATATAAGTATTTGTATTATTGATCTGTTTTGTAAAAAACATGTAAAGCCCCTTAATGTTTAGCATTAATGGTTAGGACTAAATGCTATTAGGGTTGGTTACTTTCTGTAGCTATAAAAATATTTCCATGCTAAATACACTTAATATTTCATCATCACAAGTGAACAAAAAATATACTATGAACTTCTAATCACTTCATTTACTCTGGAATAGTTTTTTAAAAAACTATTTTATGTATTAATTTGTTTACTTATTGCATAGAGAAATCAAGAGGGGAAAGGAGATACAATTGTAGAGAGAAAGAGAGAGAGACCTGCAACACTGCTTTCCTGTTTGTGCAGTTTTCCCTTTGCAGGTGGAAACCAGGAGCTTGAATCAGGGTCTCTGCATATTGTAATATATCTGCTCTACCAAGTAAATCACCGCCTGGCCTCTGGAGTAGTTTGTAAGCAATTTAAGTTAATGTAGCTTCTTGGGTACCATGCCATAAGTATAATTAGAAAAAATAGAAATCTTAACTTGAGAGAATATTTTAACAAGCTCACTCTGAGAAATCATTACTAACAGGCAAATAATTTTCCTCAAACACTGTGTAAAACAAATATTAACACTTTAATACATATATACTATGATAATATGAATATGTACCCCAAACATTTAACTCCTTAGTCATATTTCTGAAAGTTAATTAAGCATGTATTTTAAGGAAAATTTCACTTGCTTTTCTCTGATTATTACCTTTAGCATAACATTGGGGTTTTAATAAATCCCTTTTGCCTTACTCTATATGTATCTCTGAGGTAAAAATATTGGCTCGCCAGAAAAGTCATGATGCATTTTTTTTGCATAGGAAAACAAAATTCACATTGACTTTTCCGACAAACCAATTGTAGCAAAAAATACATTTATATCTTCAGATTTCTGTAAAGAAAAATTGTTTTTCTAGAAACATCTGACAATAGAGTGATCCAAATCTTATTAAATCATCCTATGTTGCTTTCATTGAATTAGATGGTTCAGTGTGTCAATTTTCTACTTCCTGGTCATAATGATCTATGCTAGCAATTTTCTAAGCTGAATAGCATCCTTTTTTTTTTTTCTATAAAGTGTATGATTGTAAAGGTAACAGAACATTTTCTAAAACTCTGACTAAGAGTGTGTGAGAAAATATGCTTCGTTTAGCCTGCATATCTGTCTGCCTTGCTAATCACTTCTAATACTAGTGAAGATAACATAAATATGTTTCTATTGCCTTTTGTAATATGTGAATATGCAAGCATGTATTTATATATTATGTATGTGTGTACATTTTATTAACATTCTATAGAATACTCCATAATAAATGTATATACTTATTTATTCATTTATGAGGATTAGAGCATGAATGGTTTCTACTACAAAAAAGATATTGTATTCATAACTTTTAAAAGTAATGACAGGGGAGATTTATTTTAAACCACTCAGATGATGCTATCTGATTTAAAATCATACAACCTTAAAGGATTACTGTTAAATAGCTATTAGGAACTTGATTTTTCAAATTAAGTATGTAACTATTTTAGAAATATTTAATATTTCTCTCACAGCTTATACGCGGTAGTCATCAGATGTGAACAAAGCCTAACTCCAGAACTTCTGTTCTTTTCAGTAAACAGCATTCTACAAAATGTCAGTGCAACACTGATTTATTTTTTTTTTTACATTTTAAAGCCTTTATTAGGGTATAATTGGCATACACATATTTATGGTATATAACTGATATTCTGATATAAATATATATAAATTGTAAAATTATTACCACAATCATCTTCTTCCTCTTCCTCCTCCTTCCCCTCCCTTTTATATTGGAGAATTAATGGTTGCAATATAATCTTTGACACTTAGGCACAACCTCCCATTACCCTTGATAGGTGTCATCATTGTACATCAGGATCCTAATGTTCCTTTGTCCTATTTCCTTCTTCACCAGAGTCCTTTGTTTTGCTTTAATACACCACACTCAGGCCAGGTTTTACCAAATATTCCCTTCCTGACCTTGTAGGGGTCCCGGTCAGGAGTTAAATGGTGAAAAACCTCTAAAGACAGCATTCTGAGACTAATTTCATAGTAGAAACTATGAATCACAGCTATTATAGGACAAATCATCCATGCTATGTGCTGTCAATCAGCTTCAGAGGCCAAACCTCCATGGAATATATGATAAAACACAAGCTCTTTAAGGAGAATCTCTGTATGTACATGCAAAATAGGACATCCCCGACTGTCTCTGACCTTATCCCAGACTTGATTAGTGAGTGAGAGAATGTCTCAAATCCACAAGACAAATAATTACATAATTGAGTGAAGGCTCCAAATTCATGGGAAAGTTTGTCAAAATTTCATATATATATTCCTAATAAATGTATTTAGTATTCTGCTTCAGGTCATTACCTGAATGGTTCCATGGTTCCTTGCTCCATTGTTTTCATTTTGTCCCTTCCTTCGGACCCTTGTGGAGTCTGGACTCATACTGTGGAGTCAGCTTCCCACATCTATCTACGAGTGACATAAATTAATATTGATCTTTCTCTTTCTGGGTTATCTCACTCAACAAGATATCTTGTTCTGACCAAGATATTGCAATGTCTGTATGGTATTTCATTGTATATATATATATATATATATATACAACAATTTTCTTAGACATTCATCTGTCCTTGGACATTTGAGTTGCTTCCAAATTTGGTCTATTACAACCCATACAGCTGTAAATAGGTATGCATAGGTCTTTTCAGATAAGTGTCTTTGTTTTCTGTGGGTATATCCTCAGGAGAATTGCCAGGTAAGCATCTGATGAATCTTCAGACTGCTACAGGGGCTGAGCTAATTTATATTTCCATCAGTATTGTAAGAGAGTCCCTTTCCCCCCACAACCTCTCCAACAGTTGATGTTTCTGTCTTTTGTAATGTATGATTTTATCTCAGATGTAATGTATTTCATTATTTTTGCATTTCTCTTATCATCAGTGACTTGGAGCATTTGTCATATCTTGGCCCTTTGGATATCTTCTTTAAAGAATACTCTGCTTGGTGGTTCCCAGAAGGTGGCAGACTGAGAATCTGCTAGTGGCTTGAGCTCTGACCACATCGACTGGAAATGGTAGGATTTTCTGCCTTTAGTAGGCCAGTCAATAAGGGGTCCTAGCGGTAACACCAAGGAGGTGACTATAACTTAATTTGGGTTAAAAAACAGAGTAGAAATACAGGGAAAAAAATTTTCTTTTAAATTATTATTCCCAAAGCGCACCTCTGCCCCCTTCCCCCCACCCCCATAACCAGTCTCTGGGGACCAGCTCCTAGCAGGCTCCCCTGCTGAGCTTCTTTCTTTACCAAGATTCCTGTCCCACCAGGGAGTATCATTCATTCTAAGTCTATTCCCTTCTGAAACCTCTGGCCTTTTTTCTTTCTAAGTAGCCAACCAGCTGCCTCTGCACAGGCAGCTCCCCTCCCTCCCCCCACCATAGCTAATTAAATAATACATAAATAAATAAATAAAAAACTCTTTCCTTTCACTGCTCTTTTATTACTGTTCTTTTTCTTATCTTTTTATTTTTTCTCTCTTTCTTTTTTTTTTTTTCTCATTCTTGTCATCCTTTATTCCTTAATCCTACAGCTTTCTGAATTCACTGATACACGTTTGGGAATTATTTTGGGGAAGAAATCTGACTCAGAGTGGACTCCCTCTGCGAGTATCTCTGCTCAACTTCCCTTCCTCCTTTAGCTACCCCTAGAATATACGGTGGATAGTAGATTTGCATAACTGTCTATTCCTGCTATCATTGTCTAGTCCTGAGGGGTTTTTTTTTGTTCTTTCTTAACAATCAGCTGCCTCTGCTCAGGAGGCTTGAGGCAATCTGGGACAGGATTTTTTTACCCTGCTTTATTTTATTATTAATATTATATAAAGGCATATATCTCCCCCCCCCTTTAGGTTGATCAGACTTAATTCTTAGGGTATCTTTCATTGCTAGGGTAGTGGGCATCTTATCTATTATGAGAGGAACTTGTCTCGTTACTCCTACCTCCTCTACAGACTCTCCCCTTCTTCCTCCTCCTAGCTAATAAAAAATAAATAAAATAAAATAAAAAATAAAGTAATCAATTAAAAAAAACTTTCCTTTCACTGATCTTTAATTACAGCTCTTTTTCTTATCTTTTCTATTTTCTCTTATTTCTCTTTTTTTATCTTGTCATACACTTCTTCCTTCTTCTTTGCCTTTCTGAATTTGTGAATTATTTTGGGGAAGAAATCTGACTCAGAGTGGACTCTCTATTTGTGTATCTCTGCTCTACTTCCCTTTCTCCTCTTGTTACCCCTAGAAAATACAGTGGATAGTAGATTTGTATAACTGTCTATTCTTGCTATCCCTTCTTTCTTTTCTCTTTCTTCTTCACTTGGACTTGGTTGCTATTTTTTCACGGACTGGAGACATTGTTTGGCTAACTGGTAGTGACTAAACTGCTTCAATACTTGCTTCAGTTTCTATTGTAATTCCTGAGGTTAGTGAGTGCATTTGTCATAAAGGTATTTAGTACAGTGTTGCTTGTACTCAAGACACAACAGCTGAGGAACAACAGAGCATAAAAAAAGAAAGACATAAATCAAAAAATGGGTATATCAAAAATAAATAAAACTGCTACTCCAATGAATGAAGACAAGAGCCCAGAAGAAACTACAAATCAGCCAGAAATAACCATAGATAAGAAAAGTATGCAAGCAATAATAAACTTATTAATGACAGAAATGAAAACAACATTGGAGGAAAGGAAAGTATTAGGGAAACAACAGTTGAGACCCCAAGGAAAATACTGATTATCTTGTGGCAATTTGAGAACTAAAAGCTGAAATAGCTATAATGAAGAAAGAATCTGAGGCAAGGGAAAGCAGACTAACAGAAGCAGAAAACTGAATTAGTCAGACAGAGGATGAGTTAGAGAAAATGAAGAAAGAGGTGAAAGAGTTTAAAAAGAGATTGAGACACACTGAAAACAACAACAGAGACATATGAGATGATCTCAAAAGAAGGAACATTCGTATAATTGGTCTGCCAGAGGAAGAAAGAGAGGAAGGGGAAGCAAACATTCTAGAGGAAATAATAGAAGAAAACTTCCCAGACCTGAATAACAGAAAGGACATCAAGATTCAAGAGGCCCAGAGAGTACCAAACAGAATCAACCCAGACCTGAAGACACCAAGACACATCATAGTCACAATGAGTAAAAGTAAGAATAAAGAAAGGATCCTAAAGGCTGCAAGAGAGAAACAAAAAGTCACATACAGGGGAAAACCCATAAGATTATCTGCAGACTTCTCCACTCAAGCTCTAAAAGCCAGAAGAGAATGGCAAGATATCTATGGAGCCCTGAATGAAAAAGGGTTTCAACCAAGGATAATATATCCTGCTAGACTTTCATTCAAACTAGATGGAGGGATCAAAACCTTCTTAGATAAACAACAGTTAAAGGAGGCAACCATCACCAAACTGGCCCTGGAAGAGGTTCTAAAAGACCTGTTATACACAAGAACATCACTATAATACTTGCAATATATCAGAGCAAACAAAAAATTTTTTTGAACAATGGCACTACAATACATTAAATCCATAATATCAATAAATGTCAATGACTTTAAACTCACCCATCAAAAGGCACAGAGTGGGGATTTGGATCAGAAAACATAACCCAACCATATGCTGCTTGCAAGAATCCCATCTGTCACAACAAGATAAACACAGACTTAAAGTGAAAGGATGGAATACTATCATACAGGCTAACGGACCAAAAAAAAAAAAAAAAAAAAGGGCAGGAACAGCCATTCTCATCTCAGACACAATAGATTTTAAATTAAATAAAGTAATAAAAGAATACTCTGCTTATATCCTTCCCCTATTTTTCAAAGGAATTATTTATCCTTTTATTGTCAGTCTGATCATGGTGGTGGTGGTGGTGGTGGTGGTGGTGGTGGTGGTGGTGGTTGGTGGTCTGTATATGTGTGTTTTGTCTTTTACCCTCTATTTGATATAAGCCACATAAATATTTTCTCCAATTTTAAGGGGAGTCTGTCTTTGATGATGGTGATTCCATTTGCTGTAAAGAAACTTTTCAGTTTTATATAGCTAATTGCTTTATTTTGCTTTTGTTTTCTTTGCAATTGGATTTGAGTCAGGGATGCTGTTTATGAAACTTATGTGGAAGATAGTTTTCCCTGTTTTTCTCTAAGTTGTTGATTATCTCTGGCCTAACATCTAAATCTTTGATCAATTTGGAGTTTTCTTTTGTATGTGATGAGATGGTAACACTCATTTTTTAATTCCACCAAAATCAGAACCACTCAAGTATAACCACACTATTATACTTTTTTTTAGAAAAAAATCATAATTCAAGTAAATACATCTTCCTTGGGGATATTTCTAGTCTATAGGCAATATATATTTTCTAAATGTCTAAATATGAGAAAGCATTTTATTTTTATTAAGTGGTTTTATTTTGGAAACATGGATAATGAGCCCAGACAAGACTAGGGAAAATTGCCATTGTTGATATTAGAAGAAACACTGACAGTGCCTTGCCAGCAGTTTGCCCATAGCTCACAGCAGAAAGCAAATATTTCATAAGATCATTTCCCAAAAGAAATGTGAAAGCATATATGGAAAAAGTATGATGGTCAATGTTACAGCATCTCTTTTTTCCACTCTTTATGTTATAGTATGCCACATTCAATTCACTAGCTTTCTCCATTGTATAGCATCTTCAAATTAAACATCCTCTTTGCATTTTGTTTTAAAGAAAATTAATATATCCAAATCAAATATTGTAATGAAGTTTGCTTGATCCTTTCCCAGCAAAAACTTCATGATATACTTAATTCAAAAAAACAAAACAAACAAAAAAACCCCACAAAAACCAGAGGAGGTCTATATTAACATTTCTATCTCAATTTGAAGATGGTGGCTTAAAGACAACACCTGGTGTGAGCTATGCAAGGAGGATACTTTAGACGTGGGAATTTTGGGTGAGGGTAGTATTTCTGGGCCAGTAATGGAGGAGTGCAGTGGGATGGGTGTCAGGATGGAACCAAGGAGAGCCCTATAACCCACCCTTGGGCAGGCAAATAGAAGCTGAAATGGACAAAGGGGACAGAGTCAGCTGGGGATTTGGGGTTTTGCTATTTCTCTCTGCATGCTCCTGGCCACAAGACCAAATCCCATACCAGAGAGCTGAGGGAGCCTGCTGCTCCTGGTAGGCCTACTGTGGAGCTAATGTCTTTATCAAGATTCCAGGCTAGGCTAGGATGTCATCTAAAGGAGGGGGCATATTTCTCCAAGAAAATGATTTTTTTCTTTTTCTTTTTGAAGGGGGCTGGAGCTCTATATGAGTGACAGAAAGCCTGACCAGTCAGGGCCTCAGTCTAGCCTGGGTTAGATTACCTGCCTTTCTTCCCTCTACCTCTTGAGTTTGATTGATACTTCCTTCTTGTAATTGTTTGGTTTTGCTTTGTTTAGGAAGGGGGTGAGGATGTTTGCAGCTAATCTGGAGTGGTTTAATCTGCAGACAGACTGTTAGGGTTTATTATTATTGTTGTTGTTGTTATTTGTGCTTGTCTGTTTTTTCCTTTTCTCCAGATTGACCAAAATTAGCTGTTGTTGCTTTTCCATTATAGGTGACTAGGTATGTTAATCCATTGTGGGAGGAACTTGCTTTTTTTTCTCTCTCTCTCTTTTCTCCACTTTTCTTTTTCTTTCCTCCTAGCTGATCCAAAAAAAAAAAAAATCTCTTTCCTCTTGCTGCTTTTTCTTTTTTTTTCATATTCTCTGGCACTTGTTTGTGAATTACCTTGTAGAAGAAGTCTGACTTTCAGTGAACTCTCTCTCTTTTCTCCTTTCTTTTATCTTCCCACTATCAAATTTATAGTTGAAAGTTGATTTTCATAATAGTATATTCTTGCTTTGTTTTTTCTTTTTGTTTTCCTTATTTGTTTTTGCTTTTGGAGTGGAGGTGTTGCTTGGGTAACTGATTTTGGCTAAACTACTTCAATCTTTGCTCTGGTTGCTATTGTACTTTTTGAGGTTTGTGACTTCATTTGCGAATAGACTTTAATGTGTCTTGTACTCACACAACTCAACAACTGAAGGATAGCAGGACAGAAAAATACAAACCACATCTATAAAAAAAATGTTTAAATCAAGAGCAATTAAACAGCTACCACAATGAATCAGGACAGAAGCCCAGAAGAAACTCCAAATATGCCAGAAACAACTAAAACTGAGGAAAATATCCAAAAAAAATTTGATATGTTAATCAGAGGAGTGAGTAAAGCTTTTGAGGAAAAGACTATCAGAAATATGGAAATAACAGATGAGACCCTTAAAAAAAATGCTAGCTATCTCGAGGCAATTAGAGAATTGAAAGCTGAAATAGCTAAGAGACCAACTATAAGAACAAGCTAATACTATCACTGAGCAAGGCAAAAAATAGCTGAACTGAAGAAGGAAACTGAGGGAAGGGAAAGCAGGTTAACAGAAGCAGAAAACAGAATTACCCAGACAGAGGATGACATAGAGAAAAACTAAGGAAAATCAATAACAAATAAAACTGCTACCACAGTGAAACAAGACAGGAGCCCAGAAAAAAATTCCAAGTAAACCAGAAACAACTACAAATAAGGAGGATATACAAACAATAACTAAACTATTAGTCCCAGAAATGATGATAACTATTGAGGAAGAGGGTATCAGAAATAGGAAACAACAGATGAGACCCTCAAGGAAAATATTAGCTACCTCGAGGTAATTAGAGAACTGAAAGCTGAAATGGCTGAGCTAAAAGGCCAACTAACAGAACAAGATAATACTGAAACTGAACTGAAGAAGCTGAGGGAAGAGAAAGCAGATTAACAGAAGCATAAAACAGAATTAGCCAGAAGAAGATGAGCTAGAGAAAACTAAGAAAGAGGTAAAAGTGTTAAAAAAGAGATTGAGAGACAGAGAGACACTGAAAACAACAGAGACATATGGGATAATCTCAAAAGAAGTGACATTCTCATAATTGGCCTACCAGAGAAAGAGAGGAAGGGTAAGAAAGCATCTTAAAGGAAATAATAGAAGAAAACTTCTCCACCCTAAGCAACATAAAGGGCATCAAGATTCAAGAGGCCCAGAGAGTCCCAAAGAGAATCAACCCAGATCTGAAGACACCAAGACACATCATAGTTATAATGAAAAGAAGTAAGAATAAAGAAAGGATCTTGAAAGCTGCAAGAGAAAAACAAAGTCACATACAGGGAAAAAAACCTATAAAACTATCAGCAGACTTCTCCACACAAATCTTAAAAGTCAGAAGAGAATGACAAGATATCTATGAAGCTTTCAACAAAAAAGGGTTTTAACCAAGGATACTATATCCTGCTAGACTTTCATTCATACTAGATGGAGGGATCAAAACCTTCTCAGACAGGCAACAAGTAAAGGAAGCAATTATCACTAAGACTGCCCTTAAATAGGTTCTAAAAAAACCTCTTGTAAACAAGAACATCACCATAATACAAAACAAATTGTTGAATAATGACACTGCAATACCTTAAATCTATAATATCAAAAAATGTCAATGGTTTAAACTCACCCATTAAAAGACACCAAGTAGGAGGATGGATCAGAAAACACAACCCAACTATATGTTGTCTGCAGGAATCCCACTTGACTCATCAAGACAAACACAGACTCAAAGCAAAAGGATAGAAAACTATCATACAAGCTAATGGACTGCAAATAAAGGCAGGAACAGCTATTCTTATTTCTTATACAATAGACTTTAAAATAAACAATTCCAATCAATACATAATAATTCCTTTTTTATTTAGTATATAATAATGTTGAATTCAGCATAATACTATTTTCAAGGACTTTGTTTTACTCAATGTTGCAGGATTAATGTAAATCTAAAATCTAAATTACCTTTATTTTTTAATATTTGATGTAACTTATTTATTTACTTGTGTGGAGATAGAGGAATTGAGAGGGGAGTGGGGAGATAGAGGAGGAGAAAGACAGAGACATCTGCAGCACTGCTTCTCTACTTGTGAAGCTTTCTCTTTGCAAGTGGGAACTGGGGGCTTGACCTCAGGTTCCTGTTCATTGTAGCATGTGCACTCAACCAGGTGTGCCACCACCTGGCTACTTTTTATTCTTTCTTATGTTGACTATTCAGACTTAACATTAATGACTTAGGATAAAATTTTCAAGTGAAAAGTGTTAAAGATATCCTCTAATAATTTTAATATAGATGACTTTAATATTATTTTAATTTTATATTATTTAACTTTATTTGACTTTAATATTATTCCTCATAACTTTATTGTTTTTATCTGTGTACATTAGACATGTCATTTTTGTTCTGTGTTCTATATTGTCTTCTAATATGATCTGATTAACATGTTTTTCATATTAATCTATGCTCTTTACTAGGAAATCAAGAAAATACATCTTGAAATTAGTGTGTTTCAACATCTTATTGAGTGTAAAATTTAACTGAATTACTTTAGTACTAATTTTTCTAATTAGCTCAACCACTCATTCAACATACTATGAGTACCTACAATAGTTTGTACTTATAGTGAAAAGTGTAAAGATGAGTTAGAAGAGCTTCCTGCTCTTCACAAAAACATGCAAAATCATTGTGATATGCCTAGAAATTTGAATAAATAATCATCTTATATAAAAAACTGAAGTTAAGTTGTATTTTATCATGCATATGTGATGAATAAATAATGACCATATCAGGCATACAAAAATTAAGCAAATATACCACTCCTAGGCCTAAGAAACAAAGAAAAGGAAAATGCAGGGAAAATTTTAAATTAACTATGGTTGATAGCAATAGATGCAAGACTCTAAAGGGAAAGTTTAAAAGGTTGAAATGAAATTGAGGTTATTTTACAATCTTGTTAATAATTATTAAATCACTAATAATTTTTTTAAAGAAATGGAATTGAGGATTTGGTTTATTTTGGTGGAGAAAGATTGCAAGTTGGTAGAGGTTCAAAAATTCCAAAGAATTATTGAAAATAATTTGAAGTAAAGTAGAAATAAGCAAACACAAACCCTTGAGCAAGGTGAAAAAGTGGTAAAACAGAACCAAAAACATAAATGGCATTAGTCTGGGGCAACAAGGAAACATTAAAGAGAAGAAAATTTTGGATAGAAACAGTACAATCAGGGAGTTGGGCGATAGCGCAGCAGGTTGCACACGTGAGCCCCCAGCTCCCCACCTGCAGGAAAGTCGCTTCACAGGAGGTGAAGCAAATCTGCAGGTGTCTATCTTTCTCTGCCCCTCTCTGTCTTCCCCTCCTCTCTCCATTTCTCTCTGTCCTAACAATGACAACAATAATAACAACAACAACAATAAAAAAAAAGGGCAACAAACTGGAAAATAAATAGAGAAAAGTAAAAAAAAAAGAAATAGTACAATCAGACAATGAAGAGTTAAGAACAGCATAAAAAAAGACTTTTTTGGGAGTCAGGTGGTAGCACAGTAGGTTATACTATAATAACTACAACAATAAATCAAGGGCAACAAAAGGGAATAATAAATATAAAAAAATTTCAAAAATACTATTTTATCATTATTGTGGTTATTATTGTTGTTATTATTGATGTTGTTGTTGCCAGGATAGAACAGAGAGAAATAGAGAAAGGAGGGGAAGACAGAGATGTGGAAAGATAGACACCTGCAGACCTGCTTCACAGCTTGTGAAGCAATCCCCCTGCAAGTGAAGAGCCGTGGGCTGGAACTGGGATCCTTACGTTGGTCCTCGAGTTTCATGCCATGTGTGCTCAACCTGCTGCGCTACAGCCCCACCCCCAAGAAATGACTTTTTAAGTTATAATAAATTGGATATAACCCTCATGGTAATAAAGATAAATACAATAAATACTCTTACAATAAATAAGTGAAGAAAATGAGAGTGTTTCCATGGAAATGTACTCATGAAAAAGAAAGTGGACAAAAGGGAAAAGAAACAAAAAAAGTATATAAACACCCAGAAAATATTTCTAGATTAATTTTTCTAGGATCCTACTATAACTCCTGGTTCAGTGGTTCTATTCCTTTCTTTAATTTGGTGGGAGAACTCTCAGTTAAAATTTCTTCAAATGTGAATTTTGCACTTTTCTTTCTGTCTTCTTTTTTGTATCCCTACAGCATGAATGCTATTCCTCTTAATGTTATTGTATAACCATTTTATATTACCTTCATTTATTTTAATGTTTTATTTTCCTGTTTGCTTCTTTCTAGTATGTGCTTGTCTGTGAATATGCTGAGGCACGGGGTGGTAGGGCATTAACTAGAATTAAACAGCAACCACAGAAGCAGGGTTCTAGCTGTAAATGTGTAGTCTAAGTTAAGTGTGGACTGAATCAAGAGTCGGCTGAACCAGGTTTGAGACACACTGGATATATAGGCTAAACCTGGCATCACGCTTTCTAACTGGAACAGAGCATAATGACACTGGGTGGGCTGAACTGGCATAAGTTGATTTGGGAGCAGGATGAAGCCAGGAGCCACCTAGATGCAACATGCCAACAGTAGATGTTTGTGGCAGTGACAGTATACTAAAGGTGATGTCAGCAGAAGCAGAAGCCAGAGGCTAACGGGGCAGAGGGCTGCTACATTGAGATCCTGGCTTGCTGATATGAAATATAGCAGGGAATGAACTTTTACCTTATGAGTCTCTCTGTCTTCACTGTCTTGACTCAGGAGTCTTTTCTTTTGTTGTTAATTTACATGAGCTCCAGTCTCATCTCTATGCTGTTATTTTTTTTTTCTTGTATGCTATAGTTTTGGTGGTTGTGATAGTGGTGCTGAGAGCAATATAGTTTGCCACCATCTTGGCCAAAAGTCCAATACATTGAATCTTCATAAGCATCTAGGTCAAGTATCTTAATAATTGCTTTTTATTTGAAATAGTCATGCCATTATTATTTTACATCATTTATATGTGACTCGAGTTATTTTCATAAATATTTTTGTCTGTGCTTTGTTCTGTTGATTTGTTTCTCTTTCTTGACTCCTTTTTAGGTTTCTTGTTTTCTCTTTCCAATTTCTGTTTCATTTATATACTGTCTTTTGCACATATATCTTTGTATTTTGCTGTGTATATCTCCACTCTTATAATCTACCCAATATTTATACTGTAACGCTTATGTAAATTCCAGAAGACATCAACTTTGTAAGCACATCTATCCCCATCACAATCTTTTGTTTATAATTTTTATTGTATTCATGCCACATATTTAAAATTTTTCATGCTATAAACTTATTTTAAGCACATGCATATATTTTCTCCAGGCTTGAGAGAAATTCTTTGCTTTTTTAAAACATTTATTTTGCCCTTGTTCATAACTCTGATGGTGGGAACCATATGGATCTATATCCCTATTATCTAACAGTTTTGTAAATTACTAGAAATAAGTTTTTTAAATGGGGAGTCCGGCAGTGGGTTAAGCGCAGGTGGCGCAAAGCACAAGGACTGGCTAAAGATTCTGGTTGTAGCCCCCGGCTCCTCACCTGCAGGGGAGTCACTTCACAAGCGGTGAAGCAGGTCTGCAGGTGTCTGTCTTTCTCTCCCCCTCTCTGTCTTCCCCTCCTCTCTCCATTTCTCTCTGTCCTTCCCAACAATGATGACATCAATAACAACAACAATAATAACTACAACAATAAAACAACAACGGCAACAAAAGGGAATAAATAAATAAATATTTTAAAAACTTAAAAAAAATTTAAAATGTACTCATGTCATCAATTGTACTATGAATAATTACCCTACCTCCATAAAATTATAAAAGAAAATAAATGCTGAGGTCATGAAGGACAAAAGTCTACTGAATTATTTTAGTCCGAAAATGACTAAAATGATCCCAACAGATAAATGCATTAAGTGATCCTATATTTAAAAAATGTTATTGGGACATTCAAAGAAGTCAATAGTTTATCTAAATATCTATATATCCATGTATCTTTCTATACAGAAGTAATGGTTCAGTATTAACTTTTCTATAAGTGTATTGGTTAGAGCACATTTTACCATGTGCAAGGATCCACATTCAAGTTGTGGTTCCTACCTGTAAAAGGAAAAGTTCACTAGTGGTTGAATAGTGTTGCAGGTGTCTATCTCCCTCTTTTACTTATTCTCTATCCTTTTTTGTATAAAAAAAATCCCATTTATGAGTAGGTGATTATTTTCTTAATTGATTTAATAAAGTTCTACAAGACACAGGATAAGAGGGGTACAATTCCACACAATTCCCGCCACCATAGTTCCATGTATCCCATCTCCTCCATTGGAAGCGTTTCTATTCTTTATCCCTCTGTGATCATGGACCAGGATCATTTTGGGGTGCAGAAGGTGGAAGGTCTAGATTCTGTAACTGCTTCTCAGCTGGACATGGGTGTTGGCAGGTCTATCCATACTCCCAGCCTATTCCTAGTGGAGCAGGACTCTGAGAGGTGGGGTTCCAGGCCAAAATGGTAAGGTCATGAGTAGGTGATTATTATTAACCAATAGCATGTTTACATCATCCTTCCAAGTCCTTTATTAGACTTCAAAATTTTCATATTAATTTCTGAAAAAAAAAATTATATAATTGCTTAGTTAAACTGAGAATTTGTAATTGTCAAGAACACGTTTTTTATTGAAATACCAAATTATTAACTTAGTAATATGAAATAGATGGCCATATGAAACCAAGTTAAGTTTGTGCAATTCCGGCCTAGTTCTCACTCAGTTACTTGAATTTTCTGATTATTTGAATGGTGTTATTTGACTTTACTTTTAGTTCTGTGTCTAAAAGGTGAGAATTACTTAATTTATATGTTTCTAATTTTAGAAATGTGGCCAAGTAAAAACTATATAAATACTATATAAGGGCATTTGAGTGGTAATTTACTTTGAATATTGCAACCACTTGAGTCTTTTTAATATTTATTTACTTTCCCTTTTCTTGCCCTTGTTGTTTTATTGTTGTTGTAGTTATTATTGTTGTTTTTATTGATGTCGTCGTTGTTAGACTGGGCAGAGAGAAATGGAGAGAGGAGGAGAAGACACAGAGGGGGAGAGAAAGATATGAAGCAACTACCCTGCAGGTGGGAAGCTGGGGGCCTGAACCTGTATCCTTACACTGGTCTTTGTGCTTCATGCCACATGTGCTTAACTCGCTGCGCTGCTGCCCGACTCCCCACCTGAGTCTTAACTACTATCCTCTATCCTTTCTCAAGTAGGAAATACCTTTCACAAAAAGAATAGAACACCTTATGATGAAATACATACTTGTGATACATTTTTATTTCTTTCAAATCAAATTTTATACTGAATTCTTATAGAGCTGAGAATGAAAAAAAATACTGTGTATGCACATGCAATAAATACTAAGGTAGTATTTTATTATAAAAGAAGCATACTCAGTATCTGCTTAAAGTGGACAGATGTCTTTGACATATCAGTGTGTTGCAGTTTCCGGTCTTTCACATAACTCTTCTAGACTTTCCTGTTCAAACACAATATATAAAGATATATACTAAACATATATCACGAGGAGATCAGGTGATTGCTCAACTGGTGAAATGCACACATTACTCCTGTACAAGATCCCCATTTCAAGCTTCAAGTCACCACTTAGGAACACCTACAGTGGAGGTGAGCTTCCTGAGTATTGCCTTTCCTTCCCTTTCTCCCTCTCTCTTCTGCTTAATATTTACTTTTCTCACTTTTAATCAAAAATGAAAAAAAAATGGCCACCAGTATTGGGGGGATCATATAGGTACAGTTCACCAGTGATAACCCTGATGTTAAAAACAAACAAGCAAATATTTGCTTGTTAAAAAAAACAAGCAAACATGAATAGGAAAATGTTTCTAATTAAAATGTAAGTACTTTTTGACAATTGATGTTTCAAAGGACCTAAAAATAAGTTTTTGGACATAAGTGATGTTACCTATTTGATAATAACAAGGTTTTTAAAAAATACTTACTTATTTATTTTTACCTTTTGTTGCCCTTGTTTAATATTGTTGTTATTGATGTTGTCATTGTTGGATAAGACAGAGAAATGGAGAGAGGAGGGGAAGACAGAGAGAGGGAGAAAAAGATAGACATCTGCAGACTGCTTCACCGCCTGTGAAGTGACTCCCTGATAATAACAAGTTTTAATGTGTCCTTTTTTATATCAAAGTGGAGAAAAGCATATTATGCAAGTAATTCCACAGACTTTGCTTCCAGTTCTGATTTACTTTTATTTCAAACTCACTATTCAGAATATTATTGCCTACTAAATTTTAACTAGATTTAGTATTAAGTTAGAAAATGTTTGAACTAAAGACCCTTTCCCTTCCAAATTACATAGTTTTAATGATTATTCAACTTTTAATTAAAGATTTAAGCAATTTATTCTCAATAAGTATTGTAACTATTAACATTAATCATAACTTGTAATAGCTTTTAAATTAACAGGTCTTTCATTTAACAAATCTTTGTGCAGTAGGGCTAGAAATAATTACCTTTCACTTCTCTTAAATGTGTTAGTAATTAACATTTCTAATTTTATATTGAAATAAATGCTTTGATTTAAATATAAAAGATACTAACAAAGACTTCACATGTTGAAATTTAAACTGGAGTAGTAGGATATACTTCTACACTTGTTAGCATTAAACTTTTCCTTAAAACTTTAGTCATACAAATGATTTTTTTTACGGTGATAGAATTTTCCTTGCAAAAGTGTTCTGCATTATATGTTCTAGAAATGCATCTATAACTCTGAAATAAACTAAGATTAAAAACAACAAATAATTACCAAAAACTTTGAAGATGTGGGCAATTTCAGAGTATGTTTTAGTGCAATGACCTAGAAGTATCTTGTTCACATTTTAGAAGACAGCTTATTGATTCAAGTGGCTAGGCACATTTTGTATAGTAAAATTTCAACATAAATTATAGGCCACCACCATATCCCATGAGTGGAAAGATAGTGAATGATTACTGAATGTCATCTTGAAGTCTATAGACTACGTTACTATGAATTATTAACCAAAAGCTTAGTTTATCATACCCTTGTGGACCTAATTTTAATCTTCTGATGATTAGCTTTACTAAATAAATCAAGAAAAATAATGACTTTTCTAAATAATCAAGAGCAATATTATAAAAAAACAGGATAAAATTAAACTAGCAGATCTAACTTTTATAATTAAAATTCAAGCCATATACTATATAAATCTTTCTATTTATCTCATATTGAAGAAGTTCAAATTGGCAGTATGTGATGGTATGAGCAATAGAGTATATCAGTTACAATGTGCAAGGACCTGGCTTGAAGCCTCCAGTTCCCATCTGCAGAGGGGAGATTCATGAGTGATGAGGCAGTGCTGCAATTATCTCTCTCTCTCCCTCTCTATTTCCCCAGTTTCCCTCTGTCTCAATCCAATAAACAAATGAATAACTAAATACTTTTATACTTTTAAAAGGTTCAAATTAAAACTTACATATCCTTAAAATTCAAAGATCAATGATATTGCTAACTTTCCACTTTATATGGCATTTCTAATTATTTAAAGTGATCAAATGAATTCTCTGTTTTTTCTTAAATCTTAGTCAAATTAGAATACATTTAAAGCAGCATACAAAATGTTCTATACATCAGACTAAAATTACTCAAAAATTCACTTCTAAATCTGTACATAATGGCAATATAATTTAATTTCTATAGGTTCAGAATCAGTCATAAATATGAATCACTGATTTTTTTATGACTTTTGGGAAAAACTATTTGAGTGGTAAAAATATAATGAGAGTAAAAATGTCATTCTTGTCAACATTTGGCTTATGGGCTCACATGCTGTCTTCTCAAACATTTCTGGTTTTTATTGGCAATAAAAAAGAAGAGCGTTTAAATATAAAAGCATGAAGCACTATAGATAGGCTTATTCTGGAAGACTCTAATATAACTCCTACAACTGTCTAAAACTTAAACATTTCTCTTAACATTTCATTCTAGAAAGGCCACTCTATAATACCAAGCTGTTCAGTTAATTCATTAAAGCATAGGGGAATAAAATTAGTTATATCAGGTCTTGCCACAAAAGAAGTGTAAAAATGTGTTGCTTGAATGGGTTTTTCATATTTCAAATTTTTTAACATAATACAGAAAAAATGACATTAAGTGGAAAGCTTTGGACAATATAAAATGATAAATATGAGTTTAAGAGTAATAGCCACTTATTCTAAAATAATGATTCTATATAGAATAGATAGCTTGAATAACTGGGAATAATTATCAAAAGAAATATACTGTGTATAAAATATATTTGTTCACTATCTTCTTTTTTTTTCTTTTTTTTAACATATTAAAGACAATTTTATTCAACAAGCACTTCTGAATTCTTGGTACAAACACTGTAAGTACTGCCTTGGCTATTACAGAGAAGTACCAGAAGCAGAAGACACTGTCCTTACTTTTGCAAGGACATCACTTACATCTGTAAACTTTCATAATAGAAACGTTTGCAAATTCACATTAGAATAACCATTCTTATTATAAGAATAAATACTTTCTGACTTAGTTATTACTATGAGCTCTGACGGTGATAGCGAGTACGCCCCCAGCACACTAGAGAAAGTTCTGGTGCTCTGGTCTCTTTCACTGTCTACTCCAAATGACAAACAGTTGCAGCAAGCTGAAGCATCTTGCCAGAGAAAGCAATCAGTGGCTTGGAAGTGCTGGGTCTGCAAGAGAGGGCAGGGCCTCAGGCCTGAGCCCCTGCATCGCATGTGGCAGTGACGCTCTGGTTCTCTCATGTAAGTAACACTTTTATTTAACTTTTTAAATTATAGCTATATTTATTGGATAGAGACAGCTAGACCTTGACAGAAAAGGGGACGATAGAGAAGGAGAAACAGGGCAAAGGTAGATAGCATAACCATCTGCAGAAACTCTCGGGCCTGAAGCTCCCAAGTCCCAGGTTCAGTCCCCACACTATCATAAGGCAGAGCTGAGCATTGCTCTGGCACATAAAATAAAAACATCAAAGAGAGGGAGAGAGACCGAGAGACCTCCAACACCACTTAACCAGCCTTTGTGTGAAACCTTCCACACCCAGCTTTCTCCTGCAGGTGGAGACTGGGGCCTGAACTCTGGGGCTTGTACATTGTAACATGTGCTCAGCCAGGTGCTCAGCTCTGCAAAGCTAGCTTCAAACGCCCTATCTTCTACTAAAATGCATGTTAGAGAGGCTGAGCGATATCTCACCTGTCAAAGAGCAAGTCTTGTCATTAAACAAAAACCTGAACTCCAACCCTGGTACATCATAAAGTTTCGCACATCACCTGGAATAACTCCATGTATGGGAGAGAAGTGCTATGGTTTCTCTAAATCTCTCTCTGTCCTTTCTACTCCCTGTCTCTCTTTCTCCCTCTTTCTCTATATCTGAAATATAAGAATTAAACATCAGCATGGAGAGATAGCATAATGATTATGCAAACAGACTCTCATGCCTGAGGCACCAAAGTCCCAGGTTCAATCCCCCACACCACCATAAACCAGAGCTGAACAGTACTCTGGTGTTCCTCTCTGTGTCTCTCTATGTCTGCATCTCTCTCAAAAATAAAATAAAATAATTAAAATAAAGAATTAAAGATCATACATATATTTATATATATACATATATTTTTATATATACATATATACTTATTATTATTGTTGTGTACATACTAATTTTGGCAAAATTGTTATTTTCCTTAAAATGCTTTTCCTTCCAGAAAAAAATCATTTTACTATAAATACATATTCTACTCACTAGGAAGAGTAAAAATGGGAAAGATATGAGTGAAAAGATTAAGTGTACCTGAATAGAACATATTTTTAGACTTTTTTTGTAATTGATTTCTTTATTGAGAAAAATGTTCATGGGGCTGGGCAGTAGCACATCGGGTTAAGTGCACATGGTGCAAAGCTCAAGGACCAGCATAAGGATCCGGGTTCGAGCTCCTGGGTCCCCACCTGCGGGGGGGGGGTCACTTCACAAGCGGTGAAGCAGGTCTGCAGGTGTCTATTCCCCCCACCGTCTTCCCCTCCTCTCTCAATTTCTCTCTGTCCTATCCAACAACAATGACATCAATAACAACAACAATAATAACAACAACAAAGATAAACAACAAGGGCAACAAAAGGGAAAAGGTAACCTTACAAGTCTGTAATTTCTGTGATCGGTATTAGCAGACCACACAATCCATCAACTCATGTTTTATCTCCACCATAGGATATTAAGTCCTCAGCCCTTTACTCACACCTCTCTTTTTTCTCTTTAGAGTGTTTGGACTTACTACAATAGGCCATATAAATTAAACTTTTAACCTGTATTTTCACTTTCCTTGCTTCTTTTTTAAATTATGTTCATTTTATTTTTATTGGAGAGACTAATAGCTACTTTCTAGCTGAGTAACTATACCCAGATGATTATGATAGGGAAATACCAATAGAGTAGTATTAAAGAAAATAGTATGTGAAAAGAAAGGGAGGAGAGAGACTCACTCTTCAGAAATTCAAACTCAGTTCTACGGCTCAGAATGCTATAATACTATGACACTTATATATGAACTGCCTGTTCACTGTTCAGGTCTCTAGCACCCAGCATGACCTGCTTCTCCCTCCATACTACTGGCCAGTCTAATTCTACCTTCCACTACGGATAATGGCAGAACACAGGCATAGGAAGAACCTGCAACATCTTACAACAGGGCTAGTAGTGTTAAGTGCTACTATTTCCCTGTAATGACTATATCACAATGTGTCCACAATGTATCAGTATAGGCAAGCCCCTAACTCACCTCTATTTCTAACATGATGTTTACTTGGGAATTGCCTGCTCAATATGGTTTGAGGCTATGGGTTTTAGGTGATGAACTCATGAGTAGGAGAGATGCTTTTCTCAAATTTTGCCCCATAGATATATAGTGTGCATAGTTTAGTAGCAAGCCATAATTGTTTGCATTATGCAGCAATGTTCTTGTGTTTAAATCCATGCTATGCTACAAGTAACCCTCTCTATAACCTTCTTTTAAAAAAATATTTATTTAGATATTCCCTTTTGTTGCCCTTGTTTATTTTTTATTGTTGTAGTTATTGTTCTTGTTATTGATGTCGTCGTTGTTGGAATAGGATAGAGAGAAATCAAGAGAGGAGGGGAAGATAGAGAGGGGGAGAGAAAGATAGACACCTGCAGACCTGCTTCACCGCTTGTGAAGCTACTCCTCTGCTGGTGGGGAGCCGTGGGCTCGAACCTGGATCCTTCCGCTGGTCCTTGCGCTTTGTGCCACCTGCGCTTAACCCGCTGTGCTACTGCCCAAATTCCTCTATAACTTTCTTATTACTTCATTTTTTGTTTGTCTTTTCTCATCAATTTGAGGCATGCTGAATGGTAATTTGCAAGCTACTAATTATTTAATTTTGTTGGTTCCACTTAGAAGTTATCTTGCATATGCATTTAAAGCAGGACTGTAGTAAAATAACAGTTCTTTACCTTGAATGCAAGTAATACATACACACACACCATGAAGAGGAAGAAACCATGTACAAAATGAAAAAGCCAACTATGTCTGTATTTCAGTGTAATGTTTTTTAAAAATATTTTCATATTTTTATTTTGTATTAGTATCTATAAATTAAGTAGCAAATTATACTTCTTATAAATCATGCAAGACAAGATTGTGTTTGGATTGTGGTACTAAAATACTTGAGTTCATTATTCTCCCACAGTAGTTCTCACAACTAATGTGATCTTCAGTCAGTTAACCTCTTTGTTACTTCCATTTTCATTATGTAAAATTTTACAATAATAATGTAAATTTTAAATTAGCTAAAATGTATGAAAGTCCTAGAATAATTTTCATTACATGGTAAGAATTTAATACATTTTGTTAAAGTAATACCTATAGAAATATCAAACTTTTTCTTCATTTCTGCCCCAATTACTTTCCCAATGACTGTCATTTCTGTTTGTATTTTATAGATATTTTATGCCACACCAAATTCTATATTCCCAAGTAGTCATGCTTTTTTTTTCCCTATATTCCTTCACTTCTAGTGATTTATTCGAGGTCTAGGCCCATATGTCTGTTTGGGAATCTCAGGACTCCTCAACTAGGGCCCCAGCTGATTGGGTGGCCTGAGAGTGACTAAAGAGTCATCATTAAAGTATGCCAGTCTCTTGCCATTATTCAGCTTTTGCAGTCCTTACTTTGAGAAAGTTAGCTTTAGAGTGAGGGAAGTGTAATAGGAAGTAGGTGAGGAGAGTATTTAAGTCTAAATGAACACTATTTCATTATGAATTTTATACTGACTCACTGCAGACTATTGTGTACTTTTGCTTTCAGATATATATTTTGCCCTAATTTATGGATACATCTGAATATATGCCCTACCTCATGGGACCTGGTCTATATCTAGGTTTGGGGACTTTGTTAGGAAGTGAACCACCTTAAATGGAATTAGAGAATCCATACTCCCAGAAGGATAAAGAATAGGGAAGCTATCAGGGGAGGGGATGGGGTACGGGGAGTTCTGATAGTGGGAATTGTGTGGAGTTGTACCCCTCTGATCCTATGGTTTTGTCAGTGTTTCCTTTTTATAAATAAATAAATACATCTAAAATCTTTAAAATATTATCCACAAACCATAGACACTGCTTAAAATCATAGGTGGTAAATAAAAATGAATATATATATATATATATATATATATATATACATTGCTTCCACAGAGAGGTAACTACAGCTAAGTCCTTACAGTTTTTTATATATATATAATGTTTTATTTTTATATTTTTTTAGTCATGAAAGTCATCCTGTTCATTATATAAAAAACTTAGAAAATGCACAGAAAAAATTAAGATATATCCTTCAAAGACAAAAGCAATTGGAATCTTGTGCACTTAGTCTTGTCAGGGTTCCTCAGGGGGAACAAGTCAGCCAGGCTCCCACTTCTAAGCCCGGCCTCTTGGCCACCAGGAGATAGGCAGAGAGCATGGAACCATGGGCTAGCAGAGGAAAGAGCTAGTTCACTAAAGGGTCTTCCAAAGTACCATGGTGTCAGATGATACACAAACCTCCTTAGGGTACTGTGGCGGGGGGATGGGACATTTTATTGATGCAGTTACAAGTTTATAAAGGGGTAGCTGTGCAAGGGAAGTGGCCAAGCTGGCCAATGAGGCCAATTATCTCCTTATAAGGGAAAAGAGAGCAAAGCAATGAGAAGGTATAGTGATGCAGAAACTAGTGAAGCCCACCAGAGGGTGGAGGGGTAAGGTGATGCGGCAAGGCTAATAGGAAGGTTAATTCCCCCACATACTCTGGCCACGTCTCACTGGACCACAAGGCTGGCATGCCAAGGGGAGTCTGATAGATGAGTTTCTGGGGGAGTGTGGGGGGCTGTCAACCATCCATGCTCAAACACATATTAGACCCACACACTCTATTTTTGAATTTATAGGTGATAAAAAGGACTGATGTATCAGTTTTGCAAGTTTTATACTATTTCATACTAGGAAATACTATCAATATAAACTACTTTTTTTCTCTTATAGGACAGAGAGGAATTGAGAGGGGAAGGGATATATATATATATGGAATAAAGGGGGGCAGATAAACTTGCAGCACTGCTTCATCACTCATGAAGCTTTCTCCCTGCAGGTAGGGACTGAGGACTTGAACTGGCATGCTTGAGTGTGATGACATGTAGTCTCAAGTAGGTATGCCACCATCCTACCCTTAATATAACTATATTTGAAATGGACATGGAATATTCAAGCTTGTTTTGGGTCAGTTGTCTCCTGTAGTTACTGCTCTGGACTATTTATACAATTACAAATGTCTTTAGCACATTGAATAGAATTATTTTCTTGTTTGTATTTATGTTTGTTTTTCTACTCAACAACCTTTGAACACTTCTACTAAATAAGAATACTATAAATAAAGATTTCCAAAGGCATGGCTGTGAAGTAGGAGCCATTTCAGACCACTTTCCTATGAAACTAGAAAAAAAGAACAAAAAAATCACCTGAAATTTCAACAAAATACAACCAGGATTTCTTCAGAAACCCAGTAAGCCACAGCCACCAAGTTGCAGATACTATTATGATTCTGTTCTTACCTCCCTGGGTGGAAGACCTCCCCAGTGTGCCCCAAGACCTCACCTCTCCAAAGTTCTACCCCGCTAGGGTACAGTTTTGATATGTTTTCCATAGATCATTTCAAATTGCTCCTAAGCCTCATTCTGCTTATTAAAAGCTAATATTATAATGCAAACAATTATCCTTTGTTCTTTTAGCATTCCACCTTAGAACAATACTTGCTTATTTCTCATATTTCTAATTTTTTATCATCTGACATTAGTTCTCTACTTTACAACCACAAAATTCATATCATATTCAAAGAAATATTTTTCCCCATTGTTGTTAAAATTTTTTAATATTTTTCCCCATTGTTGTTACATACGACACCCCATTCTCATGATCAACCAATGGCCAAATCTATTTTGAAATGGATTGTCATTTGAAATAGTGAGCTGCTATTATTTTGATAAATGTTCAAAATTAAACACATGCAGTCATGTCTTAACACTACATCAATTCTAAAAAGTCTAGTTACAATTAAACAATAATGTGCATTCTTTGTCCGCAGGGATATTTTTCCTTCAGTTATCATGTGTGATTTTTTTCTTCAGTTATCTAGTCCCAGGTTAGTAATCATTATTATTCTTTCCTCGGGGATTGCTTTTTAAATATCCCTTTGACTTTTGTCTGACAGGTGTACCATGTATCATTTTTTCAATAGTTTTTTTAAGGCTAGCTCACAGAATAATATCTTCGGAATATTTTTCTCTAATATCTAGTTGACTGTATGCTACTTCTTCTAGTGTTTGCCCTTCTTCCGTAGCCAGTCAACAGCGTCAGGTTGAGCCTGATGTAAAGTTTCGAGACCTCCTTTGAATCTGGAGAGGTGGCAGTCGTTGACTATGTGGGTCATAGTCTGTCTGTAGCTGCAGGGGCAGTTCAGGTCATCTCTGGCTCCCCAGCGATGGAACATAGCGGCGCACCGGCCATGGCCTGTTCAATAGCAATTGAGGAGGGCCCAATCATAACGTGCTAGGTCAAAGCCGGGTTGACGCTTACAGGGATCTGTGATGAGGTGTTTGTTCTTTACCTCAGCTGACTGCCAACTCTGTTCCAAGAGTCTGGAACAGAGAAGTTCAGTGTAGGCGTAGGAGACCAGATTGGATGACGAGACGTCAAGCGTTGAACAGGGTGTATGCTTACCCGAGGCAACAGTCTACATATAACCCACAGTCTCCCACCAGGTTTTGAGTTGATGATACCATTTTCTCTGAGTTTGAAACTGTTTTATCCCTGAGATTCAATCAGAATATTTGCTGATTCATTGATATTTTTGTGTCTTCCATGCATGATTTATTTTTAATCTTCCTTCATTTCATTTATTTTTTTATTAGTAATAGGTTATAAGACTATAGGGTTACAAGATATAGTTCTATACAAGATCCACCAAAATTCTGTGCCCTTTCCCTCCTTACCCTCCAAATGGTAACTATCATAGTTCTCACAAAGTCCTAGAGACAGTTTGTTCCTGTTTTGTTTTTTTTTAAGGTCATGTATTCCATCTCTCCAAATTCCACATGAGTGAAAACAGCTGGTAGCTGTCTTTCATCTCTTTACTTATTTCACAAAACATGATCACCTCCAGTTCCCTCCACATTGTCCTGAAGAACATAATATCTGCCCCCCCTCTCTCTCCCTCCCTCCCTCCCTCCCTCCCTCTCTCCCCCTCTCCCTCTCCCTCTCCCTCTCCCTCTGTCCCTCTCTGCCACCCTACCCCACCCTCTCTTTCTCTTTTTAGTGCAGAAGACTGTTCCATGGAGTATATTTGCCATAATTTCTTGAACCAGTCATCTTCAATGGACATTTAGACTGCTTCCAGTCATTGCCCACTGTAAGCAATGCAGCTATGAATATAGAGAATCATATGTGTTTTCATGTCCTTTAGGTAAATGCCTCATAGTGATATTTCCAAGTCATAAATTTCATATATTTCTTTGTTTATGGACTCTCCATACAGTTTTCCAAAGGGGTTGCACCAGTTTGAATTCCCACCAGCAGTGCATGAGTCCTTTTTCTCTACAACCTTATCAACACTTGCTGTTTTGTTGATGTAGGTCATCCTCACAGATGTGAAGTAGAATCTCAATGTAGTTGTATTATGGAGTTCTCTAATGATAAGTGAAGTGGAGCATTTCTTCATATGTCTAGGGTGATGTGCTTCTGTTCTTTAGAAAACTGTTCAGTTCTTTCTCTCACTTGTATTCGGTTATTGCTTTGTTTTGATTTCATTTTGTTGAGTTGAACTAGTTCTTTTCTAATTTTATTTATTTATTTATTTATTTATTTACTTACTTACTTATAATTGGATAGAGAAATTGAGAGGAGAGCAGGAGTTAGAGAGGGAGACAGAGAGAAACCTGTAGCCCTGCTTTACCACTCCTGAAGCTTTCCCCCTGCAGGTGAAGAAATCTGGGTCCTTGAACACTGTAATATGAGTGCTTAATTAGGTGCACCACTGCCCACCCAACCCCCAGTTTTTTTATAGATGTTTGATCATGCCTGATGTTTGATGTGTAAATATTTTCTCCCAGTTAGTGGGTTGCATGGTTACCCTGGTGCAGTTTTGTTTTGAAGTGGAGAAACCTTATAGTTTGACATAGTTGCTAGTTATTTTTGTAAAAGTAACACCTATATTTTTCTAAATAGCATTGTACCCCCTTGCAAAATTTATTAGAAAAAATGATATGCTATATATAATAGTAATAATATGATACCAGTGATAATAATATGCTACCAATTATGTAAGAACAGTAACTATGCTAAATATTCACATTTTTTTAATTATTTACAGTCCATATAGAATCCAGGGTTAAACGAATTATGTTACCACATTTTATAACAGCAATACCCTTCTAGTCTGATTAAAGAGATTGTTGAATATTATAAATATGGCAATTCTTAGACTTAAGCCTAATTCTATCTGAGCCAGAACTGATATTTTGTGCAGGAATTACACCATATCTATAATAATAAACAAAATAAAATAGTTTTAGTAAAGCTATATACTATAGTAACAAAGAGAAAAATGACTCTTACCTGGATTTCTGTAACTCTATATTGGTAATGTGTAACGGAGAATTAAAAAGTTAAGTATTTTATAATCATGCTTCATAAGGAAAAACAACACTTTATTTTGGTCAACAGTTCACAGAATTCTTGAGTCTTAGTGATAAAATGTCCCCAGGTTCAAAACTTAGAGGGACAAGTTTCCTAGGTCTTTACACTACTTGTTTTATATATATTATTGCATATAAAATATTACTTGGGAAAACTATCAAATATGCATAAGTGATACTAGTTTAAAAATGAAAAAGAATTATTAATCCAAGAGAATAAATTAGGGTTGCATAATAATTTCTTATGTGAAAACCATCTATAGCAAAAATGAAGGAATTAAATTAACTTCATCAACTATATGAAATGAAGGATATTCCATATCTTAAGAAAGATAGCCAAATCAAGAAAGTTCCTTAGCAGGGAAAAAATGGTCACCTGGAGCATTGGAGTCATCATGCAAGCTCTTGACCCTAAGAATATACGTGGTGGAAAAAAAATTAGATTGAAGAAGGGATTACTTCCAATAAAATATCACTACACAGGCCCTGTTTCTACAGAAAGTCTATATTGAAGAATTTACTCAAGAGCAGCTGCAGAAAGAATTTGAAATCTGTTATCCTTCGACAAATATTTCTTAGTCTAGGATAATTGACTTTCCCCTTCTGAATCCTTGATTTATTTTTAGGACTCATTTATTTATTTATCTATATATTCATTCATTCATTAATTCATTTGGAAAAGAGAGAATGAGAAATGGAGGTGAGAGGACTACTAAGTGCCTAGAATTGAGCATGCAAGCTCTGTAGTCTCAGGCTTGCAAGTCTGTGCTTACATAAACTCAGTGCATACAAAACTCAGTCATCTTCCTGGACCTATTCTGGATTTCTTTTATATATGAAATTGAGAAATCAGCTCATAGAATTTAATAAAGATCAATTGTTGTTAAAAAGGTCATACCTGGGCCGGTTCCTGGAAGATGACAGACTGAGAAGCTGCTAGTGGCTTGAGCTCTGACCACATCTTCTGGAAACAGTAGGATTTTCTGCCTTTAGTAGGCCAGTCAATAAGGGTCCTAGCGGTGACACCAAAAGGGTGACTATAACTTAATTTGGGTTAAAAAATAGAGTAGGAAAGAAGGGAAAAAAATTTTCTTTTAAATTATTAAGCACACCTCCTCCCCCTTCCACCCCGCCATAACCAGTCCCTGGGGACCAGCTCCTAGCAGGCTCCCCTGCTGAGATTCTTTCTTTACCAAGATTCCTGGCCCACCAGGGAGTATCATTCATTCTAAGTCTATTCCCTTCTGAAACCTCTGGCCTTTTTTATTTCTAAGTAGCCACCACCCCACCTCACCCTACATAGCTAATTAAATAATTAAAAATCAATAAATAAAAAACTCCTTTCACAACACTTTTATGACTGTTCTTTTTCTTATCTTTTTCTTTTTTCTATCTCTTTCTTTTTTTTTTCTTTTTCTCATTCTTGTCATTCTTTCTTCCTTAATCCTACAGCTTCCAAAGCCACAGGCCCCAGTCCCCACACCACCAAACAGTGTGCTTTTTTGAATTCACATATACACATTTGGGAATTATTTTGGGGAAGAATTCTGACTCAGAGTGGACACTCACTGCGGTATCTCTGCTAAACTTCCCTTCCTCCTTTAGCTACCCCTAGAATATACAGTGTATAGTAGATTTGCATACCTGTCTATTCCTGCTATCCTTATCTAGTCCTGAGGTTTTTTGTTTTTTTTCTCAACAATCAGCTGCCTCTGATCACGAGGTTTGAGGTAATCTGGGACAGGGTTTTTTTTTTACCCTGCTTTATTTTATTATTAATATTATATAAAGGCAAATATCTTCCCCCCCCTTTAGGTTGATCAGAATTAACTCTTAGGGTATCTTTCATTGCTAGGGTAGTGGGCATCTCATCAATTGTGGGAGGAATGTGTCTCATTACTCCTACCTCCTCTACAGACTCTCCCCTCCCTCCTCCGCCTAGCTAACTGAAAAAATTAAATTAAATTAAATTAAAAATAAAGTAATAAAAAAACTTTCCTTTCACTGCTCTTTAATTACAGCTCTTTTTCTTTTCTCTTTTCTCTCTCTTGTCTCTTTTTTCTTTTTTTTTAATCTTGTCATACACTTCTTCCTTCCTTCTTCTTTGCCTTTCTGAACTTGTGAATTATTTGGGGGAAGAAATCTGACTCAGAGTGGACTCTCTATGTGTGTATCTCTGCTCTACTTCACTTTCCCCTCTTGTTACCCCTATAATATAAAGTGGATAGTAGATTAGTATAACTGTCTATTCTTGCTATCCCTTCTTTCTTTTATCTTTCTTCTTCACTGGGATTTGGTTACTAGTTTTTCACGGACTGGAGAAATTGTTAGGCTAACTGGTAGTGATTAAACTGCTTCAATACTTGCTTCATTGCTACTGTAATACCTGACATTGGTGAGTGCAATTGTCATAAAGATATTTAGTACAGTGTTGCTTGTACTCAAGACAGAACAACTGAGGAACAACAGAGCATAAAAAAAGAAAGACATAAATTTAAAAAATGGGTAGGTCAAAAACAAATAAAACTGCTACTCCAATGAATAAAGACAAGAACCCAGAAGAAACTCCAAGTCATTCAGAAGTAACCGTAGATAAGAAAAGTATGCAAGCAATAATAAACTTATAATCACAGAAATGAAAACAACATTGGAGGAAAGGAATGGCAGTATTAGGGAAACAACGATTGAGACCCCCAAGGAAAATACTGATTATCTTGAGGCAATTAGAGAACTGAAAGCTGAAATAGCTGCAATGAAAAAAGAAGCTGAGGCAAGAGAAAGCAGACTAACAGAAGCAGAAAACTGAATTAGTCAGACAGAGGATGAGTTAGAGAAAACGAAGAAAGAGGTGAAAGAGCTTAAAAAGAGATTGAGAGACACTGAAAACAACAACAGAGACATATGGGATGATCTCAAAAGAAGTAACATTCGCATAATTGGCCTGCCAGAAGAAGAAAGAGAGGAAGGGGAAGCAAACATTCTAGAGGAAATAATAGAAGAAAACTTCCCAGACCTGAATAACAGAAAGGACATCAAGATTCAAGAGGCCCAGAGAGTACCAAACAGAATCAACCCAGACCTGAAGACACCAAGACACATCATAGTCACAATGATAGTCACATAGTCACAGAGTCACATAGTCACATCGCCCTGATACCAAAAGCTGATAGGGACAGAACAAAAAAGGAAAACTACAGACCAATATCTCTGATGAACATAGATGCCAAAATATTAAACAAGATCTTGGCCAACCGGATACAGCAACATATCAAAAAGATTGTTCATCACGACCGAGTGGGATTCATCCCAGGAATGCAAGGCTGGTTCAACATCCGTAAGTCAATCAATGTCATTAACCACATCAATAAAAGCAAAGCCAAAAACCACATGGTTATCTCAATAGATTCATAGAAAGCCTTTGACAAAATCCAACACCCATTCATGCTCAAAACTCTACAAAAAATGGGAATAGATGGGAAATTTCTCAAGATAGTGGAATTCATATATAGCAAACTTACAGCCAACATCATACTCAATGGACAGAAGCTGAAAGCATTTCCACTCAAATTGGGGACTAGACAGGGCTGTCCACTGTCACCGTTACTCTTCAACATAGTATTGGAAGTTCTTGCTATAGCAATAAGGCAAGAAAAAGAAATCAAAGGAATACGGATTGGAAGGGAAGAAGTCAAGCTCTCACTATTTGCAGATGATATGATAGTATACATAGAAAGACCTATAGAATCCAGCAGAAAATTACTGGAAGTTATTAGGCAATATAGCAAGGTATCAGGCTACAAAATCAATGTGCAAAAATCAGTAGCATTTCTTTATGTAAACACTAAATCTGAAGAAGAAGACATCCAGAAATCACTCCCATTTACTGTTTCAGCAAAATCAATCAAATACCTAGGAATATAGTTGACCAAAGAAGTGAAAGACTTGTATGCTAAAAACTATGAGTCGCTACTCAAGGAAATAGAAACTGATACCAAGAAATGGAAAGATATCCCATGCTCATGGATTGGAAGAATAAATATCATCAAAATGAATATTCTCCCCAGAGCCATATACAAATTTAATGCAATACCCATCAAAGTTCCACCAAGCTTCTTTAAGAGAATAGAACAAACACTACAATCATTTATCTGGAACCTGAAAACACCTAGAATTGCCAAAACCATCTTGAGGAAAAGAAACAGAAATGGAGGGCATCACACTCCCAGACCTTAAACTATATTATAAAGCCATCATCATCAAAACAGCATGGTATTGGAACAAAAATACGCACACAGACCAGTGGAACAGAATTGAAAGCACAGAAATAAATCCCCACACCTATGGACATCTAATCTTTGATAAGGGGGCCCAAAGGATTAAGTGGAAGAAGGAGGCTCTCTTCAATAAATGGTGCTGGGAAAACTGGGTTGTAACATTCAGAAGAATGAAATTGAACCACTTTATCTCACCAGAAACAAAAATCAACTCCAAATGGATCAAAGACCTGGATGTCAGACCGGAAATTATCAAATACTTAGAGTTAAACATTGGTGAAACACTTTCCCACCTACACCTCAAGGACATCTTTGATGAATCAAACCCAATTGCAAGGAAGACTAAAGCAGAAACAAACCAATGGGACTACATCAAATTGAAAAGCTTCTGCACAGCCAAAGAAACTATTAAACAAGCAAAGAGACCCCTCACAGAATGGGAGAAGATCTTTACATGCCATACATCAGACAAGGAACTAATCACCAAAATATATAAAGAGCTCAGCAAACTTAGCACCAAAAAAGCAAATGACCCCATCCAAAAATGTGCAGAGGATATGAACAAAACATTCACTACAGAGGAGATCCAAAAGGCTAACAAACATATGAAAAACTGCTCTAGGTCACTGATTGTCAGAGAAATGCAAATTAAGACAATACTAAGATACCACCTCACTCCTGTAAGAATGGCATACATCAAAAAGACAGCAGCTACAAATGCTGGTAGGGGTTTTTGGGACAGAGGAACCCTTTTACATTGCTGGTGGGAATGTAAATTGGTACAGCCTCTGTGGAGAGCAGTCTGGAAAACTCTCAGAAGGCTAGATATGGACATTCCATATGATCCAGTAATTCCTCTCCTGGGGTTATACCCCAAGGACTCCATAACACCCAACCAAAAAGAGGTTTGTACTCCTATGTTCCTAGCAGCACAATTCATAATAGCTAATACCTGGAAGCAACCCAGGTGCCCAACAACAGATGAGTGGCTGAGAAAGCTGTGGTATATATACACAATGGAATACTATGTAGCTATCAAGAACAATGAACCCACCTTCTCTGACCCATCTTGGACAGAGCTAGAAGGAATTATGTTAAGTGAGCTAAGTCAGAAAGATAAAGATGAGTATTGGATGATCCCACTCATCAACAGAAGTTGACTAAGGAGATCTGAAAGGGAAACTAAAGCAGGACCTGACCAAATTGTTAAGTAGGGCACCAAAGTAAAAACACTGTGGTGAGGGGTAGACATGCAGCTTCCTGGGCCAGTGGGGGGTGGGAGTGGGTGGGAGGGTTGGGTCACAGTCTTTTGATGGTGGGTATGGTGTTTATGTACACTCCTAGCAAAATTTAGATATATAAATCACTAGTTAATATGAGAGGGCGAAAATCAATTGTATGTCTCAACGTTTTTCAAAACACAAACTGAATCTTTTTAACATATAGGCTGTGTATTGGATATTCGGACTCTCTCAAAAGCCTAGACCAAGTAGATCAGAAGCATCCAATAGCCCCCCATATATAAGATACTGGGTACTGTACAGCAAACCCTAACAATAGGACTTTTCAAAGTTAACCCAATTACCAAATAATGTGATGATAGCATTAAGTATCGATTGTCTTTTTGAACCCTAAGACAGCAGGAACCTCACATCTCCACTCTAGAGCCCCTACTTCCCCCAGTCCTGGAACCCTTGGATAGGGCCCACTTTCCCGTATGCCTCTCCCAATCCATATCAAATAATATTGCATCTGCCGATCACAACCTAACCAACGCAACAATTGCCACTTCAACATGCTTCACTACAGACTGTGTCCAGAGACTTCACGTATGATATGACATCTCTTCAGTTTCATTACTCGGGTGAGACCTTTCCTTTCATAGTATACTCTAATTCCATCTCAGGTGGTTCACTTTCTAACAAAGTCCCAAAACCTAGATATACACCACTTTCTGTGAGAGAGACCATATGCTCACATGTATCTATAAACTACTGCAAAATATATACCTGAAAGCAGAAGTACACTAGAATTTGCAGTGAGTACCTCCCTAACACTTCCTCACCACTATTCCAAGCTTTGGGTCCATGATTCTTCAACAATTTGTATGGCTTCATATGTTAACTCTCTTTTCAGTCACCAGGTTCCAGATGCCATCAGGATGCTGGCCAGGCTTCCCTGGTTTGAAGACCCCACCAATGTGTCCTGGAGCTCAGCTTCCCCAGAGACACACACTACTAGGGAATGAGAGAGGTAGACTGGGAGTATGGACCAACCAGTCAACGCCCAAGTTCAGCGGGGAAGCAATTACAGAAGCCAGACCTTCTACCTTCTGCAATCCTAAATGACCCTGGGTAAATGCTCCCAGAGGGATAGAGAATGGGAAAGCTATCAGGGGAGGGGGTAGGATATATAGATTGGGTGGTGGGAATGTGTGGAGTTGTACCCCTCCTACTATACGGTTTTGTTAATTAATCCTTTCATAAAAAAAAAAAAAACCCAACCAAAAGAGGTGTGTACTCCTATGTTCATAGCAGCACAATTCATAATAGCTAAAACCTGGAAGCAACCCAGGTGCCCAACAACAGATGAGTGGCTGAGAAAGCTGTGGTATATATACACGATGGAATACTATGCAGCTATCAAGAACAATGAACCCACCTTCTCTGACCCATCTTGGACAGAGCTAGAAGGAATTATGTTAAGTGAGCTAAGTCAGAAAGATAAGGATGAGTATTGGATGATCCCACTCATCAACAGAAGTTGACTAAGGAGATCTGAAAGGGAAACTAAAAGCAGGACCTGACCAAATTGTAAGTAGGGCACCAAAGTAAAAACTCTGTGGTGAAGGGTAGACATGCAGCTTCCTGGGTCAGTGGGGGGTGGGAGTGGGTGGGAGGGATGGGTCCCAGTCTTTTGGTGGTGGGAATGTTGTTTATGTACACTCCTAGTAAAATGCAGTCATATAAATCACTAGTTAATTAATATGAGAGGGGGAAAATTAATTGTATTTCTCAGAGTTTTTCAAAACACAAACTGAATCTTTTCAATATATAGGCTGTGTAATTGATATGCAGACTCTCTCAAAAGCCTAGACCAAGTAGATCAGAAGCAACCAATATCACAGCTATATTCAAGATACTGGGTACTGTACAGAAAACCCTAACAAAAGGACTTTTCAAAGTTAACCCAATTACCAAATAATGTGATGATAACATTAAGTATCGATAGTCTTTTTGAACCCTAAGACAGCAGGAACCTCACATCTCCACTATAGAGCCTCTACTTCCCCCAGTCCTGGAACCATTGGATAGGGCCCACTTTCCCGTATGCCTCTCCCAATCCATATCAAATAATATTGCATCTGTCGATCACAACCTAACCAACACGATTGCCACCTGAACATGCTTCACTTCAGACTGTGTCCAGAGACTTCATATGTGGAATGACAACACTTCAGCTTCATTACTCGGGTGAGACCTTTCCTTTCATAGTATACTCTAATTCCATCTCAGGTGGTTCACTTTCTAACAAAGTCCCAAAACCTAGATATACACCACTTTCTGTGAGAGAGAGCATATGTTCACATGTATTCGTAAACTACTGCCAAATATATACCTGAAAGCAGAGGTACACTAGAATTTGCAGTGAGTATTCCCCTAACACTTCCTCTCCACTATTCCAAGCTTTGGGTCCATGATTGCTCAACATTTTGTTTGGCTTCGTATGTTAACTCTCTTTTCAGTCACCAGGTTCCAGATATCATCAGGATGCCGACCAGGCTTCCCTGGACTGAAGACCCCACCAATGTGTCCTGGAGCTCAGCTTCCTCTGAGACCCACCCTACTAAGGAAAGAGAGAGGCAGACTGGGAGTATGGACCCAGTATGACTGTGAGTCAATGCCCATGTTCAGCGGGGAAGCAATTACAGAAGCCAGACCTTCTACCTTCTGCAACCCACAATGACCCTGGGTTCATGCTCCCAGAGGAATAGAGAATGGGAAAGCTATCAGGGGAGGGGATGGGATATGGAGATTGGGTGGTGGGAATTGTGTGGAATTGTACCCCTCCTACCCTATGGTTTTGTTAATTAATCCTTCCTTATATAAGAAATAAAAAATAAAAAGGTAATACCTTATTACTGAGACATATTCAACACAAAGTAGATAACTCATCAGCAGCTTTCACAAATTCACACACAGAGACACACACACATACATGAAAAGTATGCATTCTCAGATCACTTGCTTTGCTAGATTTGGTAGCATTTACAAAGAGACTTTAATCATATATAGGTTACCCAAGTGTATACAGTATACATAGTGAAGAACCAAGAAAACAGATTAGAAACGTATAAAAATATTGACAAGCTTAAATATTTAGTCAATGACCACACACTAACAATACGATAAAAATAATTTTCTGTGGGCCAGGTGGTAGCACACCCAGTTATCATAGGGTACTATGCACAAGGACCTGCTCTTTACCCACACAGGCAACACTTCCTTTCTCCAGCAGTGAAGCAGATTTGCAGGTGTCTTCAGTTCTCTCTTCCTCTGTATCATCCTGCCCCCCTCTCAGTTTATCTCTGTTATATCCACCAGGAGCAGTAGCTTCATAGTGAAGACACCACTCCCTAGTAATAACCCTAGTAGCTATATAAAAAAAAAATTGGGAGTCTGGCGGTAGCACAGGGAGTTCAACGCACCTAGTGCAAAATGCAAGGACCAGCGTAAGGTTCGAGCCCCTGGCTCCCCACCTGCAGGGGAGTCTCTTCACAAGAGGTGAAGCAGGTCTGCAGGTGTCTGTCTTTCTTTCCCCCTCTATCTTCCCCTCCTCTCTCCATTTCTTTCTCTCTTATCCTACAATGACGACATCAATAACAACAACAATAATAACTACAACAATAAAACAAGGGCAACAAAAAGGAATAAATAAATATTTTTTAAAATCATTTTCTTCTGATAAACTAGAAAAATATAAGTGGTTGAGAATTACAAAATGTTACACAGTATCATTTTTGTCCACAAATTATCATGTATTCTTGTTAGATTGAATAAAAGCACTTGTTTATTCTCCCTATAAAAATCTGTCAATATGTACAAAAAGCTATTCCTTCCAAATTCATAGTCCCTTACATCTTGTTCTACACATTATAAATCTTCAGAAACTTTTTATGATTTTTTTCTATTGTCAAAGATCCTGAGAAACTGCAGGTAACTGTGCTTTAGTTTATTAAGCAGATTGATTGTGGTTGTGAAAACTGTACAGTATAAAACATAACAATAAATTTCAAATCTTCAAAATCTAATCATTAACTTGCATCATTTTTCCTCTCAATCAAATAGTAATTACTGTTCCAGATTTACAACTACAAACTTAGAATGCTTAGTTGAGTTCAAAGTCTTAACCACCCTCAAAAATGGTGTCACTACCTTCAATCTGTAAACATATCACATGGGCTTAATTTAGAAGTTATAATGTATGACATAGAGATTTTAGTGTCCCGGTACACATAAGACAGTTTCTAGTCTTTGACAACATGTAGGTGTTTTTTTTTTAATAGTCTACAAGTCTATGTATAACTTCATTATAATTATGGTCAAAGTTTAAATGAAAAACACAAAGATGGGAGCCCCGCAGTGGCGCAATGGGTTAAGTGCACATGGTATAAGGACCCAGTTCAAGCCCCCCTCTCTGCACCTGCAGAGGGGTCGCTTCACAGGCGGTGAAGCAGGTCTGCAGGTGTCTATCTTTTTCTCCCCCTCTCTGTCTTCCATTTCTGTCTGTCCTATCCAACAACAATGACAACAAGGGCAACAAAAGAGGGAAAAACACAAAGATACAACTTATTGGCAAAGCTAAAACTAACTGGCAGACCCTGAGATACAATCTAAACACTTCTTTCTTATTTCTTTTCTAACATATTTTGATAAATTAGATTCTCATATAGAGTCTTAGCTCTGGTTGCTTTTGCATAGGGAGTAAATAGAATGACAATTATATAACTTAAGAATGTTTTAAATTGTACACAGGGGGTCAGGAATTGGCTCACCTGGTAGAGCATATACTTTACCATATGTGAGCACTCAAGTTTGAGTTCCCAACCATCACATGGGAGCACCTGTATGAGGAAAGTTTTAAAAGCTGAGAGCAGTTCTGTGATGCTACCATGTTTCTCCTTATCTCTTGGTTCCCTCTCAGACTTTCACACTCTCCTAATTCAGGGATTGGAGGGAGGGGACAGAGAAAGAAAGAGAGAGAGAGAGAGAGAGAGAGAGAGAGAACTACCATGAATGGAATAATCATTCAGGCACATTGCCCCAGCCATAATCCTGGTAGCTGAAAAAACTAATAAATAAATGAATGTTAAAATTTAGTGAAAAGAATCTGATGGACAGTAACATGGAAGCTAGAGCCAAAATGTAAAATGGGATGTAGAAGTTAGAATGATATGGAAGTGACAGACTTGGATATTTAGGGTACTTCAAACCAGACAAAAATATAAAACAGTACAAAGTTCACTGGTCAGTGCATTATTCCCTCATTGATTTTCCCTGTCAGTTCCTTTCAGCTTATTGATTTCCATTGCTGATTGAGTCATGTTCATGTGCTGCTAAGAGGTCACTTCATTTCCCTTTTGCTCATTTTTTCTGCCTACTCAGCACTCTTCTGCATATGTGTGTGTCACTTCCACTAATCTCAATAGTCTGCTGTCAACAGAGTGATACACATTTTACAAAATGGGTTGTGAGATTCAGGGCAGATTGTTCAGGCAGCTATTGCATAAGGCTTAGTTAGCATGGAACATATTCATAGATTTTATTGTAGTCTGCAGTGACTTGGGATTTTTGTTTGTTTGTTTTTACTTCCTCTAGACATAGAGATACTCTCATACAGTCCCACATGGGGCAGTGGTATTCCCTTTGTCCACATTTAGCCTGAGCTTTCTTTAACTACTTCTTTTTTAAAAAATTGTATTAGTGACATAATAATTATTAACAAGATCGTAAGATAGCAGGCGTATAATTCCATACAGTTCCCATCACGAGTTCTCTATCCCATCCTCTCCATTGAAAACTTCCCTTTTCTTTATCCTTCTTTAACTATTTCAATACCACACTATCTAGACTCTCTTTTAATCAGCAGCCATGTAAGTTACTATTATTACTGAAAATTGTTAGCAGATAAGAAGAAGTTATTCTTTAATAGTGATAGTAGTTTATATAATCCACTTCAACAACTAGGATTTTATTTACCAGCATACCCATTTCAAATAGGATTAAACGTATCTGTAACTATATCATAAGTGTAAAACCAGCAAAATAGGTCACCGGATTGCCTGTCAACATTGTCATGCACATTATCAATATTTGAACATATCCCCCACCTACTCTGGGACTATGGTTTCTTTCTCTCTCTGGCCTGCTGCCTCTGGGGCCAAGGCAGTGGGGACAGCTGGGATCAGTGATGTAAAAAAAAGAAAGCACAAAGTATAAGTATGTAGGTAAACCTTTACATAGAAGGCACATCTATATTAATTGATGTTGTACCTTAATCGTAGATACAGTTGTTAGGAAAAGCAAATCAAATGAATAGCTATGCAATTTCATGTTATGCAAATTTTGAATGTACTAGGCACAATACAAGCTATGCTCATCCCCAGACTAAAATCACAAAAATAAGCACAAGGAAGAAAACTAAAGCTTTTTTAGGATTATAGAGTTGCCTTTAATGAGATTTTTTTTAATTTTGTTATAATATTGAGGATTATGCCTTTGAGATTTTTATATCACTTGAAAGGGTGATTTACTTTGTATTTACATTTAATAATTGACCATGCAGGTTTAGGCTTTAAAATTTATTATGCAACATTCAACAAGACCAACAGTATTAAATACTAATGAACTTTTAATAAGAATTATAAATGCTATCTCCTTGCTGAAGACAAGAAAAGCAATCACTGCAATCAGGTGGTCTAATCAATTTTCAAAATTAAATTAACAGTGCATCATATATATATATATATATATATATATATACACACTTGAAGAATAGTAAACTCTATCTTTATTATAAGAGATAAGCTCTGTTTTAGAAAAAGTTAATAGGACATTTAGTTTCCACATAATCTAGTCACTTTGATGAGGTTTCTAATCGTCCCTGAGATTTTTTTAAAATGTATTGTTGGTATGCATGAGACCCCTTCTGTTTCATTTGGTTTAAATCCCCCCTGCTTAACACTATTCTATTTACATAACCACTGCATTCTATTTACATAACCACTGTTAACAGGCACCACCCTCCCTCCAGGGCATTGGTGGTTCAGTGATAGGATTCTCGCCTGCTCCCCCCCCCCCTTGTCACACTCTGATTTTCACCAGTCACTTTTCTCTCCACCCTCTCTATGTCACATCCTGTTTCCACCCTACTTGGCAAGTATATATAAAGACAGCATTGTGAGTTTTAGGGTACTTGAGCTTAGCTTAGCTCGGCTTAGATTGTGCTGCGTCCTGCATGAATAAAGAGATACTGCCTACAGCTCAACCATGAGTCCCTGGTCGTCTGTTACCCTCCCGTGAAGCAAGCCCGGTGAAAACAACATCTTATTAGTGACTTTGAGTGAGATTTCAGAGTCAATAGAGAAATGCTATAAAAATATGATCTAATGCTCTTATTTCTTCACATTATTTTTGTACAAATTTTATCTGGATGTAAATCACAATTATCCTAGCATTCTCCAGTTTCATAAAATGATAGAAACAAATTGGTAGAATTTGACTTACATACTTTATAAATAAAAGGGATCTTGTAAATAAAATTGTTTATTTTTTATCTTATTTATTTATTGGATAGAGACAGCCAGAAACTGAGAAGGAAGGGAAAATAGATAAGGAGAGAGAGAGACACCTGTAGCCCTGTTTCACCACTTGCAAAGCTTTCCCCATTCAGGTGGGGCCTGGGGGCTTGAACGTGGATCCTTGTGCACTGTAACATATACGTCCAACCAGGTGTGTCAACACCCGGCCCCTGTAGATAAAATTCTTAAAGTACTGTTCTTACAAGCAATCTTTTTCATAAAACTAAAAATAAATGTTCTCAGATATATGTTATATTAAAGTACCTCAACCATTTCATTCTACTAATATGAAAATCAGTACTTTATGCACCAAGTAATGTCCTAGGATCTAGGAAAACAGATAAGTAAAATATTCACAGAGTGTGTTATTTTGCCACGTGTTCAATCTAGGTTTGGACTTAGGTCCAGACCCTGTGTTAAGCGCAGGTGGCACAAAGCACAAGGGCTAGCGGAAGGATCCTGATTAGAGCCTCTCACTCCCCACCTGCAGGAGAGTCACTTCACAGGTGATGAAGCAGGTCTGCAAGTGTCTATCTTTCTCTCCCCCTCTCTGTCTTCCTCTTCTCTCTCCATTTCTCTCTGTCTTATCTAACAACAACATAAATAATAACAACAACAATAATAAAAGACCAGGGCAACAAAAGGGAAAATACATAAATATTAAAAAAATTTAAAAACCTAATTTCTATTGTTTAATTTATTTCTTAATATTTTATTTATTTATTTGATAGAGACAGAAACAATTGAGAGGGAAGGGGGAAACAAAGAGGGAGAGGAAGAAACACAGCACAGCTTCACTTCTCTTGATGCATTCCATCTTGAGAGTGGGGATCTGGACTTGAACCAAGGTCCTTGCACACTATAATGTGTGCACGCTACTGGATATGTCTGTCACTGACCAGCCCCTTGACTAATTTCATGTTGTGTCACATTCAGTAGGAGAATTTAATAGCACATTAATTAAACAAAGGGAAATCTAAGGTTTATTGAATTTGAATAACCAGACCAAAGTTATGTAGGCATTAGTTTTTGCAGCTGTCATACTATGCTTATGTTTTAATTATAATGAATTAAATTTAATTAATTAATTAATTATACTAGTATACTTTATTTAGCTACTTTACTAATTGGCATAACTAATCTTGTTCTTAACTAAAGATACTTCAGTGCTTAACTATTTTCTGAGACATATTTAAACTGAGTATTCAAGACTCACACATTTTTATTGCATTTGTGTACATTTTTATTTTTTCAAAATTAACTTATTTTATTGGTAATTCAGTAATAGTTTACATTGAGTACAAAACTACTAGGGTATAATTCAACACTGTACCCACCATAATAGTTTTGTACTCCCTCACTGCTCAGGATAACCACTACAGTTCTCAGAGTCTTAGAGACAGTCTGACAGTTTGGCTACAATTTTTTTAATAAGTTCAAGCATTTCAGTTGTCTATATTGCATATATAAATGAAACCATCTGGTTGTTATCTTTCAGAGAAATGGAGGCCACTTTGTAATAGAGGTAAACTATAGCAATGAGTCCTTGAACATAAAATAACTGAAAGATAAAACTCCTTGACTTTACCTCTGCCCTACCTGGCCAGACCCCCCATCTCGCCCCCTAAGGACAAACACAGACACACACACCTTTCTTTTTTAAATGGAGAGCCTGGGGGTAGGTTTAATCATTATGTTAAAGACTTCTGTGCCTGAGGCTCCAGGATCTCAGATCAGTCAGAGGCACCACCAGAAACCAGAGCTCAAGAGGGATTTGTTTGAAAAGGAAAAAATATATATATAAAGAGAGGAAAGAATCAAGAAAGAAAAAAAGTCAAGGGGTGAACTTAAGTCTTCTTACATACAGGATACTACGGAGGTGTCTTATAGGCCCTTTCCTTTTCCTTTTTTTTTTTCTCCTTCTTGTTTTCCTTTTTCTTCTTCTTTTTAATCCCAGAGAGAAAGAAAGAGGAGAGAGAGAGGAGAGAGACAGTAGACGTACCACAGCACTGGCCCACCATCCATGGAGCTCCTCTAGTGCTTTCCATGGTGTTTCCTTGTAATGTCAGGTCTCATATGCAGGCTTTCATATTTGGTGGCGCAAATGCTCTACCAGGTATACTTTCTGCCTCCCAGCCCATGTCATTCTTAGAGTAGTATGTCTCAGAAAAAAAAAAAATCTCAGTCAAATCTAAATAATATTCAAATTTGAATATCTGATGCTCTGACAAGTTTTGCATTGTAGGAAGTCATGACACATTTTTGCACAGAAAAAAATGTTATGACATTTCTGACCACCCTACTATGTATTATAAGAAAAATAGCAACACAGAATGTGAAGAAAATAAACTAAGAAAAGTGTTTTTACAAATTAGGTGAAAAAATGTACAATATTAAAAATATATATATTAAATATTTGCTTAGTATATTTCTTTTTGGATAGAGACAACTAGAAATCAAGAAGGTAGGGGAGATAGACAGGGAGAGAGAAAGAGAGACACCTGCAGCACTGCTTTACAACTTGTGAGCTTTCCTTCTGCAGGTGGAGACTGGGGACTCAACTCTGGATCCATGCACATTGTAATATGACCCTGGGTCCATGCTCCCAGAGGGATGGAGAATGGGAAAGCTATCAGGGGAGAGGGTGGGATATGGAGATTGGGTAGTGGGAATTGTGTGGAGTTGTACCCCTCCTACCCTATGGTTTTGTTAATTAATCCTTTCTTAAATAAAAAAAATATATATGTGCTTTCAACCAAGTGCACCACCACCTGGCCCTGAAAATTAGTTTTAACTGCAAATAATCTAGCCATCTCTTTGAAATAGGCAACCAGAAAATACCCTGAACTGCCTCTTGCCATCATTTACACAGTTTTAAACTAATTCTGAGATATGATAAATTTTTAAATGAGTGACTTGATTATTTTAAAAACAAGAACATTCAAATTAACCATTTGGCATTAATATTACTATCTGTGTAATTAACATGCTTTGTTGAAGCTATATATTGTACTGTGTGTGTAAAAATCCCAAACCACTTATTTATATAGAATTACAGGAAAAATAGTCTTGTCAAACACACTTGATGGCATATCCAGTATTATCTTTTAAGGAAATGCATTTTAAAAGACAATATTTGAAAAAGTTAAAATAATAATCACTATTAAATTACATGAAGATAATATTTCAAAATATAATCAGACTTGGTTACTAAAAATGTCCTCAAAAATCAGGCATACATAAGTAAAAAAAAAAAAAAGTCCTCAAAAATCCGTAAATTGTATTTCCAAATGTTTTCGTATGCTATAATTTAATATACAGAGAATCACTTTTTCATGCAATTAGTATTTGTAACATGCTGCCATTTCCATGAGAAGTGATTCAAAATTTATCAGTGGTCAAAATGGGTGGGGGGCATAACATTTGCTAACAGCATCTCAATCAACCTCTGAATCTCCTTTGACATTATTACCCCCATTTATTCAAATATAAAACATTGGGTGTCAGGGGTTAATGACTAAACCAGAGTTACTTTATAATTCTGTTGCCAAGAGAGCTGATAGTCACACATAAGACTGATAACTCTGAACTCTATTAATTTCCACAACATAACATTTCCTAAACTTCTTGAAAAGTAACTAAAGTTATTTTAGTGTTCTATAATATACATCCAAATGTCTTATATCTAAGCAAATATATAATTTTTTATATTTATGTGTATATACAAATATATATGTAAATATAATTGCTTAGAGTACATATAATTATAATGTATTAATTATTAATATAACAATACTAAATTTTCTTCATAAACCTGAATTCACTAACACTCAATGTTAGGCACCAAATCTACCAAATGAAACGCAATTATCTAGCACATATGTTCATATCCTATTTCCATGTGGCCACCCACACAGGAGGTATATGCAACTTCATTAAATAATTCTATACATAACAGAAAAGTCACTCTGAGATATTAATCATTGTCTTTCTTCTGGCATACCACCATTTATTGAAAAGCCACCTGGGGGTTCTCTGGATGCCAGAAAGCAGAGTTTTGTTTATCAGCTTGAAAAATAAACTTCATTACACCATTAGTGAGAGAAAAGAGGGATATGTAGTAGTGGTCAAATTGATTTGCTTTGCGTCCAGGAGAAAATAGTGATATATTTTTTTCCTTTAACCTTCCAGGATCTTGGCTAAGACATCACTTTCTATATTAACAGGAAAAGCATAAAGTTTCATAACATGCATATTTTAATTTTTATTAGGGGGATTAAATGTTTACAGTAAATACAGCTTATTGATAAATGTGTGAAATGTCTCAATTTTCTGCAAAACACTTTAGCCCCAGCCTAAGTCCTTCTTCACCAATATATACCAGGACCTGAAAGCCCACTTCTTTGGAGTTTTTTACTTTGGTGCAATACTCTGAACCCAGTCCAAGTTGAGACCAGACTCCATAGACTGATTTGGATCCAACAAATAACATTCAGCACTTTTGCAGCTGGGAGATAATCCAAGCAGGTCAGATAAAAAGGGAACTACAAAAGTTGGAAAAGGGCAAGAGACTGGCTTACTTAATGGTGGCCTTTCTGTTCATTACCAGGTCAGCCATTACCTGGGGCCCAAGTAAGGGAATCTTAGGACTTCTACATATTTATAATGATTCTGGACCTCTAATAGACATGTACCTCTGCAGCTTAATAGAAAGAAAGAAAGAGAGAAAGGAAGAAAGAAAGAAAGAAAGAAAGAAAGAAAGAAAGAAAGAAAGAAAGAAAGGAAGAAAGAAAGAAAGAAAGAATTACAAGGACAGACAATTTCAATGAAGTTTGTCCTAAAGAAGACATAAAATGGTGAACAGTTATTAAAAAAAAGGGAGGGGGCATACAGCTTATGACTCTCCAGGTAGAGAACACATTCAAGCGCCTATCCACCAAGAATGGTAGAGTAGTGCTGCAGTGTAGCTCCTTGTCTCTTTCCCTCTGTGTTTCTCACTATCTAAAAAAAGGAAGAAAAAAAAAATTAACCAGAAGGGAATCTGCCAGGAGCAGATCCCCTGTGATAACCTTATGGGCAAAATAAATAAATGGTGCTCTGCTGAGAAAAAATAGGAAAATAAGGAATGATATTCAGAAGTAATAATAGGTATAGGTGTGACTGAATTAAGAAGACAGAGCCACATAAAAAATGGGATATCTAGATCTATGTATCACTATCTCTATCTATCTATCTATCTATCTAATCTTTCTATCTATCTGTATATTATAGCCAACCCCATATCTATGACCTTTGGAGAACCACTGTAGTTTTCAAGAGGAGTAATGGGGACACAGAACTCTGGTAGTGGGAATGGTGTGCAATCATACCTCTATTTTTCTGGTAATTTTTTAAGTCACTAAAATATAAAAAGGAAGCAATGTACTTATCAATAAAATTTTAATTAAAAAAGTAAAAAAAAAAACATTACCAGAGGGGAGAAAAGATTTTTTTTTGTATTGTGACCATTGTGATATAGATATCATTTCAACATCTTAATTTAAATTTACTTAGATAATATCTATCCTAGCAGCTGTGAAATATTTCATTTTCATTTCCTTTACTTGACCAGTAATTGAAGCAGAGCACCATTTATTTATTTTGCCCTAAGGTTATCACAGGGGATCTGCTCCTGGCAGATTCCCTTCTGGTTTTTATTCATTTTTTTCTTCCTTTTTTTAGATAGTGAGAAACACAGAGGGAAAGAGACAAGGAGCTACACTGCAGCACTACTCTACCATTCTTGGTGGATAGGCGCTTGAATGTGTTCTCTACCTGGAGAGTCATAAGCTGTATGACCCTCCTTTTTTTAATAACTGTTCACCATTTTATGTCTTCTTTAGGACAAACTTCATTGAAATTGTCCTTGTAATTTTTTCTCTCTCTCTTTCTCTCTCTCTTTCTTCCTTTCTTTCTTGCTACTAAGCTGCAGAAGTACATATTTGGATATCAACCCCTCATTAGACAAATGGTTTACAAATATTCCTCACATTGTGTAAATTTTATTTTCATCTTATTGTTTCTTTTTTCTGTAGAGAAGCTTTTTAGTTTGATTTAATTCTACTTTTTTTTTTTTTTTTTGCCTTCATTGCCTGTGTGTTTGGTATCATGGCCAAGGAATCATTGCCAGACAAAACATACAAAACAAATGAAGTGATATGATCTTTTTAATTGTGTTAAATCTTGCTGGTTTTCTTCATATTTGATACACTAATTAGTAAAAAAAAATAATAAAAGACAAGTGCTCATTTTTACTACTGATAACTAGTAAATATACTTGAACTAATCTATGGAAATGGACCACAGAACACACTATGTCAAAGATCAAATTAACAGTAGCCATAATCTTATATAAATATATCTTCCTGGTATCCTTTCAACTCTGTGTTTTTCATAATTACCAACAACAAAAAAAGACATTCACTACCAAGCATTTATTTTTGCCATCACACTCTCTTTAATCTATGCCAGCTTCAAAGTAAAATCAGCAATTGAACAATATTAGGTCTGCCCAGGGAATTTCACAGTTAAAATGAAGCTGTTAGATATTTGCTGGTTCCAGATGCAACTTAAAGCAAAAGTTTATGAATATAAGGCTAAAAGATTACCATCACCAGAATCAGCATCACCTGGGATCTTGCTATGAGCCAAATACTGTGCAATGTGTCCTGATGCTTTACTTGATTGATTTTTATTTGTCTAGGAAATATTGCTGCAAAAGTTTGTTGTTGTGTTAGGGGTATAAATGCACATTTTCCCAAAATATGTATTATCTCACTTCACCCAGCTTTGCTTAACTTATTATGACAACAATGATGTAGGCAGCATTGTATTAGCATATAGTGTGAATGCATATTAACTGTTACATATGGTTAGTAATATATTCCAACAACTCTCAACTTGCAGAGCCTGAGTTAGAAACCCAAAGATATTCACTTAAATTATCATATTGTATTCACTTTTTTCCCCCTTATACCAGTGCACTCCTCAGTTCTGGTTTATACTGGTATGGGGGATTGAACCTGGAACCCGGGAGCCTCAAGCATGAGTCTGTTAGCATAACCATTATGCGATCTCCCTCACCCAAATATGTATTCACACCTCTATGAACTCTTTTTGTATTATAAAGCCTGGGTTGTTTAGTAAATTAAATGGGAACAGATTTCACTAGATATTTGGACCATATAGGGAATTAATATTTGAAGATAAATGGTAATACAGTGAAATTTAAGTATAAAGATTAAGAACATAGAGCTTGACGAGAAAACTATTTTGCTCAGAACTTAAAATAAATCTAAATTCATATTAAATAAAATCTAAATTAAAGTCTAAATTCAGTACTACATAATTCCTTCTAGCTCTGACCAAGATGGGTCAGAGAAGTTGAGTTCATTGTTTTTAGTAGCTGCATAGTATTCCATTGTGTATATATACCACCGCTTTCTCAGCCACTCATCTGTTGTTGGGCACCTGGGTTGCTTCCAGGTTTTAGCTATTATGAATTGTGCTGCTATGAACATAGGAGTACACACCTCTTTTTGGTTGGGTGTTATGGATTCCTTGGGGTATATCCCCAGGAGAGGAATTACTGGGTCATATGGAAGGTATAGCCTTGTGAGAGTTCTCCAGACTGCTCTCCAGAGAGGCTGGACCAATTTACATTCCCAACAGCAGTGCAAAAGGGTTCCTCTGTCCCCACAGCCTCCCCAACATTTGTTGCTGCTGTCAATTTTGATGTATACCATTCTCATAGGTGAGGTGGTATTTCAGTGTTGTCTTTATTTGCATTTCTGTGACAATCAGCAACCTGGAGCAATTTTTTATGTGTTTGTTAGCCTTTTGGATTTATTCTTTGTGGAGCTATGTGTAAGCTTGATAGAGCTTAGGGAGAACTCCCCCCATCCTTGGATGGAGGTCTGAGAAGATACCCTCTTGTTAGTGTCTCTCAACCGAGGTGAGCAAAGGGGAGAAACCACGTCTCTCAGACTTAGCTCTTTCCTGCTTCACTCTCAAGCCCGCAGAAACCTCACTACTCCTCTCCATTAACCAAAGGCCACATGGCTGCTTACCTTAAGATTCATTTATTCAAAGTTCACTTCACCTTCTGATCACAGAGGAGAACACAGCTTATCACACACTCCATCATACACCTCAGACCCCAGACAAGAGAAATTCCAGACTATATGGCCTTTTGATATCCATCTTCTCTCTGTCTCACCCTACTGGTTTAACCCCTATGATTCTCCCAAATATGTTTGGATAATTAAGTTGCTTGTGTCATGGAGAATAACTGTCTTGTATCTCATCAATTCCTCTCATACAGGCCCCCTACCATAGGGGCAAGCTGACCTTTAAAAAACCTGTAATTTCTGACATGTTCAAAATATGTTCTTTGTTTGGTTTTCTATTTAAACTCATGTCCACCTGCAAATAAAGGAGATTTGAGAACACATCATTTCTCCAGGGTGTCTTTGTTTTGTTTCATCCCTTGAGCGAGCAAGAGAGAGCTGGTTGGTTGCCTTCATGCTGGAGATCACTCCGCTAGAAAGCCGACAATTCTTTAGTGAGTGTTCTGTTCATATCCTCTGCCCACTTTTGGATGGGGTCATTTGCTTTTTTTGTTGCTAAGTTTACTGAGCTCTTTGTAAATTTTAATCTTTTGTCTGATGTATGGCATGTGAAGATCTTCTCCCATTCTGTGAGGGGTCTCTTTGTATGATAGTTTCTTTGGCTGTGCAGAAGCTTTTCAATTTCATATAGTCCCACTTATTTGTTTCTATATTTGTCTTCCTTGCAATTGAGTTTGTATCATCAAAGACATCCTTGAGGTTTAGGTGGGAAAGTGTTCCACCAATGTTTTCCTATATGTATTTGATAGTTTCTGGTCTAACATCCAGGTCTTTGATCCATTTGGAGTTGATTTTTGTTTCTGGTGAGATAAGGTGGTTCAGTTTCATTCTTCTGCATGTTTCAACCCAGTTTTCCCAGCACCATTTATTGAAGAGGCCTTCCTTTCTCCATTTAATACTTTGGGCCCCCTTATCAAAGATTAGTTGTCCATCGGTGTGGGGGTTTAGTTCTGGGATTTCAATTCTATTCTTCTGGTCTGTGCGCCTACTTTTGTTCCAGTACCAGGCTATTCTGATGATGATGTCTTTATAATATAGTTTGAGATCTGGGAGTGTGATGCCTCTATTTCTGTTTCTTTTCCTCAAGATTGTTTTGGCAATTCTAGGTGTTTTCTGGTTCCAGATAAATGATTGCAGTTTATGTTCTATTCTCTTAAAGAAGCTTGGTGGAACTTTGATGAGTACTGCATTAAATTTGTATATGGCTCTGGGGAGAATATTCATTTTGATGATATTCATTCTTCCAATCTATGAGCATGGGATGTCTTTCCATTTCTTGGTTTCATTTTCTATTTCCTTGAATAATGACTCATAGTTTTTAGTATACAAGTCTTCCAATTTTTTTGTCAACTTTATTTCTAGGTATTTTATTGATTTTTCTGCAGCAATGAATGGGAATGATTTCTGGATGTCTTCTTCTTCAGATTTAGTGTTTGCATAAAAAATGCCACTGATTTTTGTACATTGATTTTGTAGCCATACACCTTGCTATATTGCCTAATAATTTCCAGTAGTTTTCTGCTGGATTCTTTAGGTTTTTATATGTATACTATCATATCATATGCAATAGTGAGAGCTTGACTTCTTTCCTTCCAATATGTATTCCTTTGATTTCTTTCTCTTGCCTGATTGCTATGGCAAGAACTTCTAGTACTACAATGAAGAGTAATGATGATAATAGACAGCCCTGTCTAGTCCATGATCTGAGGGGGAACGCTTTCACATTCTGTCCATTGAGTATGATGTTGGCTGTAGGTTTGCTATATATGGACTCCACTATCTTGAGGAATTTCCCATGTAGTCCCATTTTTGTAGAGTTTTGAGCATGAATGGGAATTGGATTTTGTCAAAGGCTTTCTCTGCATCTATTAAGATAATCATTGGTTTTTGGCTTTTCTTTCATTGATGTGGTGAATGACACTGATTGACTACATATGTTGAACCAGCCTTGCATTCCTGGGATAAATCCCACTTGGTCGTGATGAACAATCTTTTTGATATACTGTTGTATCTGGTTTGTCAGGATCTTGTTTAATATTTTGACACCTATATTCATCTGAGATACTGGTCTGTAGTTTTCCTTTTTTGTTGTGTCTCTATCTGCTTTTGGTATCAGGGTGATGTTGGCTTCATAGAAGGTGGAAAGGAGTTTTCCTGTTTGATCTGTGGAAAAGCTTTAGATGTATAGGTATTAGCTGTGTGCTGAAGGTTTTGTAGAAGTCATTTGCAAGCCATCTGCTCCAGGACTTTATTGTTGGAAAGATTCTTAATAGCTCTTTCGATTTCTTTGTCTGTGATTGGTGCATTTAGATTTTGTAGTTCTTCTTGATTCAATTTTGGAAGGCCATATGTTTCTAGGAATTCTTCCATTTCTTCCAGATTTTCTAGGTTGGTGGCGTATAGTTCTTCATAGAAGTTTCACATGATTTTCTGGATTTCTCTGGTGTCAGTTATGATATCTCCTCTATCATTACAATTCTATTTATGTTGATCTTCTTCCTTTTTTATTTATTTATTTATTTATTTTGTGTATGTGTGTGAGTCTGGCTAAGGGGGTTGTCAATCTTCTTTAATTTTTCAAAGAACCAACATTTGGCTTCATTGATCTTTTGTATGCTTTTCTTATTTTCAATGATGTTTATTTCTGCTCTAATTTTAGTGGTTTATGTCATTCTGGTTGCTTTAGGATCCCTTTGTTCCTTTTCCTCTAAATCCTTAAGATATGCTGTAAGGTCATTTATTTGAGTTTTTTTGTTGTTGTTGTTCTCTAATATGTGATTGTATGGCTATGAATTTCCCTCTCAATACTTTTTACTTGTGTCCCAAATATTTTGATAACTTGTGTCTTAATTTTCATTTGTTTCCAGGAACATTTGAATTTCTTGCTTGAGTGCCTCTCTGACCCAGTGGTTCTTAAGCAGTATGTTGTTGAGTTTCCAAATTCTGTGACTTTTATTAATTTTCTGTTTGTTGTTGAATGTTAGCTTTACTCCCGTATGGTCTGAGAAGATACTTGGGATGATTTAAATGCTCTTGAATTTGTTAATACTGTCTTTGTTACCTATTATGTGGTCTATCCTTGAGTATGTGCTGTGTGGATTTGAAAAGAATGTGTATTCCAGTTTTGGGGGGTCAAGGACTCTGAAAATATCCAGGAGATCTACTCTGTCCATTTCTTCATTTAATTCTCTTGTTTCTTTGTTGATTCTCTACTTCATTGATCTAAGTGTGAGAGTGGGGTGTTAAAGTCTCCCACTGTTATTGTATTACTATTGATGTATTTTTGTAGTTCTTTCAGTAGGTGTTTGATGTATTTAGATGGTCCCTCATTGAGTGCATAGGTGTTAGTAATTGTTATATCTTCTTGGTTGATTAATCCTCTAATCATTATGTAATGGTCTTGTCTATCCTTTATTTAAAGTCTATGGTGTAAGAGATGTGAATGGCTGTTCCTGCCTGTTTTTGTCATCCATTAGCATGTATGATAGTTTTCCATCCTTTCACTGCCAGGCTAGCTTGAGGGTGTTTCTTCCTTGGCATGTGCTCTCTGGGTTGGAGAGAACTCAACCAGAGCCAGCCTGGGCTGCTGCTTACTCAGCGCTGTGGGAGAGAGACCAGGAACTCATGGTGGAGAGGGAACGCAATGTGTCTTTATTGATCAGAGACAACGATTTTGTACGTTAGAACCAGAAGTGGCAAGTCAGAAAGGAAATGGCTAGGAAAGGGGGTGGAGAAAATGAAAGATTGGGCTACGGTACAAACTCCCTTACCAACTGTTGTGAAGGTTTTAACCGGTGGGATTAATTAATACCTTGCAGGCAAGGTGGGGTCTCTAGGTAGAAAGAAGATAGATCAAAGGTGGGGAATCTTTCAGGCAAAACAATGATTATGTAGATGGGCCATTGTGTCAGCAATGGAGGATGCAGCAGAGTGGGGGTGGGGGTGCTGGCTTAAGGCCTTACATTTCACTTTAAGTCTGTGTTTGTCTTGGGTCAGGTGGAATTCTGACAAGCAGCATATGGTTGGGTTGTGCTTTCTGATCCATCCTCCCACTCTGTGCCTTTTAATGGATTAATTTAATCCATTGATATTTATTGATATTATCGATGGAATGTATGATAGTGCCATTATTCAACAATCCTTTATTTGCTCGAGATATGGCAAGTATTATAGTGATGTTCTTGCTTATAAGAGGTATTTTAGGGGATGCATTGGATCGACCTTCCCGTGGTGCATCCCGTGAGTACCTATTCATTGGGGAAACTGACGATCCTTCCTAGACAACTGAATACACATGGATCCCAGTCACTTTCAAAGCCAGCAACAAGCAGCTCCTGACAGCTTTCAAGCTGTTGGTCCTGCTCTTCGAGTCCTCCGACTTAATGTTGAGGGGCTGTCCTTTGCCAAACGCGTTCTTATTAGTCAGTTGGCGATACAGCATCAGGCAGATGTTATTTGCCTACAAGAAACACATATAGCAGTTGATGAAGCTGCTCAATTCACCATCAGTGGATTTGATTTAATATGCTATAATCTCCATCCTAAACACGGCCGAGCCATCTACGCTAAATCGTATCTTGTGGACGTTTACCATACGGCCTCTTCGACCTTCTACAACTCCATTACTATTAGAACTATTCAGCTTGTCAACGTATATAAGCCTCCCAGTGTCTCATGGGATAATGAGGTCCTGCCTAGCCCGAATCACCCAGCCGTTTACATTGGAGAATTTAATAGTCATCACCAAGAATGGGGATATTCCTCCACTCGTGCTGATGGCTCTATCTTAGCCGACTGGGCTTCAGCAAATGACCTCTCCCTATTATAGGATCCCAAACAGCCAGGCGTTTTTCACAGTGCTAGATGGAATAAAGAATCATCACCAGACCTGTGCTGGATTAGCACAGTTAACAGCCAAGCCTTTCCCGCTACGAGACAAGTTCTCAAGATCTTCCCGCACAGTCATCACCGCCCAGCTATAATCCACATTGGTCTCCAGCTCCCACTGATTCTGTGCTCAGAGAAACTAAGACGGAACTTTCGGAAAGCAAACTGGTGTCTGTTCAGTGATCTTACCAACAAATCTATTCCTGCAATTCCAATTAACCCTATCCCCTCTGAAGATTCCTACAGGTGCTTCTGCCAAGCCATCTTCAAAGCACCTTCCCAAGCTATTCCTCGTGGGAGACGTGCTAATTATACGCCTTGTCTTGATGCTGAATGCAAGCAACTACTAAAGCAGTTTGATGAGTCGGGCCACCCAGATGTGGCTGACCATCTCATTGCCTCCCTGGATAAGCACGTCAAGCCCGCTGGCAACAACTCACGGAAAGTCTGAACTTCACCCACTCAAGTAGGAAGGCCTGGAAGCTTCTTCACAGTCTGGGTGCTGGTAGCCAATGCTCTCCCGTCTCCCATCCTCCCGTATCTCCAAACTCAGTGGCCAGTCACCTAACTCAAGTTGGACGTGCTAAGATCGACCCAGTCTGGAAAAGAGAAATTTCCCATGAGTGGTCATCCCACTTCCGGTTATCTTGTCCATCTCCAAAACTCTCTCCCTTTACACTGTCTGAACTGGAAGACGCTTTGAAGAGGGTTAAACCGGGAACGGCTGCTGGCTATGATAACATCACCCCAGAACTCATTCTTAATTTGGCCCCGCGGCAAAGAAGTGGCTCACTACATTCCTGTCCCACATCTTGGAATCTGAATCTATGCCCAAAATTTGGCATCGTGCCAAGATAATAGCAGTTTTGAAACCAAAGAAAGATCCAACACTGGCCACCAGGTATAGACCAATTTTTCTCCTCTCCGTGTGTTACAAACTCCTTGAGAGGCTGCTTCTGTCATGTATTTCTCCTCTTACAGAGAAATTCCTATCACCCGCCCAAGCTGGTTTCCGCCCAGGAAGATCTACCTGCGAACAAGTCCTAGCCTTCTCAACTTACATTGAAAATGGATTCCAGAAGAATTTAAAGATGGGTGCTGTCTTTGTTGATCTCACAGCAGCCTATGACACAGTCTGGCACCGTGGTCTCCTAGTCAAGATCTCAAGATGCCTGCCTCCATAGGTGGCCAACACTATATCGTTTCTTCTCCAAAACAGAAGATTCCGGGTGCATCTGGGTGACAAGTCTAGCAGATGGAGATTTGTTTCAAGTGGCCTCCCCCAGGGCTCTGTTCTGGCTCCTACGCTATTTAATATTTACATCAATGACCTTCCGGAAACTTCTTCAAGGAAGTTCATCTACTCCGATGACATCTGCTGTGCAACTCAGGCATCCAAGTTTGACATCCTCGAGGAAACACTCACGAAAGACATGTCTCTGATATCTGATTACTGTAAAAAATGGCAACTAATCCCTAGCACTGCAAAAACGGTATCATCTGTTTTCCATCTACACCATGCCTCGGCCTCGCGTGAGCTTAATGTGCAACTTGATGATACAAGAATCCGTCATGAAGCCCAGCCAGTCTATCTTGGCGTTACTCTCGATCACACTCTGTCTTTTCACGAACATCTCATAAAAACTGCAGCAAAGGTGGGTGCGAGGAATAACATCATTGCAAGACTGGCCAGCTCCTCCTGGGGCGCGAACGCTTCCACACTACGATCATCATCTCTGGCATTATGCTATTCCACTGCAGAATACTGTGCCCCAGTAGGGTTCCGTAGCCCCCATGTCCACTGGGTCGATTCCAAATTATATTCCTCCATGAGGATAATTTCTGGAACCATCCGTTCCACCCCGGTTCCATGGCTGCCAGTTCTTAGCAACATCGACCCACCAGATATTTGTCGGGATATGGCATGATCTAAGTTCATTTCCCATGTCTATGCTCTACCGGATCTGCCAATATACACGGATATCTTCGCCCACCCTGTCCAACGCTTGACGTCTCGTCATCCAATCTGGTCCCCTACATCTACACTGAACTTCTCTGTTCCAGACTCTTGGAAACAGAGTTGGCAGTCAGCTGAGGTAAAGAACAAACACCTCATCACAGACCCCTGCAAGCGTCAACCCGGCTTTGACCTAGCACGTTATGATTGGGCCCTCCTCAATCGCTATCGAACAGGCCATGACTGGTGCGCAGCTATGTTCCATCGCTGGGGAGCCAGAGATGACCCGAACTGCCCCTGCGGCTACAGACAGACTATGACCCACATAGTCAATGACTGCCACCTCTCCAGATTCAAAGGAGGTCTCGAAACTTTACATCAGGCTCAACCTGACGCTGTTGACTGGCTACGGAAGAAGGGCAAACGCTAGAAAAAGAAGAGGTATTTTAGCACCTCTTTCAGGGCAGGCTTGGTGCTGGTGGTAGCAGTTTTATTTGCTCTTGATTTAACCAAATTTTTATTGATCTGTTTTTAATGTTTCTGTTCTGTCGTTCTTCGTTGTTATGTTTTGAGTACAAGCCATGCTATAATAAAGACCTTTATGACAAATGCAGTCACCAACCTCAGAAATTACAACAATCGTAACTGAAGCAAGTTTTGATGTAGTTCAACCAATACCAGTTAGACAAACAACACCTCCAGTCCAAGAAAAAATAGCAACCAAACAAAAGAAAAAGAAAGAGAAAGGAAAAACGGAAAGCAAGAATAGACAATTACACAAATATATTGTCCACTATAAATTCTAGGGATAGAAAGAGGAGAAAGGGAAGTAGAGAGGACACACACAAATAAGAGTCCACTCCAAGTCAGATTTCTTCCCCAAAATACTTCATAAGCGAATATCATTCGATTCAGAAAACAAACGAAGGAGGCGGGAAGAATAGAATAAAAAGAGAAAGAAAGAAAGAAAAAAAATGAAGAGCAGTGAAAGGAAAGATTTTTTTTTTTTAATTAGCTAGGAGGATGGAAAAAGGAGAATGGAGGGAAGAGGTAGAATAAAACAAGTTCCTCTCACAATGGATAGGATACTCAGTCACCTAGCAATGGAAAATACAACAACAGTTAATTTTGGTCAACCTGAAGAAGGTGGATGGAAAAGGGACATGTGTATATAATAATAGTAGTAATAGGATAAAATAGAGTGAAAAAAAATCCTAACAGTCAGTTTGCATCTTGGACTCTCTGGATTGGCTACAGGCAGCCTGAGCAAAGACTGCTAATTGTAAGAAGTATCAAAAAAAAAAAAAAAAAGAAAAGAAAAGAAAAAGAAAAAAAAAAAAACAACCTCCAGGTAGTCTTTCCAAGTCAGGGATCAGGCTCTGATTGGTCAGGTATTTTGTCACTCAAATAGAGCTCCAGCCACTAAAAAATAAAGAGAAATTAAACAAAAAGAGAGTTGGAATGACACCCTGGTGAGCTTGGAATCTTGGTAAAGAAAATAACTCAGTGGGAAGCCTGCTAGAAGTGGCTGTCCAGCCCCTGGGGGCTGGTTCTTGGGTTGGGGGGGGGTGAGCTCAGCAATAATCAAAAGATTTTCCTTTATCCTCCTGGCCTCCGTTTGTGAGCCCAAGAGTGAATTATGGGACTGTATTTTGGTGTCAATCTGACCAGTCCATGTTCACCCTCCTACAGAATACTGTGCCCCAGTATGGTTCCGTAGCCCCCATGTCCATTTGGTCGATTCCAAATTATATTCCTCCATGAGGATAATTTCTGGAACCATCCGTTCCACCCTGGTTCCATGGCTGCCAGTTCTTAGCAACATCGCCCCGCCAGATATTCGTCAGGATGCGAGAATATCCTACCCTATGCAGAGAGTCCTGGGTTGCAGGCTACTGCTTCTTGGAGCTCACACCAGCTGCAGCTTCAAAGTCACTATCAAATTGCTGTTCTTTTAGAGTCTTTATTTTTTCCTAAAGTTCCTTGCACCTGCAAATCACATAATGAATATTATATCTACAACCAAATTTGCCATTATTTCCCTCCTTCATACAATTAAAAACAGAAGGTTGTAATTTTAATGAGGTGTTTCAAAGTAGCTTTACATGTTTGTGGCATAAATAGTATGAAAAAAATGCAAGCAACAGACACATGTAAAGAATGGTCTTGGGGTGCAATTGAAATTTTAAAAGTTAATTTCATCAGTGCATCTAAATGTTGCTAATTTTAGTAACTGTTTATTAATCTTCATATTGAAAGAATGAAAATATTGACAGCTTAGTATGTCTTACGGAAGGCATATATATGTGTTAATGACAAAGATATATTATTACTGAAGCCATGTTCCCTCTTGTTTCCTATTCTGCCTATTTTTTTCCCCAAAGATGTCTTAAATTACCACTCAATCATTCAGGCACTTTTTTGACAATGTAACGATTAACACCACCTACACATTATTCTTTCATCACTATCAAAATTGAAACCAATTCATTTGAGATAGATAACTATCTGAGCTTGGGTTATGATTAAATTTAGAGCCATATAAAGTACCAGGCTACACTGGTGTACATGTTAACATATTCTTATCAAAATTAATATAAATTTTTTTCTAGAACATTGTAAAAATTTCCATTTGGTAATAGATTCAATTGCCTTGAAACTCTGCTTAAATATTCTGCACCTTCTTTGTATGTCATTGTTATTTCTTCTGATGAATATTACATTTGGTCAGCTGGCTTGTTCATGTTTCCACAGAATTAATTTGTTAGTGGTTTAAATTTCCCTCAAGCAGGAAATGTACCTGTTGTTAGAATATTATCATAAAAAATTGCACCATCTAATTAATTTGAGGAAAAATTTAGGCAGCACAATTTAAGCAACATTTTTCATAGACTATGCTGTTAAACTTTTCTATTAAGCATTTTAATATCTATTCTCAACACATTCAGAACAGGGAAAATATAAGCACCTACTTTGATTTATAGACACTTGCTTTCAGAACAGGGACTTTTACAAGACATTTTCTTTCAGATTCATTTCCAGTACTTATTTGCTAAGAGGAACTGAAGACTCCATACATTAACAACAATAAATTACTTTCCTGTTGAATTTGCTGTTAAAGGAGCTACAGTTATATAAAAATCCAATTAAACATGCACCACATGTGATAGGTATAATTATAACAACTATAGAAGGTAAATGACTAAGCACTGTAGCCAGAAGACTAGATCACTGTTAAATGGGAAAACAGGTAATATACTAGGGATTTATTTCTACAATGATACCTTCTTTATTGTAGCATTTTTGTTACCTTTTAGCTATTTTAAGAGTTTTTCTAACTTACTGAGACATTGCTTAGTTTTCAAGTTTACTTCTACTAATAAAGACACTGTATCTTCTTTCAGGGGTTATATAAAACAATGCAATAACAAAATAGCAGATTTTGGAGAGGGATAAACAAGGTGCCATCAAAGAGGTCACTTGCTACACTCTCAAGAGGGACAACTAACAGTAAGCTGACGATAAGACACTTAGAAAGCTCCACAGCTCAAGGTGAGAATTAAACACCTTTTGTTCCTTAAAGACCAACAAGACTGCACTGGAAAGAACTCAGGAAAGATTCACACCTCATGGGACAGAAGGTAAGTGGAGAGAAATGACTGGGAAACAGTTATCTTGAGCAAACACAAGACTGCTAGCCTATTCAGAGGGATTGGGAAGGGAAAAGTTGAAAAAGTGTAGAGGCACACAACTTGATCTTTATAAAGTCAATGTTCTTCTGCATGCATGTAGCTGGAGAGCACTACATAGGCCTAAAGTCACTGACAGAGCAATCCAGGAGTAATAGACTACACTAATAGACTACACTACCTCCCTCATTCTTCAGGAATGTCAGTGATCTTCTAAAGTGCGTTGAAAGTGGATAGGATCTCAGACCAAAGTCTAAAGTCTGTAAGCATAGGAAGGAGGGATATTATGGTGTCACATATACAAGTAAACACTTTTTATTATCCAGCACATTCATATCAGCCGCTAAACAACTTCTGTTTCCCCACTTTGCAGACTCTAAAAGTACAAATAAAGGGCTCAATATCTTTGGAGGTCAGCAAATGCTGCCGCCTTCTCTCCAAATAAAACAACAGCACCATCTAGAAAAGTCATGGTGCAACATCTTTAAAGTTGTTCCTTGAGATTTTTTTGAAAGGCAAATTTAAAGTAGCAAAATGAATATATATAAAATAACTTGGGACCTCAAAAGATGATGAGATCATGAGGGGAAAACAACTCCTCAGAATTTTACCATATAGAGAATTGTATCTCTCTATCAAATAAAGAACTCAAAAGATTACTATAATAAGGAGTTCAAAGAGGTAAATGAAAATTCAGATAAGTTAAAGTGATATAAGAAAATTTGGAAAAGGTAACAAAAAGAAATAGACAAAATGTAGAAAAAGGTAAGTTCAGAAATAAAATGAATAAACAGAAGTTAAACACTGTAGCTTTGCATTGAAAAATGGAGATTTAGGCTATGATATAATAACTGAAGTGTTTTAGAGAAAGCTATGACAACAGAATAGACCAAATAAAAAACAAGTGATCTTGAAAAAAGTAATGTATAAATTATTCATATGGAAAGCGATTTAAAAAGCGTGGGCAGGATAGCTCATTTGGGAAGGTACCTCCTTTGCCATGCATGTAGCAATTGTCAGAGTCCTCAGTATACTAGTGAGAGTAATATCACACCAAGGGAAGGTTTGATAACTGTGGTGTCTCTATCTTCATATCTCAAAAAAAAAAAATCAAAATAGTGATGCCCTGGGTATGAAAAATAATTAAACATTTTGAGAATTATCTGATTCCATTAAAGAAGATATATGATAATTTTTTAACTTTTTAAAAAATGTATATTTATTTATGGGATTGAGAAAGAAATCAAGAAGTAAGGGGGGATAGAGAGGGTGAGAGACAGAGAGACACCTGCAGTATTGCTTTGCCACTTGTGAACCTTTCCCCCTGCAGGTGGGGACTTGTGGCTTGGAACTTGGGTCCTTACACAGTGTAACATGTGAGTTAAACCAGATGTGCCACCACCCAACCCCCTCCCCATATATGATAATCTTAATAGATGTATAAAAAACCCTTGACAAATTCAATGATGTTTTATGGTAGAATAGCTCAGCAAAACAGGTATAGAAGGAATCCATGTAAACATAATAAAAGATGATTGATAACAAACCCAAAAACACAGAAGCTCCGGAGTCTGACAGTAGCGCAGCGGTTTAAGCGCACGTGGCACAAAGCACAAGGACCAGCATAAGGATCCAGATAAGCGGTGAAGCAGGTCTGCAGATGTCTATCTTTCTTTCCCCCTCTCTATCCTCCCTGCCTCTCTCCATTTCTCTCTATCCTATCCAACAACAACAACAACATCAATAATAACTACAACAATAAAACAAGGGCAACAAAAGGGCATAAATAAATATTTAAAGAAACACAGAAGCTCAATGATAAAAAGGTGAAAACTTTTCCTCTAAGTTTTAAGTAAAAATGCCCAGTTTTACCACTAATATTCAGTATAGCATTGGAAGTCCTAGAAAGAGAAATTAGACTATTAAATAAAGTATCCACATTGGATTGAAGTAAACATGATCAGTATTTGTGTATAGTAGTAATTTACATAGAAAAGTCAAGACTTCTGTAGAAAGCTGTTAGAAATAATTATCATTTGTATGTATGCATATAATATGTATGTTAATATAAATTTTATATATTCAAAGAAATACTATTTACCTATTAAAATTTTGAAAGGCTGTCATTTTTGAACCTGGGGAGCAGTATGAATAATGACAAGCACCAGTCATATATTTCAGTCATATGTGATTTATAGAGAAAAGAAATTAGCAGATAAACTGAATATAACAAAAATGAATTTTTGAACTATGGGGCTATAAGTAGTTATAAGAAATAAAGGAGAAAGTGGGATGAGTTAGGAAAAGGACATAACTATTGTGAAAGATAGATTTGAACTTTTAGAAGTAAACTTAATGTAGTATATATATGTGTGTGTGTTCTTAATTATGAAAATTATACTAACATCATACAATGTTATTTGAACTTTAAAAGAAAACGTAAATAAAAAAAGAAAAAAATGGAATGAGATACATAAAACATAAAATAGTGAACTTGAAAAATACTCTAAAATTTATTGCAATTAAAGTATTTTAAGGGCAGGGGTAGATAGCATAGTGGTTATGCAAAGAGACTGTCATGCCTGAGGCTCTGAAGTCCTAGGTTCAATCACCCGCACCACCATAAACCAGAGATGAGCAATGCTCTGGTGTTTGTCTGTGCCTTTCTCTCTCTCTGCATCTATCTCAAAAATAAAATACTCTCTCAAAAGCCTAGACCAAGTAGATTAGAAGATTCCAATAGCACAGCTATATACAAGATACTGGGTACTGTCCAGCAAACCATAACAAAGGGACTTTTCAAAGTTAACTCAATTAACAAATAATGTGATGATAATATTAACTATTGATTGTCTTTTTGAACCCTAAGACAGCAGGAACCTCACATCTTCACTATAGAGACCCTACTTCCCCCAGTCCTGGAACCCTTGGATAGGGCCCACTTTCCCGTATGCATCTCCCAATCCAAACTAAATAACATTGCATCTGCCGATCACAACCTAACCAAAGCAACGATTGCTACCTCAACATGCTTCACCTCAGAATGTATCCAGAGACTTCACGTGTGGAATGACAACCCTTCAGCTTCATTACTCGGGTGAGACCTTTCCTTTAATAGTACACTCTAATTTCATCTCAGGTAGTTCACTTTCCAACAAAGTCCCATAACCTAGATATACACCAGTTTCTGTGAGAGAGAGCTTATGTGCACACGTATCCATAAACTACTGCAAAATATATACCTGAAAGCAGGACTACACTAGAGTTTGCAGTGAGTACCTCCCTAACACTTCCTCTCCACTATTCCAAGCTTGGGATCCATGATTGCTCAACAAATTGTTTGGCTTCATATGTTAACTCTCTTTTCAATCACCAGGTTCCAGATGCCACCAGGATGCTGGCTAGGCTTCCCTGGATTGAAGACCCCACCAATGTGTCCTGGAGCTCAGCTTCCCCAGAGTCACACCCTACTAGGGAAAGAGAGAGGCAGACTGGGGGTATGGACCGACCAGTCAACGCCCATGTTCAGCGGGGAAGCAATTACAGAAGCCAGACCTTCTACCTTCTGCAACCCTCAATGACCCTGGGTCCATGCTCCCAGAGGGATAGAGAATGGGAAAGCTACCATGGGAGGGGGTGGGTTATGGGGATTGGGTGTTGGGAATTGTGTGGAGTTGTACCCCTCCTACCTTATGCTTTTGTTCACTAATCCTTTCTTAAATAAAAAATTAATAATAATAAAAAAAAAAGTATTTAAGACCAGCAAGATAGTTCATCATGCGTGCACTCAGTTTTTAGTCCAGTTGTCACCACACTCGAGGAAACTTTGGTACTTTGTTGTTTTTTCCTTTTTCTTCTTTCTCTGTGTCTGAAAAAGTGCTGAATGATGAATCTATGGTAAATAATAATAATATAATAGTAACAACAACAATAGTTCATGAGCTTATTTTAGGGCATGTATTACATGGACATGTATCTGATCTTGTGTGCTAGTAGCCATAGTTCAATCAGTGGCACCACATAAGAGGTAATGACATTAGAAGAATCTCTGGTGACCTAGTGTCTCATTCTTTATATCTGAATGAAAAAGAAGCTCAAAGCTGGGAAACAGCACACGATCATGAGTGAGTCCTCATTTCCTAATATATATATTAGGAAACTATATCCTAACATATATAGTCCTCATTTCCTAATATATTCCTATATATATATTAATTTCTTCATTGCATCATATGAAATTTAAGTATGGATCTTCCTAATTGCTATTCTCACAGAGATATAATTACTAGGAATTGTTAGACTAGACATTCTAACAATTAGGTAAAAATATGGCCATTAGTTATGTATTCTCCCAAGTGGCTGTTGACTCTCTCTTCCTGATTCCGCCACAGTGTCTTTATTATTTTTTAGTCAATAATTTATATTTCTAATCTCTTAGTTTAGCTAGTCAAAATGTAGATGAACGTTTTTGTACTTCACATATGGCTATAAATTAAATCCCTTTTTATATTGGGGTTAAAAAGTTATTCTAAACAGTTATGGCAAGGTTGCATATATTTTATAAAAGTTGACAAATGTTGTGAATGTAAATGTGTGACACCTAACAGAATATTAAGCATCCATTTACTTGTTCTGACTTTGTAATATTAAAATTGAATATTCAAATTATAAAACACTATGAGACATCAGGAACAAACAATAAAGGATTTCTATGTGTTCCTTCAAACTTGTTAGATTTTTCAGTTTATTTTTACATACTTTATTTTAATTTTTTTACTATCTATATTTATTTATTGGATAGACAGATAGAAATAGAAAGAGGAGGGGGGATAGAAAGAGATAGAGACAGAGAGACACCTTCAGCCCTGCTTTACCACTCTTGAAGCTTTCCCCATGCAGATGGGGAGTAGGGAATCGAACCTGAATCCTTGTGCATTGTAACAGGTATGCTCGTGTGCCACCATCCAACCCCCCTACTTTATTTTGTAATATCAAAAGATTCATTTTTTTTAATTAAAATTTCTTGTAAAAGTGCAGTTTATTATTAAAGACTATGACTAGTTAATTATTGACATAAGCAATTAAGATTTCTTTGCTTATGACTGATACATCAAGTGGAAAGAAACAGATAAAAAGTTGAACACTAGAGAACTTGGAATCCAGAACTTATACAGCATCATTGTTCCTCTCTTTTCCCTTTCTCCACAGTTGCCCTTCTACTATCGTACTGATTCTTTTACTGTCCAGAAAAAAAAAAAAAGAAAGGCAGCTTTTAAAAAAAACTCTCTTTTTAAGTATGTATTTATTTATTATTTATTCACTTTTGTTGCCATTGTTGTTTTATTGTTGTAGTTATTATTATTGTTGTTGGACAGAGCGAAATGGAAAGAGGAAGGGAAGACAGAGAGGGGGAGAGAAAGATAGACACCTGCAGACCTGCTTCACCACTTGTGAAGTGACTTCCCTGCAGGTGAGGGAGCCGGGGGCTCCAGCTAGGATCCTTAAGTCAGTCCTTGCACTTTGCGCTACCTGGGCTTAACCTGCTGCACTACTGCCCAACTCCCACAAAGGCAGCTTTTATATAATTTCAAAATAACTTATCAAAGAAAAAATTTTCCTATCAAAACCTTGTAGACAAGCTCTTGGAAAAGGATTTTGTTAGCAAGCAGAAATCAAACCATCATCCACTGCAAGGAAGCAAAAGATGTTTATTCACGAATTCGAATCCTGGCCGAGAGGCGACTGGCAGCAGTCTACCAGCTCGACCCTGAACAAGGCTCAAACCACACAATTTATAGGAATTCAGACTACACTCAGGGAGGGGGAACACATCACCTTATCAACCTATATCCAATAACATGCTATAGAAAACACAAAATCCAGTCATTTCAAACCTAGCAAAAAACGTGATCCACTCAAAGCAAAGTGCGGGCTAGTTTCAAACATTGCAAAGTCACACAACCAATAGAATCTAGCCAGGTAGGGTCACCACATCCTCCCGCCATCAGCTGCCCCTTCCTGGAAAATAATTTCTTTGTGCAAAGGCCCTGATAAGCCTTGCCTGTTTGCAGGGTCTTTCAAGCAACTTGCAAAACAACTGATGGCCTTCATTGATTATGTCCTGTTTTTCAAGGGGAAAGGGCAAGGAATTTCCCATCTCACACTGCAAGCAGAAAAGCAACTACACTTAAAACTATACTTAAAACAATTCTAAAGCTACTGCTTCTAACAGATTTGTATTGGCCCTTCTTGACTAAAATATACAAACATTGTGACCTTGAGCCACTCAAACATTGTGCCAGGACCAGTTACAAAGGAGGAATCCATTACTGGAATCTGGATAGAAATCTGTATTTAAAGAACAAAAAAGTAACTTTTCTATCAGGTCATGCCATGAAGATACTGTCAAATAATCTTTTGAAGTTTTTTATCTTTAGAGACTATGGGACCTTTTCACAACCATTAGCAGGTCATTCATACATGTGGTTCTTACATAACAAAACTTTCTTTAGTCCTCTTTATTTTCACCACACACACACACACACACACACACACACACAAAACCATTATTGTTGTAAATGAAAAAATTTATTTTATTTCAGCTTCAGTTAACTAATATTAACCAAAAGTGACAATTATATTTTTACAATTGATCTTAGCAAAAAGGCCAAGGAGTGATGTGACAATTATATTTATATGAAATAAAATCAAGATAAATCCATATTAGATATTTACTTAGATATACTGGACTTTTAAATTTTTATTTTCTTTCAAATTTCATGTCAATCTACAATTTTTTTTTAAATGTTTGGATTCTGTAAGACTAAGTTCCATGTTTAATAAATAGATTCTTTTTTTTTAATAAATAGATTCTTATAAATTAGATATAGAGTGTGAGCTTTAGGAATAGTATGTTATTAAATGCTTAACATTTAATTAACATTAAATGCTTAACAAGGAAGGGGGAGATACAGAGGGAAAGAGAAAGAGAGACACCTGCAGCCATGCTTCACCATTTGCAAAGCTTTTCCCCTGCCAATGGGGTCCAGGGGCTCGAACCTGAGTCCTTGCCCACTGCAACATGTGCATTCAACTCACACCCTTAAAATAAATATTTTAAATAATGTAACGATTATTTTAATCCTTCATTTCATGTTATTCTCTCTATAATTAATGTATTATTAGTACATTTTGTGCTGTAGTATCTGAATATTTTTATGATGACATGTGTTTTATTGAATCAAAACTGAAGGAGGGAAACTGTTGGGAGCCAGTGGTGGCACATCTGGTTAAGTACACATTGTTCCATGCACAAGGACCTGGGTTCATGCTCCCACTCCAACTTACAGTGGAGAATCCTCAGTGAGCAATGAAGCAGGTCTGCACATATCTATCTGTCTTTCTCCCTATCTCTCTTTTCCCCCCTCTTAATTTCTCTTTGTCCTATGAATAAAATGGGGGAAAAGGGGCTTCTGGGAGTGGCAGATTCATAGTGTTGGCACCAAACCCCAGGATAACCCTGGAGGGAGGGATATATATATATGGAGAAAGAGAGAGAGAGAAAGAGAGAGAGAGAGAGAGGGAGAGAGGGAGAGAGAGAGACTATCAGGAGTAAACCTAACAACATTAACATACTTAAGAGTGAAAGTACATCAATTTATCAAAATATTTGGAAACTGCATCAGAATTTTATGTCTATAATATAATCTCAGATTTCATGAAAATCCTAAAAGTTATGCTTCATTTTGCATTTGTATTTAAATACACTTTAGGTACATTCTTATTTTGTTTATTCTGTGGATAAATGCTTTACAGTAAAGTCACTGATATATGAGTACAAGTTCATTATGAACCAGGACCCCACAATTTTCATTCACTCCTTCTTCCCCTTTCCCCCCCAAGTCTTTTGCTTTGATGCAATATACCATACCCAGTCCACATTTCATTTCATGTTCTCCCTCCCTGTTCCATATTTTACAGTAATTGTTATTTTTTTCTTTTTTTTTATTTAAGAAAGGAGACATTAACAAAATCATAGCATGGGGGGGGGTACAACTCCACACAATTCCCACCACCCAATCTCCATATCCCATCCCCTCCTCACTAGCTTTCCCATTCTCTATCCCTCTGGGAGCATGGACCCAGGGTCATTGTGGGTTGCAGAAGGTGGCAGTTCTGGCTTCTGTAATTGCTTCCTCGCTGAACATGGGCATTGACAGGTCAATCCATACTCTCAGTCTGCCTCTCTCTTTCCCTAGTAAGGTGGGTCTCTGGGGAAGTGGAGCTCTGGGACATATTGGTGGGGTCTTCAGTCCAGGGAAGCCTGGCCGGCATCCTGATGGCATCTGGAACCTGGGGGCTGAAAAGAGAGTTAACATACGAAGCCAAACAAATTGTTGAAGAATCATGGACCCAAAGGATGGACTAGTGGAGATAAAGTGTTGAGGGGTACTCACTGCAAACTCTAGTGTACTACTGCTTTCAGCTATATATTTGCCCTGGTTTATGGATACGTGTGGACATATGTTCTATCTCCTGGAACCTGGTCTATATCTAGGTTTTGGGACTTTGTTAGGAAGTGGGATTAGAGAATACTATGAAAGGAAAGGTCTCACCCAGGTAATGAAGCTGAAGGGCTATCATTCCACATCTGAAGTCTCTGGTCACAGTCTGAAGTGAAGCATGCTGGGGTGGCACTCATTGTGTTGATTAGGTTGTGATCAGCGGATGCAATATTATTTGATAAGAATTGGGAGAAGCATACGGGAAAGTGGACCCTACCCTAGGGTCCCAGGACTGGGGGAAGTTTATGCTCTATAGTGGAAATACAGTAATAGTTATAAGTAGTAATAAAAATGCTTCTTATGCTCATAGTTACATGGAAAAAATACATAAAATAATTGTAATATTAAGCAGTCTAAATAACCAACCAATCTAAAAATAATTGTAAATTTTTTACACGATACTGGCAGTGTTATCAAGAAAAAATTCCAGCTAAATTTTCCTTTGTTTTTTAAAGTGAGAAAAAAATCTCTGTTGTCAATTACATTTTAAAATACTTTTTTACTTATTTATTTACTTATGTATGGAGAGGCGGAGAACCAGAGCATAACTTTGGCATATTCAATGTCCTGGATCAAACTGAGGAATTCATGCTTGAGAGTCCATCACTTGTTATACTGTACAGGTGCACCTCCTAGATCACTTATTCATATATTTATACAAAAATAAATTTTATTTTCTTCTTAAATTCTGAGAATCCTATTGAACAAAAGACAGCATCTTTAAATTATACATATTCCAAATCAAAATTTTCAGGATTTTCCTTATTAATTCAAATATTACTAGATAGGATTAAACTTTTATTATTATTATCTTTATTTATTGTCTAGTGACAGTAAGAAATTGAGAGGAAGGGGGAGATAGAGAAGGAAAGAGACAGAGAGACACCTGTAACACTGCTTCACCACTTGTGAAGCTTTCCTTCTCCAGGTGAGGCCTGGGACTTGAACTCAGTTCCTTGCATATTGTTAAATTTGCACTCAACCAGGTGTGCTACCATCCAGCCCCTAGGATGTAACTTAAAATTCTGTTGTGCAGAGAATACAGTATTTTGTTTAATAATCTGAGAAAGCTAGTGAAATCTGAGAAAGATACTGAAAAGAATACAAGGTTAGTAGTATTGATTTGCCTATTTAAATTTAGGAATTTGGAAGCTTCTCTGCTTTCTGTACAGCTACATACTGACCATATGCCCAGTTTGGAGATTTTTTTTTTACTTTATTTCATTGTGTATGGTTTCTTCTCCTTTCTTTCCTTCCTTCTGAGATTCCAATAACTAACAATCGCTTTTTTTAATGAAGTCTTCAATCTCTTTGAGAAGATGCTTTGTTTTTCTTAAACCTTTTTCTCCTTATACTTTTGTCAAAGACTTTGACCATTTTATCATCTACTCCTGATGTTCACTCTCCCACATGAGAGAGTCTACTTTTTTTGACTGGCTATTTGATATTGAAGTGCATTCAAAATGTTCTTCACACACTGTCCGTCTGTTCTCAGCTTCTTTACTTTTCTATCAAGTGATTCTTCGAAGTCATGAATTTCCTTCTTAATCCATTTCTCCATATTACATTGAGTGGTTTATATATCTTCAAACTTCCTGACAATGTAGTTTATAAATTCTTCATTTGACTACTCCACTGAATCAGCATCATGAAATGCTCGGCCCTTATTTTAGCTGTCCAAAATCTGAGCCTTCCTAGTTTTATCAATCTGTTTTGGTTTCTAAATTTGTTCATCAGGCAGCACTTTGGGGTTCTTCTATTATTTGAGTTGAGGTGGAGGGGAATAATGATGTAGTATAAAACTTATGTTCAGACATGCAGAAGGATGAAACTGAACCACTATATTTCACCAAACACAAATGTAAATTCCAAATGGTTCAAGGACTTGTATGTTAGACCAAAAAGCTATCAAATACCTAATGCCCCTTAAATAGAGCCCTAGTCAGGCAGATTGGTGGCAGGGTGGGAGGGGGTAGAATATGATGGTGAGGGAGGAGAGATCCCAGACCTCCTTCTACTTCCAGATTGATTCTTGAAAGTACAGGCTCTGCTGTGAGCTCTGTCACTTTTCTCGTCTTCAGGGAAGTTTGATCCCCTTTACAAGGTTCCCTATGGCAGCTAGGATATCTTACAGTTTAGCTGACCTTCACAAGGGTTTAGTTTTCAGTTTCCTCCTACTTCTGCAAATACCTGTACCTTCTGCAGTGCTAAACAGCAGTCTTGGACTCCTTTTCTTAAGTCACTGGATCCCAGAATGGTTCCAACTTTCTCTTAGCATTCTTAACAAAATATTACACAATTCATTACGTCATATTCTATAATCTTCCCCAGATTCATTTTTGCCATGTTCTATACAAATACATAAAGTTATATGTTTATTTATGTAATTATTTCTATTTATATTTCCAGGAAAATGTAAATTTCTTTTTTTTAATTTTATTTTATATTTATTTATTTTTTTAATTTATTTTATTTATTTATTCCCTTTTGTTGCCCTTGTTGTTTCATTGTTGTAGTTATTATTGTTGTCATTGTTGTTGGATAGGACAGAGAGAAATGGAGAGGGGAGGGGGAAGACAGAGAGAGAGAGAAAGATAGATACCTGCTGACCTGTTTCACCGCTTGTGAAGCGACACCCCTGCAGGTGAGGAGCCAGGGCTTGAACCAGGATCCTTATTCGGGTCCTTGTGCTTAGCGCCACCTGCGCTTAACCCGCTGAGCTACAGCCTGACTCCCGAAAATATAAATTTCATGAGGGTAGGGACTTTGTGTCTGTTTGTCTGTGTCCATAGTTCCATATATCTGCCAAAAATATGCTATATTCTCAATAAAATTTGTTGTAGGATAGGTACTTAAATCCATGTATTTAAAAAAATATTTAACCCCTCAAAGATCCAGGTTTCTCATTTGCAAAGTTAATATAATGATGGTTGTATCTACACTAAAATTTAGTAAAAGTCAAATATAATAAATGAGTGTAAATTTGCTTTGAAAAATGCAAACAATAAGTGTTTCTTTGAGAAAACCTAGAAAAAAGTCTTTATTAAATTTCTGTTATTTGATACCTTGTCTTATCTTTGTATTCATAGAAGTTTACCTTTCAATATCAGGAGATGTAAGAATCACATATCACATATCATAAAAGAGGAATCATGTGAATGGCTTATATATTGGGTTGTAAGAAAAGTTGTAATTTATTTTGCATAAATTAGGATAAAAAAAGCACTTCCTGACTGTTCTAACAACCCAAAATGTTTTCATGAAAATAACATTAACTGGAGGCAGAGCCTAGATGGCAACTGGAATGTAGCAGCATCCTTGGGCTCTGATACCAACGGCTAGAAAGCCTTGAAATACTGGCCTTCAGCGGGACAAGCAAGGAGGCATCCTAAAGATTTGGTTGCTATTTTTTCTTGAATTGGAGACATTGAGGGACTAACTGGTATTGGTTAAACTGCTTCAGTCATTGCTTTAGTTACTATTGTAATTTCTGAGGGTGCTGATTGTATTTGCCACAAAGGTATTTAGTATAGTGTGGCTTGTATATAAAACAAAGCAACTGAGGAACAAAAGAACATAAAATTAAAAAACACATTAAAAATGGGTAAATAAAGAGAAAATAAAACTGCTAATACAATGAATGAAGACAAGAGCCTAGAAGAAACTACAAATCGGCCAGAAGTAACCATAAATAAGAAAAGCATGCAAGCAATAATAAATTTATTAATCACAGATACAAAAACAACTTTGGAGGAAAGGAATAGCAGTATTAGGAAAACAACAGATGAGGCCCTCAAGGAAAATACTAATTACCTTGAGGCAATTAGAGAACTGAAAGCTGAAATAGCTGTAATAAAGAAAGAAGCTGAGGCAAGGGAAAGCAGACTAGCAGAAGCAGAAAACAGAATTAGCCAGACAGAGGTTGAGCTAGAGAAAACTAAGAAAGAGGTGAAAGAGCTCAAAAAGAAATTGAGAGACACTGAAAACAACAACAGAGACATATGGCATGATCTCAAAAGAAGTAACATTCATATAATAGGACTGCCAGAGGAAGAGAGAGAGGAAGGGGAAGCAAGCATTCTAGAGGAAATTATAGAAGAAAACTTCCCAGACCTGAATAACAGAAAGGACATTAAGATCCAAGAGGCTCAGAGAGTCCCAAACAGAATCAACCCAGACCTGAAGACACCAAGACACATCATAGTCACAAGGAAAAGGAGTAAGGATAAAGAAAGGATCCTAAAGGCTACAAGAGAAAAACAAAAAATCACATACAGGGGAAAACCTATAAGACTATCAGCAGATTTCTTTACCCAAACTCTAAAAGCCAGAAGGAAATGGCAAGATATCTATGGAACCCTGAATGAAAAAGGGTTTCAACCAAGGATAATATATCCCACTAGACTTTAATTCAAACTAGATGGAGTCATCAAAACCTCATCAGAAAAACAACAGTTAATGGAAGCAACTATTACCAAACAGGCCCTGAAAGGGGTTCTAAAAGACCTCTTATAAATAAGAACATCACTAAAATACTTGTAACATATCAAATAAAAACTTGTTGAACAATGGCACTACAACACATTAAATCCATAATATCAGTAAATGTCAATGGCTTAAACTCACCCATCAAAAGGTACAGAGTGGGAGGATGGATCAGAAAACATAACCCAACCATATGATGCTTACAAGAATCCCACTTGACACAACAAGATAAACACAGACTTAAAGTGAAAGGATGGAAAAATATCCTACAGGCTAATGGACCACAAAAAAAGGCAGGAACAGCCATTCTCATCTCTGACACAATAGATTTTAAATTAAATAAAGTAATAAAAGATAGGCAAGGTCATTACATAATGATTAAAGTATCAATCAGCCAGGAAGATATAATAATTATTAACATCTATGCACCCAATGAGGGACCATCTAAATACATCAAACACCTTATCAAAGAGCTTCAAAAATACATCAATAGTAATACAATAATAGTGGGAGACTTTAACACCCCACTCTCACTCTTAGACAAATCAACAAAACACAGAATCAACAAAGAAACAAGAGAATTAAATGAAGAGATGGACAGACTAGACATCTCAGACATTTTCAGAGCTCTTCACCCCAAAAAATTGGAATACACATTCTTATCAAATCCACACAACACATACTCAAGGATAGACTACATGTTAGGCCACAAAGACAGCATCAATAAATTCAAAATCATTGAAATAATCCCAAGTATCTTCTCAGACCACAGTGGAGTAAAACTAACATTTAACAACAAATAGAAAATTATTAAAAGTCACAGAATCTGGAAACTAAACAACACACTGCTTAAGAACCACTGGGTCAGAGAGACACTCAAGCAGAAAACTCAAATGTTCATGGAAACAAATGAAAATGAAGACACAACCTATCAAAATATTTGGGACCCAGCTAAAGCAGTACTGAGAAGGAAACTCATAGCCATACAATCACATATTAAACAACAAGAAAAAACCCAAATAAACAACCTTACTGCACACCTTAAGGACTTAGAGGAAGAGGAACAAAGGAACCATAAAGCAACCAGAAGGACAGAAATCACTAAAATTAGAGCAGAAATAAACAACATCAAAAATAAGGGAACCATACAGAAGATCAATGAAGCCGAATATTGGTTCTTTGAAAAATTAAACAAAATTGACAAACCCCTAGCCAGACTCACTAAACAAAAAAGGGAGAAAACTCAAATTCATATAATTGTAAACAATAGAGGAGATATCACAACTGACACAACAGAAATCCAGAAAATTATGCGAGACTTGTATGAAGAACTATACACCACCAAGCTAGAAAAATCTGGAAGAAATGGAAGAATTCCTAGAAGCATATGCCCTTCCAAAACTGAACCAAGAAGAACTATAAAACCTAAATGCATTGATCACAGACAAAGAAATCAAAACTGTTATTAAGAATCTCCCCAACAACAAAAGTCCTGGACCAGATGGCTTCACAAACGAATTCTACAAAACCTTCAGGAAACAATACCCATACTTCTAAAGCTTTTCCATAAGATTGAAGAAACAGGGACACTCCCTTCGACTTTCTATGAAGTCAACATCACTATGATACCAAAAGCAGATAGAGACACAACAAAAATGGAAAACTACAGACCAGTATCTCTGATGAACATAGATGTGAAAATATTAAACAAGATATTGGCCAACCAGATACAGCAACACATCAAAAAGATTGTTCATCATGACCCAGTGTGATTCATCCCAGGAAGGCAAGGCTGGTTCAACATCCATAAGTCAATCAATGTCATTCACCACATCAATAAAAGCAAAGCCAAAAACTACATGATTATCTCAATAGATGCAGAGAAAGCCTTTGACAAAATCCAACACCCATTCATGCTCAAAACTCTACAAAAAATGGGAATAGATGGAAAATTCCTAAAGATAGTGGAATCCATATATAGCAAACCAACAGCCAACATCTTACTCAATAAACAGAAGTTGAAAGAATTTCCACTCAAATTGGGGACTAGACAGGGCTGCCCACTATCACCATTATTCTTCAACATAGTATTGGAAGTTCTTGCCATAGAAATCAGGCAAGAGAAAGAAGTCAAAGGAATACAGATTGGAAGGGAAGAAGTCAAACTCTCACTATTTGCAGATGACATGATAGTACACATAGAAAAACCTATAGAATCCAGTAGAAAACTACTGAAAGTTATTAGGCAATATAGCAAGGTATCAGGCTACAAAATCAATGTACAAAAATCAGTGGCATTTCTCTATGCAAACACTAATACTGAAGAAGAAGACATCCAGAAATCACTCCCATTCACTGTTGCAACAAAATCAATAAAATACCTATAAGTAAAGCTGACCAAAGAAGTTAAAGACTTGTATACTAAAAAGTATGAGTCACTCTTCAAGGAAATAGAAACTGATACCAAGAATTAGAAAGACATCCCATGCTCATGGATCAGAAGAATAAATATCATCAAAATGAATATTCTGCCCAGAGCCATATACAAATTTAATGCGATACCCATCAAAGTTCCACTAACCTTCTTTAAGAAAATAGAACAAAAACTGCAATCATTTATCTGGAACCAGGAAACACCTAGAATTGCCAAAACGAACTTGAGGAAAAGAAACAGAAATGGCGGCATCACACTCCCAGACCTTAAACTATATTATAATGCCATTATCATCAAAATACCTGGTACTGGAACAAAAGTAGGCACACAGACCAGTGGAACAGAATTGAAAGCCCAGAAATAAATCCCCACACCTACCAGTGGAACAGAATTGAAAGCCCAGAAATAAATCCCCACACCTATGGACAGCTAATCTTTGATAAGGCCCAAAGGATTAAATGGAAAAAGGAGGTTCTCTTTAATAAATGGTGCTGGGAAAACTGGGTTGTAACATGCAGAAGAAAGAAATTGAACCACTTTATCTCACCAGTAACAAAAATCAACTCCAAATGGATCAAAGACCTGGATGTCAGACCGGAAATTATCAAATACTTAGAGGAAAACATTGGTGAAACACTTTCCCACCTAAACCTCAAGGACATCTTTGATGAAACAAACCCAATTGCAAGGAAGACAAATGCAAAAACAAACCAATGGGACTACATCAAATTGAAAAGCTTCTGTACAGCCAAAGAAACTATCACACAAACAAGGAGACCCCTCACAGAATGGGAGAAGATCTTCACATGCCAAACATCAGACAATAAACTAATCACCAAAATATACAGAGAACTCAGCAAACTTAGCACCAAAAAATCAAATGACCCCATCCAAAAATGGGCAGATGATATGAACAAGACATTCACTTCAGAGGAGATCCAAAAGGCTAAGAAACATGAAAAACTGTTCCAGGTTGCTGATTGTCAGAGAGATGCAAATAAAGACAACATTGCGATACCACCTCACTCCTGTGAGAATGGCATACATCAAAAAGGACAGCAGCAACAAGTGTTGGAGAGGCTGTGGGGACAGAGGAACCCTTCTATACTGCTGGTGGGAATGTAAATTGGTCCAGCCTCTCTGGACAGCAGTCCAAAGAACTCTCACAAGGCTAGACATAGACCTTCCATATGACCCAGTAATTCCTCTCCTGGGGATATACCCTAAGGATTCCATAATGCCCCACCAAAAAGATGTGTGTACATCTATGTTCATAGCAGCACAATTCATAATAGCTAAAACCTGGAAGGAACCCAGGTGCCCAACAACAGATGAGTGGCTGAGAAAGCTGTGGTACATGCATAAATGAATACTATGCAGCTATTAAAAACAATGAGCCCTCCTTATCAGACCCATCTTGGACAGAGCTAGAAGGAATTATGTTGTCAGCTAAGTCAGAAAGATAAAGATGAGTATGGGATGTCCCCACTCATCAACAGAAGTTGAGAAAGAAGAACAGAAAGGGAAACTAAAAGCAGGATCTGATTAAATTGAGAGCAGGACACCAATGTAAAAACACTGTGGTAAAGGGGAGGGTGGCCATTGGGCTTCCTGGCACGGTGGAGTGTGGGGGTGGGTGGGTGGATGTGGGAATGAGACACAGTCTTTTGGTGGTGGCTGTGGTGTTTATTTACAATCCTATTAAAGTGTAAACATTATATAAACCACTATTTAATTAATATAAGTGGCGAAAAACTGATATGTCTAGAACTTTTTATAACACAGATTGACTCTTTTGAATACATAGGCTGTCTTTGGTATGTTGTCTCTCCCAAAAGCCTAGACCAGGGAGAACAGAAGCAACCGACAGCACAGCTGTATACAAGATGCTGCGTACTATACCCCATACCCTATCAAAGGGACTTTCCAAAGTTAACCCTATCACCAAATAATGTGATGATAACAATAAATATCCATTGTCTTCTTGAACCCTAAGACAACAGGAACCTCACATTTCCACTATAGAGCTCATATTTTCCCCAGTTCAGGAACCTTAGGGTGGGGCCTACTTTTCTGCATGCTGCTCTCAATTCAAATCAAATAATATTGCATCCACGGATCGCAACCTAATCAACTCAATGAGTGCCACCCCACCATGCTTCACTTCAGACTGTGACCAGAGACTTCACATGTGGAATGACAACCCTTCAGCTTCATCACTCGGGTGAGACATTTCCTTTCATAATATTCTTTAATTCCATTCCAGGTGTTCCACTCCCCAAGAAAGTCCCCAAAACTAGATATAGTCCAGGTCCCCTGAGATAAAGCATAGGTTCACCCATGCCCATAAACTAGGGGAAAAATATATACCTGAAAGCAGAAGTACACAAGAGCATGCAGGGAATACCCCCAACAGTTCATCTGCTCTATTACAGTCTTTAGGTCCATGATTGTTCAACAATTTGTTTGGCTTTGTATGTTAACTCTCTTTTCAGCCACCAGGTTCCAGATGCTGACCAGACTTCCCTGGACAGATGACCCCATCAATGTGTACTGGAGTGCCACTTCCTCAGAGCCCCACCCTACTAGGGAAAGAGAGAGACAGACTGGGAGTATGAATCCACCAGTCAACGCCCATGTTCAGCCGGGAAGCAATTACAGAAGCCAGACCTTCCACACTCTGCAACCCACAATGACCCTGGATCCATACTTCCAGAGAGATAGAGAATGGGAAGGCTATCAGGGGAGGGTGTTGAATGTGGATTTTGGGTTATGGAAATTGTGCGGAATTGTACCCCTCTTATTCTATGGTTTTGTTAATGTTTTCTTTCTTAAATAAATTTTAAAAAAGGAAAAAAAAAAAAGAAAATAACATTAGCCATCAGAGAAATAAAAATAAATAGACCAAACTTTCTTAAATTACCATAAACAGAATTAAGTTAGAAACTGCACAACACTCTAAGAAAGTATTTTTCAACAATATTTTAAATAGATCCGTTATATAATTGTTATTACTAAAAATTGTGATAACCACACTTATATGTAAGTGGGAGATTTATGACAAAAGAATCAAAATATAGAGTCAGTCTACATCTGTAAATGCTAAATCCATCCCTTATAAAATCATTTATTGTATGAATCAAATCTTTTAATTACCAGTAGACTACTTACTAATAAAACATATAATATATATTCTGGCATAGAAAGTTGCTTCCCTATTTTCAATACTATATTCAGGAATAAATATAATGATATAAATCTAGCCTTCTTATGGATAAAGTATCCACCTTTCTTTTTACATATATATACTTCTTTCATTTACTTATTATTGGATAGTGACAGAGAAAAATTGAGAGAGAGGAGAGGGGGAGAAAAGAAGGAGGACAAACATAGAAAGACCTTCGATACTACTTCACCACTTGTGAAGTTTTCACCCTGCAGGTCGGGACCAGGGGCTTGAACCTGCTTTTTGACCACTATAATGTATACACTTAACCAGGTGTGTCACTACCTTGCCCCTAAAGTAGCCACCTTTCTAAATGGGAAGCTTAAACCAGTTCAATGGTTTACATGATTTGAATGCAATGTAATTTCTTGGAAGAGTATATTTTCAAAATTAATATTTATTTTTATATTGAACTTAATTTGTATCTAAAACATAACAACTTCACAATAATTCATTAATTCATAGTTTTCTTTGAATATAAACAGAGTGATACTTTTTTCCAAATCATAAAAAAATCATATGTAACAGCAAAGAGGCTCACGTAGATAGTATGCCTGGCATAGCATCCATGCATCCTGGCTTCAAACCCTACCCCTACTATATTGGGTACTGTGTTATTTTGTCCTTTATCTGTCTCTGTATCTTAAAAAGTTTGTTGAAGCAGTCAGATCCCAGTGACACTTTTAAAAATAAAATAATATATTGAAGAACTTATTATCATTATTTATTTTGCTTGTTTATGTATTTATCTGTCTCACCAGCTATCAAAAAAAACAAGACAAAACAAAATAAAAAAAACCATCAGAAGTAGTGGAGTTGTAGTTCAGGTTGCAAAAGATAATAATAAAATAATAATTTTAACTAAAATATTTATCTCTTATATTGACTTGACTAAAAAAATAAAGTCTCAATATACATTTGATTTCACAGAGAAGAAAAAAATAGGAATGACTTCATTTTTATCATTATTGCCTAATTAGAATCTGTAGTGATAGTAATTTTAGAAATGTAAATACAGTTCATTAACAAAGATACATGTTCAAAACCCAAAGAAGTAAATTTACATGTAAGCCTTAAAAAACTGGTGATATCTTTGTCACCTGAGGAATAATGCAGTTTTTAGAAGCAGTGATTAAATTTGTATGGTAGAAACATTTTTGAAGAAATCAGATGTAAAGGCAGAATGGTAGAAAAATAGTGAAATTGACAACAGTACCCAAACATCTTTCAATGGGTGGGCAGGGATGGACTCGAACCTGGATCGTACACATGGCAATGAAGCACACATTAAGTGAGCCATTGCACCACCCCAATTTCTATTTTTAAAGAAGCAAAAATGGCTATAGTTCACATCATTTTACTACATCATAATATTAGATAATATTTTATACTCTGAAATAAGTAAGCCAATAGAAATTTCTTAGACCCCCTTTAAAAAATATTAGTAGTTTAGTAATGATTTACAAGATTGTTAAGATAATAAGGGTACAACCCCATACAGTTCCCAACACCAGAGTTCTGTGCCCCATCTCCTCCATTGAAGACTTCCCTATTCTTTATTCCTTTATGACTATGGATCAAAATTCTTTATGGTATGCAGAAGGTGGAAGAAGTGGCTTCTGTAATTGTTTCTTTGCTGGAAATGGGCATTAGGAGCACTTTAACCTTTTTTTCCTACACCCTCAGGTGATAGGTAATATGTTTATAGGTTTTCCATACCTTCAAATACTTATTAATATGATCTAACTTTTTTTCTGTTATTATGAGAGACATCTACATTTTAAAAAAATTCTTTATTGGGGATTAATGGTTTACAGTCAACAGTAAAATACAATAGTTTGTACATGCATGACATTTCCCAGTTTTCCACATAACAATACCCCCCCCCCCAACTAGGTCCTCCTCTGCCATCATGTTCTAGGACCCGAACCCTCCACCCACCCCCACCACAGAGTCTTTTACTTTGGTGCAATACAACAACTCCAGTATATGTTCTGCTTAGTGTTTTCCCTTTTGGTTTTGTTTTTCAACTTCTGCCTATGAGTGAAATCATCCCATAAATACTCTTTTAAATTATTTAATTATTTATTTAAGAAAGGCGACATTAACAAAACCATAGGATAGGAGGGGTACAACTGCACACAATTCCCACCACCCGATCTCCATATCCCATCCGCTCCCCTGATAGCTTTCCCATTCTCTGTCCTTCTGGGAGTATGGACCCAGGGTCATTGGGGGTTGCAGAAGGTGGAAGGTCTGGCTTCTGTAGTTGCTTCCCTGCTGAACATGGGCATTGACTGGTCAATCCATACTTCCAGTCTGCCTCTCTCTTTCCCTAGTAAGGTGGGTCTCTGGGGAAGTGGAGCTCCAGGACACATTAGTGGAGTCATCAGTTCAGGTAAGTCTGGTTGGCATCCTGCTGGCCTCTGGAACTTGATGGCTGAAAAGAGAGTTAACATACAAAGCCAAACAAATTGTTGAACAATTATGGACCTAAAGGCTGGAATAGTGCAGATGAAGTTTTGGAGAGTACTCACTGCAGACTCTTGTATACTTCTGCTTTCATATATATATTTTGCCCTAGTTTATAGATACGTGTGAAGATATGCTTTATTTCAGGGTACCTGGTCTATATATAGGTTTTAGGACTTTGTTAGGAAGTGAACCACCTAGAGCAGGATTAGAGAATACTATGAAAGGAAAGGTTTCAACCGAGTGATGAAGCTGAAGGGTTGTCATTCCACACCTGAAGTCTCTGGACACAGTATGAAGTGAAGCATGCTGGGGTGGCACTCATTGCATTGATTAGGTTGCAAATGGCAGATACAATATTATTTGATATGCATTGAGAGAAGCATGCAGGAAAGTGGGCCGCACCCTAAGGTTCCAGGACTGGGGGAAATAATAGGCTCTGTAGTGGAAATGTTAGGTTCCTGCTGTCTTAGGGTTCAAGAAGACAATGGATAGTTATTGTTATCATCACATTATTTGGTAATTGGGTTAACTTTGAAAAGTCCCTTTGTTAGGGTTTGCTGTATAATACCCAGCATCTTGTATATAGCTGCGCTGTCGGTTGCTTCTGTTCTCCCTGGTCTAGGCTTTTGAGAGAGTCCACTTATCAAAGACTCAGCCAATGTATTAAAAAGACTCAGTCTGTGTATTAAAAAGTTCTAGACATATAATCAATTTTTTCCCTCTCAAATTAATTAAATAGTGATTTATATATATGACTACAAGTTAATAGGATTGTACATAAACACCATTCCCACCACCAAAAGACTGTGTCCCATTCCACCCACGCACCCCCCGCACTCCCCGCTGGCCCGGGAAGACGAAAATCCACCCTCCCCCTCACCACAGGGTTTTTACTTTGGTGCCCTACTCTTGATTTAGTCAGATCCTGTTTTAGTTTCCCTTTCTGTTCGTCTTTCTCAACTTCTGTTGATGAGTGGGGTCATCCCATACTCATTTTTATCTTTCTGACTTAGCTCACTTAATATAATTCCTTCTAGCTCCAACCAAGATTGATCAGAGAAGGTGGGTTCATTGTTTTTAATAGCTGCATAGTATTCCATTGTGTATATATACCACAGCTTTCTCATCCACTCATCTGTTGTTGGGCACCTGGGTTGCTTCCAGGTTTTAGCTATTATGAATTGTGCTGCTATGAACATAGGAGTACACATAGCTTTTTGATTGGGCATTATGGAATCCTTGGGATATATCCCCAGGAAAGGAACTCCAGTACAAGTTCTGCTTAGTGTTTTCCCTTTTGGTTTTGTTTTTCAACTTCTGCCTATAAGTGAGATAATACCATAACTACTCTTTTGGTGACTTTGAATATATATATTAACTTATTTCCCGAGCGGTAAGTTTAGGGTATTGCTATTAATGGCTTCTTGTATGTGTTAGAGAGGGGAAAAGGTGCTTAAGTTGGTCCTTTGTCATTTCCCATGAATTTCCAATAAATGACATCATCTTCTAAAAATCTTTCATGAGAAAAAAGATATGGAACAAAGGGAGGGCAGTCAGCTCTGGTTTTAATATAGAGGAGGTAAGTATAAATGATAGATACTGACAGGATGCTTTCATGTTCTGTCAGTGTGAGAGACAATATTCATATGTACTAGTTTTTGACTCCTTAAAAATGGGCTAGGTATTTATGCAAGAACTTCACATGCATTATCTGAGATAGCTCATTACGAGGACACCTGCTTTGCTGTGCTTGTGACCTAGTTTAGAACCCAAGACCCCACCATCCTGGGAGAAAGTTTGCTGATATGATGCATTTTACTCTTTCTCTGTCTCTATATGAAGTAGTCAACTGGGAGCAGTGAAGTCCCACAAACTCAAAGAACTTCCATCTGCCTTGCATTGAAGAGATTGCAGGGAGCTTGGCAATGGTATGGGGGTAGAACACCCATGTTATCATATGCAAGAACCTGGATTCAAGCCCCCATCCCCCATATCCAAGGGTGAAGTTTCATGAATGGTGGAACAACCCTGGGCGTGTCTTTCTCTGGATATCTCTATATATCTATCTCTCCCTCCCTTCTCAATGTTTCTCTTTCTCTACCCAATAAATAATATTAAGAAAAAAAGATTGCACAGTATCAGAACAGGGTAAAAAAATAGATGAACTCCAGAAAACAGTAGAGGGGAGAGAGAATAGAGTAAATGAGGCTGACAACAGAATTAGCAAGATCAAGGAAAAATTAGACACAAATGAAAAAAGAAGAGATATCAAAAAGAGATGAAGAAATACTGAAAACAACAACAGAGACATATGGGATGACTTCAAAAGAAATAATATATGAATTTTTTACTTACAAGAGGAACAAAGGGAGGGGAAGAAAGCAGACAGGGACACAACCAAAAAAGAAAACTACAGACCAATATGTCTAATGAACATGGATGCTAAATATTGAACACAATTCTAGCCAACCGGATACAGCAGTATATTAAAAAGATTGTTCATCCTGACCAAGTGGGATTTATCCTAGGCATGCAATATTGGTTTAATATACGTAAATCAATCAATGTGATCCACCACACCAATAAAAGCAAGACCAAAAACCACATGGTCATATCAATAGATGCAGAGAAAGCCTTTGACAAAATCCAACATTCCTTTATGATTAAAACACTACAGAAAATGGGAATAGATGGAAAATTCCTGAAGATAGTGGAATCTATATATAGCAAGCCTACAGCCAATATCATACTTAATGGTGAAAAACTGGAAGCATTTCCCCTCAGATTAGGCACTAGACAGGGCTGCCCACTATCACTATTACTATTCAACATAGTGTTAGAAGTTCTTGCCATAGCAATCAGGCAGGAGTAAGGAATTAAAGTGATACAGATAGGAAGAGAAGAAATCAAGCTCTCCCTATTTACAGATGACATGATATTATACATAGAAAAACCTAAGGAATCCAGCAACTATCTTTTGGAAATCATCAGGCAATACAGTAAGGTGTCAGACTACAAAATTAACATTCAAGAGTCAATGGCATTCCTCTATGCAAATACTAAGTTAGAAGAAATTGAAATCCTGAAATCAATTCCTTTTACTATAGCAACGAAAAGAATAAAATATCTAGGAAGAAACCTAACCAAAGAAGTGAAAGACTTATATACTGAAAATTATGTGTCACTACTGAAGGAAGTGAAAAAGACACAAAGAAGTGGAAAGAAATTCCATGTTCATGGGTTGGAAGAATTAACATCACCAAAATGAACATACTACCCAGAGCCATATACAAATTTAATGCTATACCCATCAAGATCTCAACCACATTTTTTAGGAGAATATAACAAAAGCTACAAATGTTTATCTGGAGCCAGAAAAGACCTAAATTGCCAAAACAATCTTGAGAAAAAAAGAACAAAACCGGAGACATCACACTCCCAGATCTCAAATTGTACTATATGGTTATTGTCATCAAAACTGCTTGGTGCTGGAACAAGAATAGACACACTGACCAGTGGAATAGAATTGAGAGCCTAGAAGTAATCTCCCACATCTATGGATATCTAATCTTTGACAAAGGTGCCCAGACTATTAAATGGGGAAAGCAGAGTCTCTTCAACAAATGGTGTTGGAAAAAATGGGTTGAAACATGCAGAAGAGTGAAACTGAACCACTATATTTCAACAAATACAAAAGTAAATTCTAAGTGGATCAAGGACTTGGATGTTATTCCACAAACTATCAGATACTTAGAGGAAAATATTGACAGAACTCTTTTCTGCATAAATTTTAAAGTCATCTTCAATTAAACAAATCCAATTACAAAGAAGACTAAGGCAAGCACAAATCTATGGGACTACATCAAATTAAAAAGCTTCTGTACAGCAAAGGAAACCACTATCCAAACCAAGGGACCCCTCACAGAATGAAAAAAGATTTATACATGCCATACATCAGACAAGAGGCTAATAACAAAAATATATAAAGAACTTGCCAAACTCAACCACACACACAAAAAACAGATAATCCCATCCAAAAATGGGGAGGGGACATGGATAGAATATTCACCACAGAAGAGATCCAAAAGGCCTAGAAACACATGAAAAAATTCTCCAAGTCTCTGATTGTCAGAGAAATGCACATAAAGACAACGAGATAACACTTCACTCCTGTGAGAATGTCATACATCAGAAAACGTAACAGAAGCAAATGTTGGAGAGGTTGTGGGGTCAAAGGAACCCTCCTGCACTGCTGGTGGGAATGTCAATTGGTTCAATCCCTATGGAGAATGGTCTGGAGAACTCTCAGAAGGCTAGAAATGGACCTACCCTATGACCCTGCAAGTCCTCTCCTGGGGATATACCCTAAGGAACCCAACACATCCATCCAAAAATATCTGTGTACACATGTATTCTTAGCAGCATAATTTTTTATAGCCAAAACCTGGAAGCAACCCAGGTGTCCAACAACAGATGAGTGGCTGAGCAAGTTGTGGTATATATATATCCAATGGAAAACTACTCAGCTATAAAAAATGTGACTTCACTGTTTTCAGTGATCTTGGATGGACCTTGAAAAATTCATGTTAAGTGAAATAAGTCAGAAACAGAAGGATGAATTTGGGGTGCTCTGTCTCAGGCAGAAGTTGAAAAATAAGATCAGAAGAGAAAACACAAATGGAACCTGAGTTGTGATTGGCGTATTGCACCAAAGTAAAAGACTTTGGGGTGTGTGCGGGGAAGAATACAGGTCCAAAAAAGGATAATAGAGGACCTAGTGGGGTTTATATTGTTATATGGTAAATTTGGAAATGTTATACATGTACAAACTATTATATTTACTGTCAAATGTAAAACATTAATTTCCCAATAAAGAAATTTAAAAACAGATTTTAATATTTTGCTTCAATCTATGAGGTACAAATTGAAGAAAAACAGTGGTCTGGGAGTAGAAACTATGGCAAATACTAGATCTAAATACAAGAGGTCCTGGGTTTGATCCCTTGCATCACAATATCAGAGGGACATTCTAGTATTCTCTCACTAATCAGTAAATAACCCTTTAAAATAAAAAGGAAATTGTGAAAGAACATAAGGATTTCCTATTATCTTTCTCAGGATTTGTACTGTTCTGTTTCATGAGACAGAATGTTCATTATTGGGTATTTTTGGTTTGGTTTTCTGTTTTTACTGAAGTTTAGATATACTGTGTTAGTATTCAAAGAAATCCCACTGTCATGATAACACTCTGTCCCTAAATTTTTCTTCCAGGCTAATGTTGCAATATTTCCTATGTTTTTAAAAACAAAGGGGCCAGGTCGTGGCATAGCAGGTTAAATTTGTGCAAGGACCCAGGATCACTCCCTTAGTCCCCACTTGCTGCATGTGTGTGTGTGTTTCTATCTCTCTCCCTCCCTCCCTTCCTTCCACATTGCTCTCAAATTCTATCTATCTCTACCCAGAATAAATAAATACAATCATGTTTTAAAAGTGCTGTCCTGAAATCAAGATCTGTTAGAAAATGTAATTTCAGTTCAGAATCCAATGTCTTTTAGCTTTAGAAATGTATCTATAAGAGGACTAGGCCCATCTTATCTATGTGGAAATCCAAGGATTCCCTGACCAGGACCCCATATGGGGTACTGACCAAAAAGGCCATAGCTATGTGAGCCAATTTTATGCCCTTATCCAGCTTTTATAGTCCTTTTTATATGAGTTTAATTTTCTCCCAGTTGTTAGTGCATTGAGCATTATTTATTTGATCCAACCCATTATTAGGTATATGGGGTCTGAATTCAGGTAACGAAGGAAATATGCCTCAGATTTTAGGGTGCTCTAAGTTAACCTTAAGTTTTACTGCATTTACTTGTTCAATGATTCTAATAAAGATTGACATAGGGACAATAATTCTCCTTTAGTTGATATATATATGTATATATATAATTTTGCTAGTATATCTCTTGGTTAATTGTATACAGTATTTCCTGTCAAATGGTGATAGCAACGCTGATGCTATCAGAAGAGATTAGGAGATAATATCTTACTTTCTTTTGTGTATATAGTTATGTAGATAGAGTGATTTAGGAGAGTGAAGTAGGAGTAGGGGAGGAGAATGTCTAGGCCTAAGATGGAAACTTTTTTTTTTTACTATTTATTCCCATTTGTTGTCCTTCTTGTTTTTTATTGTTGTAGTTATTGTTGTTGTCATTGATGTCATATTGTTGAATAGGACAGAGAGAAATGGATAAAGGAAGGGAAGACAGAGGGGAGAGAGAAAGTTAGACACCTGCAGACCTGCAGGTGGGGAGCTGGGGGCTCGAACCAGGATCCTTATGCTGGTCCTTGCACTTTACACCATCTGCACTTAACCAGCTGTGCTACCCAACTCCCAGATGTAAATATTTGATTAGACAATTTTATTTATTGATTGATATAGATAGAGAGAAATTGAGAGGGGAGTGGGATATAGAGAGGGAGACACAGAGAGACACTTGCAACCCTGCTTTACTACTCGTGAAGCTTTCTTACTGCAGGTGGGGACCAGGGACTTGAACCCAGGCACTTGTGCTTTGTAGTGTGTGCATGTAATCAGGTGTGGCAACACCTGTCCCCCTAATTAGACAATTTATGGTGCTTTCTTTAGTCCTTTCTACTTAATTTTGAGCTTGTTATGTCTAAGTCTAGTCACAGAGGACTATTAAGTCCTTTTACATTGAGGTATATAGTTGCTCCTAAATTGTAGATGTGTATATATACTAACCTAGTTCCCTAGGCCCTAGCCTATGTCTAGGGTCTGTAATTTTGTTGGAGAGTGCACCATTTGAAACAGAACTATGTAGACTCATGTGTTAGGACAGGTCTCACCAGATCATTAATGCTGAAAGGTTAACATCTCAGGCTTGGTATCTCTGGATATAGTCTGAAGCGAAAAGGCAGTAGTAGCATATCATGGCATTGATTTAGTTGAGGGCAGCAGAAGCTGTATATAGGAATAGGAGAGGCATCAAGAAATACAAAGTCTCAGAGGGTCCAGGTCTGGGAGCAATAATGATTTTGAAGAGAATGGGGAAGGTTCCTTGCAGTCTTAGAGTTTAAGAATACAATAGATAATTAATCATTACTATAAGCAAGTTACTTGTGTACTTGGTTTTATTTGAAAATCCCATAGTTAAGATTTACAATACAATACTTGGCCTAACTATGAATTATGTCATTCAATGCTATCTACTAATCACTACATCTTAGATAATGAGAGGACCAGATTATTCTGATCTATCTGGTCTAAGGTTGTAGGTATCTTAGTATTTGACAAAAAAAGTTATTTTTATAAATTATTTTAACACTTTAATTCCAGTCTCATAATTCAGTCAGTTTACAAATTTGAAACATTAAATGCTTAGACTAAAGGAATATATACTCAGAACTGAAATTGAGGCTGGAAACATTCAAGCTGAAAATGAAACATTCAACTGAAAATGCTTGAAACATTCAATCTATAATCCCCTAACATATTGTTTATATAGTGAATGTAGCTGTTTATATAATTATTTATAAGATTAAAATTAATAAAAGTATAGTTTATTTTTATTTTTTTACTTTTTAAAAAATTTATTTATAAAAAGGAAATATTGACAAAAACCATAGGCTAAGAGGGGTACAGCTTCGCACAATTCCCAGCACCAGAACTCTGTATCCCATCTCCTCCCCTGATAGTTTTTCTATTCTTTAACCCTCTGGGAGTATGGACCCAAGATCATTGTGTACATTTTATTTTATTTTGTGATTAATACTAAGTTACAAAGTTGTAGAGTGATAAGGTATAATTCTGCATCCAGCACTAAAATTCTGTACCTTTATTCTCTCAATGGTAACCACCATAGTTCTCACAAATTCTTGTTTTCTTTTTTTACCAAGATTAAATGTACATTTATTATTAACATGTGGAACATATAGTATATAGATTTCATACTGAATAAATGATATTCATTAAGCCAAAAAAGGATAAAAGGAGGAATTTACATCAAATTTTAGCTACATTGTTTGAAATATAAATATGCAGATTTTATCACTGAAAAAACATCTCAACAGTGTTTCATCAGGAACTTCAACTGAACCTAGAACTTTTCCACACCTTGATTCAAAAGAAAACAAAACAAAACAAAATCCCAGAAAACAATAAACTGTAAGTTAATTGGCTGCTCAGACAGCAAAGACTTTTTTTTTATTTAAGAAAGGATTAATTAACAAAACCATAGGGTAGGAGGGGTACAACTCCACACAATTCCCACCACCCAATCTCCATATCCCACCCCCTCCCCTGATAGCTTTCCCATTCTCTATCCCTCTGGGAGCATGGACCCAGGGTCATTGTGGGTTGCAGAAGGTAGAAGGTCTGGCTTCTGTAATTGCTTCCCCACTGAACATGGGTATCCATGACTGGTCAGTCCATACTCCCAGTCTGCCTCTCTCTTTCCCTAGTAGGGTGTGTCTCTGGGGAAGCTGAGCTCCAGGACACATTGGTGGGGTCTTCAATCCAGGGAAGCCTGGCCAGCATCCTGATGGCATCTGGAACCTGGTGACTGAAAAGAGAGTTAACATACGAAGCCAAATTGTTGAGCAATCATGGACCCAAAGCTTGGAATAGTGGAGAGGAAGTGTTAGGGAGGTACTCACTGCAAACTCTAGTGTACTTCTGCTTTCAGGTATATATTTTGCAGTAGTTTATAGATATGTGTGAACATAAGCTCTCTCTCACAGAAACTGGTGTATATCTAGTTTTTGGGACTTTGTTAGAAAGTGAACCACTTGAGATGGAATTAGAGTATACTATGAAAGGAAAGGTCTCACCCGAGTAATGAAGCTGAAGGTTGTCATTCCACATGTGAAGTCTCTGGACACAGTCTGAGGTGAAGCATGTTGAGGTGACAATCGTTGTGTTGGTTAGGGTGTGATCAGCGGATGCAATATTATTTGATAGCAAAGACTTTTTACAGAGACTTAAACAACATCATGCTAAGAGGGACTATGTCTGTCCAGAGATTAGGTAGCCATGTCTTGCTTTGTTCAGGTCACCAACTTGTTAACTCGTCATACTATATAGTGGTAGCTGAGAGGGGAACCAAACTGTGGGGCTCCAAGGGTATGTGCAATGTACAATATCATGTATATACACTTGTGGCTGCGTGACTGCTGCAGCTAAAGGTTTAAACCAATTCTAAGAGGTGATCTCAGAGTTATCCATAAAATCAAGGAGGAGAGAAAGAGGTCAGAGTGTTGTAGGTTCACACATGATACTTTGGGGGAAAAGCCTTTTTTTTTTCTCCAGTGTTTTAACTAAAACTATTTTTAAAAACTACAGCTTGCTGCTGACCCAACGTTTTCTCTTGTTGTCATAGTTCTTACAAATTCTTAAAACTAGTTTCTTTCTACCTTTTTAAACTAATTTTCTATATTTCACATTTGAGTGAAATAATCTGGTAGCTGTCTTTCCTCTATACTTATTTCACTAGGCATAGTTACCTCCAGTTCCATCCACTATGACCCAAAAGGTACAATATCAGATTTTACCCCCCTTTTCTGCATAGTATTATTCCATGGTGTATATGTTCCAAGACTTTTTTTTTACCAATCATCTGTTGAAGGGCATTTAGGTTGCTTCCAGTTATTGGTGGATAATAATATTATGAATATAAGGGTATATATATATGTCCCTTAAATATTTATGCATCCTTTGGGTTAATACATAAGGACGATATTGCTGGATATAGATAGTTTCTTTTTCAATTGTTTAAGGACTCTCCATATAGTCTTCCAGAAGGGTTGTACCAATTTGTAATCCAGTAAGCATTATAATATAGTTTCTCCTTCCATGGGACCTGGCAGTGGTACACCTGGCTAAGCGTATACATTACAGTGCACAAGGACCCAGGTTCAAGCCCCTGGTCCCTACCTGCAGGGGGAAAGCTTCAAAAGTGGTAAAGCAGTGCTGCAGGTGTCTCTCTGTTTCTCCCCCTTTTTGTCTCTTCTGTCTCAAGTTCTCTTTGTATCTATTCTATAATAAATAAGTATTTTAAACAAGAAAAAAATGTTCCCCCTTTCCCACAGCCTTGCCAACACCTATCATTTCCTGTTTGGCTGATGTAGGCCATTCTCACAGGTGTGAAGTGGAATTTCAGTGTCATTTTGATTTGCATTTTTCTATTCTTTATTTCTTCATTTTTTAATATTTATTTATTTTCCCTTTTGTTGCCCTTTTTATTGCTGTAGTTATTATTGTTGTTGTTATTGATGTCATTGTTGTTAGATAGGACAGAAAGAAATGGAGAAAGGAGGGGAAGATAGACAGGGGGAGAGAAAGATGGACACCTGCAGACCTGCTTCACCACTTGTGAAGCAACTCCCCTTGCAGGTGGGGAACCAGAGGCTTGAACCAGGATCCTTACACCAGTCCTTGCACTTTGCGCCACATGTGTTTAATCCGCTGCACTACTGCCTGACTCCCACATTTTTCTTTTCATACAGTAGTTTGGGTTTGTATTTACTTGATAACCAGTGATACTGATACCGTTTTTATGTGCTAGGTGGCCATTTGTATATATTTTTTAGGATTTTATTTTTATGTGTTTGAGGGGCTCAAACCCAAGCTTCAAGCATGTGAGGTATGCTTCCTTACTGCAGAATTAAACCCCCAAATCTACCTTTTTGGGAAATAAAGTGTACTCTAAAATCACACTGTTCTATAGGTAAAGAAAAATGTAACATGGCAATAACAAGATGAAGGTAGAATAAATCACCAACATAAATACCATGACAACTGCTAGGACATGCTCAAACACAGTTTGAAAAAGGGGCAACCCTAAACTTCTTGAAAATATGAACTTTTTTTCTTTTGAAACTGCATGAATACTTCCCCATTAACTTAAGGAAAGAATATTTAGGAAACCTAAGATGCAACCAAGGCTATCCCTTCCCTTGGGGTATCCCACAATTTCCTCTTTGGGGACTAAGTTCTTCCTGCATGTTTAAAATTAAATGAACTCCATCTGTCACTGTCACTCTCAGCATGCAGCTAAATTTTTTCCTTTGCAAGATCAAGAACCAACTTCTGAGGTTTTTCACCTTGGGTGAGAGTCTCAACTACAGTAGTCATCCCACTTTTTATTTTTGCTTTTAGTGTCATATGTAAAAACAAAAATATAAATCAACTATTAGGAAGCTTTCTTCAAGAATTTTTCTGATTTCAAGTTTTACATTTATATCCTTAATCTATTGATAGTACTTTGTATTTTTTTTTTAATTTTTTCTGTTTTACCAGAACACTGTTCAGTTCTGGCTTATGGTGGTGCGGGGGATTGAAACTGGGATGTTGGATCCTCAGGCATCTGAGTCTGCTTGCATAACCATTATGCTATCTACCCTCTGCCTTGATAGTAACCTTTAAAGGAAAATTACTTAGTTTTCAGAATAAAAATAGTTAGTTATGTTATTCTTTTAAAAATGCCTTTGGAAGATACCAAATTTAATTTTCACTGCACATAACAAAAGCTATTCAGTACTTTCCTCAGACTTTATAATATGGGAATATATATACATATATGCATATATATGTATATATATTCAGACACTTATTTTCGAACATGAAATTTATTTTTACTTGTTATTCAAGTAAATAGTACAAGTTGCCTGATCTCTAGAAAATCCTTCAAGTAAACAAATACTATAAGATGAAAGGTGCTAGAAGACTGACAATAATTCGCATTCATTGACTCTGTAGAGGTGCTGAACAAAGACTCATTTTTTAAATGGAACATAATTCAAAGTTATGGACTAGACAAATCAATAATTCTCTATACATGTCAGATAAAGTAATTATCTTAGGTAGCTAATTGCCTTTAAGGAAAATATCGCACTAAGCTAAAGCCATTAGAGGTACAAATGGAAAAATATCTTTATTTCCTTCTAACTGTGAAACAAAAGTCTAAATATCTTAATTTATATGGTAAAATATGTATTTATTGCCCATATAAAGTTTTCTAGAAAGCTTTTTATAAACTCCTGAACCTAGAGCAAAGTTGAAATTTACAAAGAAATAAACACACTGCACTCTACAAAACCTTACATGGTGCTTCCTAATTGAATATGAGCTTGCATTTGGTAAAATTAGACTCGCAACGGTTAAATACTGTCTTATTTTTAGACTTCTTGAAAAATTAAATGTACGTAATCGGGGTGCACTATATTACCTATAAGAATTGTGCACATGATAGTGCTGAAATACTTATCATTCAATACCTAACCCAACTTAACCCACAAATCATTCTAAACTTTATCAATTAAGTGAATGTCACTAATCACACTACTCCTATATGTGGTAACATATCACAGACTAAACTATGGAAATATTTGGTTACTTAGTAGTAGCAATTCAGGTTAAAATTATGACAGTTAAAATTTGTGTCATACTTGTGTATGGCATAAATCATATGGTCAGATTAACTTTGAGAAGTTGAATTTTATTAAATTGTTTTTCTAAATGATGTATTTGTTTTTATAAATGAGATATCAGAACACTCCTCAGCTCTAGTTCATGGAGTGCTGGGGATTAATCTTGGGGTCTTTAGGGCCTCAAGTTCATAAGTTCAGTGTCTATCACAGAACTATCTCCCTAGTTCCTCATTTGCCTTTCTAATGCTATCAAATATGAGAGAAATCACTTCATTCAGTCATTCCTTGACTAATCTAAATGATAAGACCTAGTAACTTGTTCTACTGTTTATATTTTAAGGCCACCAATTTAATATATATATATATTAGCTTAGTAGACTTCTTTTCCCTCTGATTAGCCTATGGCACCCAATTGATTGATAAGTCCCAGTCCCAGTCTATCTTTTTAAAAAGCCCAATTCTTATCACCTATTTTTGTATATTTGGTCTTATTGAGTCTTACATTTGAAGTGCCCTAGGAATCTTTGATATGTTATCTAACCTTTTCTTGGACTATTTGCAGTTCAGTTGCAAAATACTTATTCTCTTCTAACATTTATTTTTAACTGCACATTCTCAAACTGAACCATTCTGTGGCCTTTTAAAAATCTTTGTGTTTTTATTGATTTAATAATAATCCACAAGACTGTAGCATAAGAGGGGTACAATTCCACACATTTACCACCACTAGAGTTCTGTTATCTTATCCCCTCCATCAGAAGCTTTCCTATTCTTTATCCCTCTGGGACCATGGACCCAAGATTATTATGGGATACAGGATGTGGAAGGTCTGGCTTCTGTAATTGTTTTTCCACTGGACATTTGATCCATACTCTCAGCCTGTTTCTGTCTTTTCCTAGTGGAGCAGGACTCTGGAGAGGTGGGATTCCAGTACACATTTATGAGGTTGAGGTTGTCTGCTCAGGGAAGTCAGGCTGGCGTATGTTAGCATCTGCAACTTGGTGGCTGAAAAGCATTAAGTTATAAAGCAGTAACAATTGTTTAATAATCAGGAACATAAAGGTAAGAATATACCAGATGAGATTTGAGGTCTCCAAATGGAAAAAGCTAGGCAGTCTATTTTAGGTATATTACCAGAGGCCCATGACTTTATTAATTTTTGCTTGAGCCTGACAGCTAACATGAAAGGTGGGTTAAAGGTATTGTCTGGGGAGATGGAATGAAGTAGACTACCTACAATGGAAGTATCTTTTCCCCTGTTTCTCTTAAAATTATACACCATAAATAGACCTACTAGTTTTTTCCAAAACGGAGACTCCAAATCTTCATCTGCAATATTTTTGCCTTTAGGTTAATGATAGTCAACAATTTGTTCTGCTTTATATATTAACTGTTTTTCAGCTTCCAGGTTCCAGATGCTACCATGATACCAACCTGATTTCCCTGGGCAGATGACCCCACCAATGTGTCCTGGAATCCTGCCTCCCCAGATCCCTGCCCCAATAGAGAAAGAGAGAGACAAGCTGGGAGTATAGACTAACCTGCCAATGTCCATGTTCAATGAGGAAGCAATTACAGAAGCCAGACCTTCCACCTTCTGCTCCCCATAATGATCCTGGGTCTATACTCCCAGAGGGATAAAGAATAGGAGAACTTTCGAGGCAGGTGGGGCAGAGGGGATAGGGAGTTCTGGTGCTGGGAATTGTGTGGAATTATACCTCTCTTATCCTATGATCTTGTCAATATATCCATTTTATAAATAAAAAATTTAAAAAGGAAGTAAAATTATTTTTTATTTTTTAGAAATATTTATTTATTCCCTTTGTTGCCCTTGTTGTTTTTTATAGTTGTTGTTGATGTCATCGTTGTTGGATAGGACAGAGAGAAATGGAGAGAGGAGGGGGAAGACAGAGAGGGGAAGAGAAAGACACCTGAAGACCTGCTTCACTGTGAAGTGACTCCCCTGCAGGTGGGGAACCTGGGGCTTGAAATGGGATTCTTATGCTGGACCTTGCGCTTTGTGTCACCTGCGCTTAACCTGCTGGGCTATCGCCCGACTCCCGATAAAAAGTATTTTTAATGTCAATCATGCAGTTAGAGATTTCAAACAAATAAAGTGTGTGTGTGTGTGTGTGTGTGTGTGTGTGTGTGTGTGTGTGTGTGTGTGTGTGTGTGTGTGTGTGACTGATGCATAGTAGTTAACTTGGGAAACTTGGGGTAGCCTATTGGCAGGGGGCTCAAGGTTTAGAATGATATTATTTTTCTTTTAATGTGAACATGGAAAATTAGTGTGACCTTCTTCAGATAGTCAAGCTATAGTTTCAACTGTTCCTAAGGATCTATGTTATTCTCATTCCCTTACACTCTCAAGAGTCAGAAGACATGTTTCAATAATTGACCTACTCGCTATGTTGGAGCCAATAAATATTTACAGGTAGATAAAATTTTAACTGTCAACAGGAATTGGGCGGTAGCTCAGTGGCGCACGTGGCGCAAAGTGCAAGGACCAGTGTAAGGATCTTGGTTCGAGCCCCAGGCTCCCCACCTGCAGGGGAGTCGCTTCATAAGCGGTGAAGCAAGTCTTCAGGTGTCTATCTTTCTCTCCCCCTCTCTGCATCCTCCCCTCTCCATTTCTCTCTGACCTATTCACAATGATGACATCACTAACAACAATAATAACTACAACAATAAAAAAATTAACTGTCATTATGTTCAGAATTTTTCAATCTGGATTCCTATCTACTGTTATGTTCCATTAAGAATATCTTTACATATTCTTAACAAATTGGAAATATAAAATCCAAGATTTATTATTAGAGACCATATTATTCTTCAATGAGATGAACTCCAATTTAGCCAATGTTGAAACTCCATTTGAAAATTAATGAAATATTAAAATTAGTGACTGCTTATGTTTTCTGTCAAGCAATATGAGTTCTACTTTTATTTACAACTATAGGACATCGGGATCTACTTTATTTATTCTTTCTCTCATAGTCATTGAAAATCTCTACCTTTCTCCAAACTAGTCTGTTGGAGTTATCAGTGGAATTCAAAGGACCAAAACCTTTGTTTGTGTAGTCTCTATACAATCATGTCTGTTAACACAGACTGCCACAACTTGCCTCATTGAATGGCTTCTAGATAAGTATCAACAGTTTAGAATTGCTCAAGACCACAAAGAAGCTATGATTTCTGATCTTTTAATGTGAAAAGTAACACACTCTGGAAATATTATCTCAGTTCCTTCACTATGGTAATCCTAGAGTTAGTAGGCATTAACTTGACTTTCAAAGGTATCAGTGAGAGAACTATACACACATTTTCTACCAATTCCCTCTGTTCAAAATTAGTTTGATATTAGAAAGATTATGCTAAAGATAAATGTATGATTAATACTGGGCTACTCAATTGTCTCCTTCCAAACCCTCCCCTTTAGACCTTTAAACTTTTAGTCATTGTTGGTTTCTTTTTTTTTCTGATGCTAAGAAGATTCAGGAAAGACTCAAAAGTTTCTCATGTAAAGTTTAAGGTTGGACATGACTCTCATACTATTAAGTATAACTTCTATATGTATGAATTATACTATTGGCAACATTGCATTTCAAGCTGACATAGGGAATTGATACTAAAACATTTGGGAATGACTTGTTCAAATTTATACAGGGAGAGACAGGGCAAAGTATACAATTTACTGTTCATTACAGCACACAGTTCAGAAACTCTTGGTCAATAATTCTTTAAAAATTCTTGGCACCTCATTACATCAGTAACTTTTAAAGTAAAATCAAGAAAATGGATATACTAATATAATTCATTCCTAGTTTTAGTTTTTTACCCAATGTTTCCTTTTATTTCCAAGATCCTATCTAGAATACTACACTTATTTCATAGTCAAGTAATATTAGACTCATGTTGATTGTGACAATTTCTCAAGTGCATTTTGGTATTAATGATGGTAAGAGTTCTTGAGCAATACTAGTAAGATGCACTGTAGGATGTTTTGGGACTTGTCTTAATTTTTTTTTTCTGATTAGTGGACTGTTACCAGTTTGAGGAGCTTTCAGAAGTATAGTGTCATTTTTTGTACATCAAAAGTACACAGTATCAACATTTTTTGATTACTGATGCTAAATTTGACCACCTATTCACTGAAATAATGTTTGTGATTTTTTAAATTTATTTATAAAAAGGAAACACTGACAGGACCATAAGATAAGAGAGGTACAACTCCACACAATTCCCACCACCAGATCTCCATATCACATCCCCCCTACCCCCCTTGATAGTTTTCCTATTCTTTAACCCTCTGGGAGTATGGAACCAAGGTCTGTGGGATGCAGAAGGTGGAAGGTCTGGCTTATGTAATTGCTTCCCCGCTGAACATGGGCGTTGACAGGTCGATCCATACTCCCAACCTGCCTCTCTCTTTACCTAGTGGGGTGGGGTTCTGGGGAATGGGAGCTCCAGGACACATTGTCTGTCCAGGGAAGTCTGGTTGGCATCATGCTAGCATCTGGAACCTGGTGGCTGAAAAGAGAGTTAACATATAAAGCCAAACAAGTTTTTTATTAATAATGGACCTAAAGGTTGGAGTAGTGCTGATGAAGAGTTGGGGGGGGGTCTCTGTTCTGTATATAGCTAGTAGGCATATTTTAGTTATATCTCAAAGGGCACATGACTATACTAATTTTTCTCCAGAGCCTGAAATCTGATATGCAGGTGGATCCTAGTTATTGTCTGGGGAGATAATGTCATGGCTGGAAAAAGGACCAGAAAGCTGGATCAGGGAAGAAGAGTAGCTCCCAAATATGGGAAAGGTGTATAGATATTATTGACTGTAGACCTCATCGAATTGATATGATCTGGGGCCCATATTTAGCTTAGGAGCCTATGTGACCTCTGCATTCCTGTAGATCCAACCTCACATTCTGTGGTCATCAGTAGGAACATTTCAAGCTTCCCCAATATCAGGGCCCATCTTCCTCAGGTGTAGCATAAAGTATGTTGTTCAGCCTCCCTTCAGAGTATATAACATTCTCTACCATTGTTGATCCAAGTTGAGGACAAGGTCCTATGGGGGTTTGTAATTTTTAAGGATAGTTACTCTTTTTCTCCCATTTCTTCTTCTCTCTTTTATTCTTTCTTCCTTCCTTTATTATTATTATTTTTAATTTTTTATTAGTGATTTAATAATGATTAGCAAGATTATAAGGTGACAAGAATACAATTCCATACAGTTCCCACCACCAGAGTTCTATGTCCTGCCCCCTCAGTTTGGAAGCTTTCCTACCTGTTCCCCTCTTTTTTTGCCTCCAAGGTTATCACTGGGGCTCGTGCCTGTGTGCCTGCACTACAAATCCACTGCTCCTCGAGGCCACTTTTCCATTTAGTTGCCCGTGTTATAGCTTTCCTATTCTTTACCCCTTATGAGTAAGGAGCAAAGTTCTTTGTGAAGTTCAGAAGGTGGAAGGTCTGGCTTCTGTAATCGCTTCTCTGTTGAACATGGATATTGGCAGGTCAATCCATACCCCTAGTCTGTTTCTATCTTTCTCTAGTGGGGTTAGGCTCTGAAGAGGTGAGATTTTGGGACACATTGGTGAGGTTATATGCCCAACAAAGTCAGGATGGAATTATAGTAGTGTATGCAATGTGTGGCTGAAAAGAGGTAAATCAGGATAGAAACCCAAACGTAGAAACAGAGCAGATGAAATTAGAGGTCTTTGTGTGGAAAGAAGCTAAGAAATCTATTTTAGGTATTTTACAAGGGGCTTATAACCTTTGTAATTTTTGCCTGAGTCTAAAGTTAACATCCAGGTGGACTAAAAATATTGTCTTGGAAGATGATGTCAAAGTTGAAAATATGGCTAGAAAGCTGTTTTAGGGCATAGAGTAGCACCCAAACATGAGAAAAGTATATAAACACCATTGACTATTCACCCCATCGATCTGAGTTAGGGCCCATATATATTTCTATGTAGTACAGGATCCTGTGTAATCTCTGAGTCCCTGTCAGTCTGAGCTCACAATCCATGGTCACAGTTAGGAACATTCTTGGTTGCACTCATTTCATGACTGATCTTCCTAGAGTGGCAGAGTAGGCTGACCCAGTCTCTCTTCAGAGAATAGAGCAGTTTCTCCAGTTGCTGCTCTACAGTGAAAGCAGAATCTTGAAGAGGCTCACAAAGGGGCTTATGATGATTTTCCTGATGGAAATGATTAGTTATGGTGTAGAGATGGATCTACTAGAAGATTAGGCTCATTGTATCTTTGTGGGCATACAAGGATTCCCTGATTAAAGCCCCATGTGATAGGGTTGCCTGGTATTGATCAAAAGGGCCATCATTAAAGTGTGCCAGTCACTTGCCCTTATCCAGCCTTTGTCATCCTTTATTTATCTGACAAGGTTAAACTTTCTCCCAGTTGAGTGTGGATCGACCAGTCAACGCCCATGTTCAGTGGGGAAGCAATTACAGAAGCCAGACCTTCAGCCCTCTGCAACCCACAACAATCCTGGATCCATACTCCCAGAGAGATAGAGAATGGGAAGGCTATCAGGGGAGGGGATGGGATATGGAGATCGGGTTATGGAAATTGTGCGGAACTGTACCCCTCTTATTCTATGGTTTTGTTAATGTCTCCTTCCTTAAATAAAAAAAATTTTAAAAGTGCAGGTGGCACAAAGAATAGGGAAACTTCCAATGGAGGGAATGGGACATAGAACTCTGGTGGTGGGATCAGGTGGAATTGTACCCCTGTCATCTTACAATCTTGTTAATCATTCTTAAATCACTAATTAATTTTTTTTAAATGTGACAAGGCAGAAAGAGAAAGGCCAATACCGAATGATCTCACTTACAGGTGGAACTTTTGAATAATGGACAGTAATGGAGGACATAAGGTGAAGCTTGGACTGGGGGCGGCATATTGCACCAAAGCAAAGGACTCTCGGAAAGAGGGAGAAGGACAGGATGAAGGGGCATTGTTGTCCTGGTATGTCTCTTAGACACCAACCAAAAAGATATGACAGGTTGTGTCTATGTGTTAAAGACCATACTGGGGTCCAGGCAGTGGCACACCTGGTTAAGTGCACAGATTACAATGTGCAAGGATGAAGGTTCAAGCCCCTGGTCCCCACCTGCAGGTGGGAAACTTCATGAGTGGTGAAGCAGGGCTACAGGTGCCTCTCTGTCTCCCTCTCTACCACCCCCTCCCCTCACAACTGCTCTCTGTCTCTATATAATAAATAAATTAAATATTTAGAAAGACTATGCTGTAAACCATTAACCCCCCCAATAAAATTTTTAAAAAATGTTAAAAAAAACTTTCTCCCAGTTGTTAAATAATTGAATGGGGGCCAGGTGGTGGTGCACCTGTTTAAGTGCACAAGGACCTAGTCTCAAGCCCCTGATCTCCACCTGCAGGGGGAAAGCTTCACAAGTGGTGAAGCAGGGCTGTAGGTGTCTCTCTCCCTCTCATCTCTTCCTCCTCTCTCAATTTCTGTCTCTATCCAGTAAAAAAAATCATTGAATGTAAGCCACCAGGGTGTTTCTGGGGCATGATGCATGCATGACTGATATGATCCTAGTGTCTAATATTCTTTTTAGAGGTTGAGAGATAGAGAGCTATAGATGGAGTTAGAGATGAAGAGAAGAAAGAGGAGAGACACCACAGCACCAGTACCCTGCTTGTGATACCCATAGTAAGTACTCCCACTTGGTGACCAGAGGCTCAAACTCAGATCCTCAAGCATGTAACATATATACTCTACCAGCTGAGTCTTCAGCCATTTCTAGATTTCACTGGAAAGTTATCTATACCTAATTCACACTTAATTAGTGAAGAGTTACATTTCTTGTCTTTTAGAGCAAATAGTCTGAATTATTTGAGGTTCTTCTGAATGGAAGACAGTAATTTTATTTTATTTATTTTTATTTTTAGAAACTTTATTTTTTATTTTTCCCTTTTGTTGCCCTTGCTGTTTATCATCATGGTTGTTGTTATTGTCATTGTTATTGCTGTCGTTGTTGTTGGATAGGACAGAGAGAGATGGAGCAAGGAAGGGAAGACAGAGAGGGAAAGAGAAAGATAGACACCTGTAGACCTGCTTCATCACCTGTGAAGCGACCCCCCTGCAGGTGGGGAGCCCAGGGCTCGAACTGGTCCATGTGCTTTCCTCCATGTGGACTTAACCCATTGCGCCACCACTTGGCTCCCGTCAGTAATTTTATTTATTAAATAATTTATTGATATTCACATGGAATTCTTTGGATAAGTAGTGTATGGTCTGTATTATATTGCAGTAGTATCTCATGTTACTGCTTCAACCACTAAAGCTTTTTGCCACTAGAAGTTGTTTGATTCATATGTTCTTTCATAAATCCTAATAAGGTGTTTTTTTTTTTATTATCACCAGTGCTATATTACTTTGCCACCATTCTCAGATACACACACACACACACACACACACACACACACACACACACACACACACATATATATATGAGTCCCAGGAGGAAGAATTTGACTCAAATATGAGGTCCTATGTTCAATCCCTGGCATTGTATGTGTCAGAGTGATACTATGGATTTTTCTTACTCTATCTCTCTTCTTAATTAGTAAATAATATTTCTTTCTTTTAAAGAAAGAAATAAAAACAGAGGGGGAAAGGGAAAGACACAAGAGCACCAAAGTTTCCTTGAATTTAGTGGGGACAAGTATTTCTAGCAATGATGATGGTGATGATTTTAGCACTTCCTTTTAACATACCAAGGATTATAGAGACTCATCTTATATAAATCCCTTGTCAGGACTTAAATTTATCAATTTCCAAAAAAAAAAAAAAAAACATGGTCCGTTTCTAAGAACATTATTTAAAATTAAGATACTGAGCTTTTGTGTGTACAAAAGTTATTAAGGTATCATCTATTTTAGGCTTTCTCACCTAATAGAACAAGGAACATATGTTTGTGTTAAAACCCAGCTAGCTTAGTAGATGTATGTAACCAGTTTCAGCAATGTTAGTTAGATATGAACTCTTTCTAACTTGTAACTATCAATTTCTCTTACCTACTATTTACTTTTCTTCTCACAAGTCATATTATCCTGTATTCCTGAATTATCTTTTTAATATTAGCCTGACTTGTCTAAGTAATATGTTTAAAGTGCCTCAAAAGACTCTACCAATGTTATGGTAGATATTAATTCAAGCAATAAAACAAAAGGGGTAACTCACAGAAATACAGTTGATAATGTTATCGGATGCCTACACCCGATATGAAAAATACAAATCTAGCAAAGAGAGAGTCAATACGAAGTATTTTCACTACAATCATCAGATAATGTCTGCTGATAAGCAATTAATTTTAATTCTCCCAAGAAATTTCATTCTTTGCATCATACATTTGCGTGTCTAGAATTCCCTACACTATTCCTGTTGCTAGTTTTTTTTCACCATTCTGTACTCCCTCTCTCACTACACTGTGTAAATGTAACTATCTTGGTGAAGATTTTTTTTAATCTTTTCTTAAGACTATCTGCAAAATATGAACACATATTTATTATGTATTTAATAAATATGCAAAGGACTATGCTAACAATCACTATCAGATTCTTAAGCTCTTACAACAGATTTATAATCTATAATATTATATATCAATTCTTCCAGTGAAACAATGAATTACAAAGAAGTTGGTTAATTTTTCTGAAGTCACATATCTAATAAATGATACTGTCAGTATACTCATTTTTAAAGTCTGACATCAGAGTTTTTAACACCCATCGTATAGAGTGAAGTTTAGACACATAAGAATGTCCTCTACCAGCCTACTGCTGTCATCATTTTCTCTACAGAGACTAGTCAACTGGCATATTTCCAATACTTTTTCTCCCTGTGCAGTCATTCTTTTCCAAATCCATAGGACATGAGTCATGCAGGAAAGAAATCTGAACCAACGTGAGCTTCATTTTTGCAGCTTAGGTCACACATGTTTTTTTTTTAATTGAATACATAAAATCAATTCACTAAGAGGTCTAGGAGCTATGTTATTTCTCTGTAAGTATTAAGGAGAGACAGTAATTTTCAAACAGTCAAAATTTGCCTTTTAAGCACCATTGTTAGATACACCCTGTAATATGCCTATTTACCAAAGAATTTATCAAATGTTATGTTTTATATACATAGCATAAACAATGTAACATTAGTGTGTGAAGTAATGACAGTGAAAAAATGATTTAAGAAATATCCAATAAGTGTAAAAGTAAAATTGCTAAAAATATATACAGTCTTTATTATTAAATGGATTGTTAATTTTAGTTAAGAAATGGGTACTAATGGAAAGTTACTTATAGGAATATAAAAATCTAGGTTTTAATGATATTATGCATCTTACTCTAACAGTACAAAATGTAAGTTTTGTAGATTACTATAATCACCAAAGTGCAAACAATAATGTTATGCTGAAAATAGAAAAGATAACTCTAAAATCCAGAGCTTATCACTAATTTACTTCACAGATTTCAATATTTAAAAATTTTGTGATACTATCATTGTGGCCTAGTACGTATTCTATGGATGAGAATGTTCCATGTGGGAATGAGAAGAATGTGTATTCTACTTTCTTGGGGTGAAGATCTCTAGAGATGTCCAGTGGGCTTAACTTACCCATCACTTCATTCAATTTTTTTTTTGTTACTTCGTTAGTTTTCTCTTTGGTTGATCTGCGTATTTGGGAGAGTAGAGTGTTCAAATCTTCCAGCATTAATGTATTGCTATTTATGTATTTTCTCAGTTCTCTTAGTAGTTGCTTTATATATTTTGCTGCCCCTTAATTTAGCAAATAGTCATTATTGTTATTTCCTCTTGGTTGATTGATTCATTCATATATTAAATAATATCCATTTCTATATTTTATTACCTTGTTTAATTTAAATGTATTGTGTCAGATATGAGTAGGACTCTTTCTGCCTCTATTTATAGCCCATTAACATGCATGGTGGTTTTTCATTCTTTTACTTTGAGCCTATTTTTGGCCTGATGGGTTGTATGTTTCATAGTTTTCTTGCAAACAGCATATGCTTGGGCTGTGTTTCCTGATCCATGTTCCTATTCAGGCTTTTTGACAGGTGAGTTTAGAAAATTGATAGTAAGTGAAATTACCAATTTAAGATACTTAATTGACACTTCTTCATTGATTTAAGAATGATCAGCAAGACAGTAGGATAAGTGAGGTACAATTCCACAAAGTTCCCACTACCAGAATTCTGTATCCCTTTCATCCATTGGAAGCTATCCTACTTTTATCTTTTAATTTTATTTATTTATTTATTTATTTATTGTTCTCCAGGGTTATTTCTGGGGCTTGGTGCCTACATTAAAAATCCACTGCTCCTGGTGGCCATTTCTCCCATTTTGTTGCCCATGTTATTTTTTTTAATTTTTAATTATTTATTATTGGATAGAAACAGAGAGGAATTGAGAATGGAGAGGGAGAGAGAGAGAGAGACACCTGTCCGTGTTATTTGTTGTTGTTGTTGTTTTCGTGGTTATTACTGTTGTTATTGGATAGGACAAAGAGAAATTTAGAGAGGAGGGGAAGACGGAGAAGGGGAAAGAAAGATACCTGCAGATCTGCTTCACCTCTTTTGAAGCAACCCCGCCCGCAGATGGGAAGTCAGGTGCTGGAACCTGATCCTTATGCTGGTCCTTGTGCTTCACACCACCTGCATTTAACCCACTGTGTTACTGCCCTGACCCCCACTTTCCAATTCTTTGTCCCTCTAGGAGTATAGACCCAGGATCACTGTGGGGTGCAGAAAGTGGAAGGCCTGGCTTTTGTAATTGCTGCTCCACTAGACATGGGTGTTAGCAGGTTGATCCATACTCCCAGCCTGTTTCTGTCTTTCCCTAGTGGGCTAGGGCTCTGGGGAAACGGGGCTCCAGGACACATTGGTGGGGTCCTCTGCCCAGGGAAGTCAGGTAAGTTTCATGGTAGCATCTGCAATTTGATGGCTGAAAAGCATAAAGATATAAAGTAGAACAATTTTTTTAATAATCAGGAACCTAAAAGTAAGAATACCAGATGAAATTTGGGGTGTCTATTTTGGAAAAAGCTAGGAAGTCTATTTTACGTATATTCCAAGGGGCCCATAACTATCAAATTTTGCCTGAGCCCAACAGCTAACATGTAGGTGGATTAAAAGGTATGTAATTCTTACTTGTTTTTTGTAAACTACCTATTTATTTGCATTTCTGAGTTTATAGTGGTCACATTAAAATTTCTTGTAGTGCAGGCTTACTAGTGATAATTTCTTTTAGCTGTTCTTTGTTTGAAAAGATCTTTATAACTCTACCCATTCTGAATGACAGTCTGGCAGGATAAAGAATTCTTGGTTGAAAGCTTTACTCATTTAGACCTCTATATTGAGCCATTTTCTTCTGGCCTTTATTGTCTGTTGAGAAGTATGAAGACAGTTTTATGGGTGTTCATCTATATATGTCTCTTTGTCTTTCCTTTGCTTTTTTAGGATCCTTAATTTGTCTTTGGTGTTTGCCATTTTAAACATGGTGTGTCTGGTATGTGTGGATCCGAATCAATTTTGTTTGTATTTATTGGGTATACATATGCTTCCAGTTAATAAGGTGAAGGAAGTTCTCTGCTATTATGTAATTTAGTATGTGCTCTTCTCCTGTCTCTACCTCTTATCCTTCTGCAATTCCAACTATCCAAATGTTGTTCCTTCTGATGTAAGCTCAGGTGGCTCTGGTGCTGATTTCATTATCTTTTTACCTCTTTTCTATATCATTTACTATTTTCTTCCTTTCCTCTGATTCATCTTCAATTTTGCATATTCTATTTTCATTCTCTATAGTTCTTCTTTCTAGTCCCTCTTGTTTGTCAACTTAGCTGTTGTGTTTCTATACGTGATGTCTTTGACTTTCCACTCAGCTGTTGTAGCCTGTTGTTCGTAGTTCAAGTATTCTAAGTCTCAGCTACTCTAACTGATAGCTCAATCAGTTGATAACTCAACAATCTTGGCGCCTCTCTCTCTCTCTCTCTCTCTCTCTCTCTCACTCCCTTCTGCTGTCCCTCCCTCGTCTCTCACCTCTTTCTCCCTCTTTATGGCCACTGGGGTTATCATAGGGGCTTGGTGCTGGCACTACATCAACTGCTTCCAGTGACCTTTCTTTTCTTTTCTTTTTTTTCACTTGTTTTATTTCTATTTTATTTGACAGGAGAGAGAGAACTTCATAGGGGAAAGTGAGATAGAGAGGGAGTGGAAGACATCAGGTATAATTTACTGCTCATGAAGCATTCCCCTGCAGGTGGGGAGTTGGGGCTCAAACCCAGGTCCTTGTAAGTGCTCTTATCTGGGTGTGCCACCACTTTCTTTTTTTTTTTTTTTTACTATTTATTTATTTATTCCCTTTTGTTGCCCTTTTTATTGTTGTTGTTTTTAATGTCATTGTTGGATAGGACAGAGAGAAATGGAAAGAAGAGCGGAAGACAGAGAGGGGGAGAGAAAGATAGACACCTGCAGACCTGCTTCACAGCTTGTGAAGCGACTCCCCTGCAGGTGGGGAGCCAGGGGCTCCAACCAGGATCCTTATGCTGGTCTTGCCCCACTGCACTACCACCAGACTCCCAACCACTTTCATTTGTCTCATTACTTTCATCTGGATTTAGATTCTTGGTTGGGTTTTCTTCTTGTGTATGTTATACATTGAGAGTTTCTTCTATTGATTTTTTCATATTTGTGACAAGCCCTTGGTACAGTTCAAATATTCCCTCAGGAGTTTTACCTATCTCTGATTTACTTAATTTTTTTTCCTGGGCTTTTTGTTCTGCTTAGCTGGAGGATGGGGAGGGGGGACGCAGGAGGGGAAGATAAGATACTTCTCTGTCTCTCCATTCTGCATAGTGTAAGCTCTCACTTATATATGTCTGTGGTTGATAACTCATAGGTTTGGGGTCTGCAGTGTTTATGAGTGTAGGGGGTTCAGGACTTAGTTTGGTTTAAGTGTAGGCAGAAAATTTAGTGTTTTGCAGGCCAGGAGGAGACAGATAGTTTGGGAAGGTAGGATCTAATCAATGGCTTTTGCACTTTCATGGGCCTCTAGGAGAATAGTAAGTGCTATGATTCTCATGATGATCAGAGGTGGGTAACCCCTGGTCCTTTTAGCTTCTCTGTTTGGAGCATGACCTTAGACTGTTTAGATTTTCCCCAAATTGGAAACTGAGTTGTCCTGTAGGTCAGTTAGAAGCAGTCTGTTTTAGGAGTTAAGGTTCAAATCACAGAGGTTTGCCCATCCTGATACACCTGTTCATTCCCTCATAGATTACTGAACCCTAAGGATTCTGTGCAGATCTGGATCTAATAAATCTGGAGTCTCTAGTCATGACTTAGGAGTAGCCACCCTCCTAAAAGTTCTAGTCAACTTCTCCATTGGTCTGAGTATGGTAATTTACAACTGACTCTAGAGGGTAGTTAGAGCCACAGGGCTTCGGTCTTCTCAGGTGGGGTATGGAATGTGATCCACTTAACTCAAAGATAAAGTACTGTTCGACCTTCACACAGGGTCAAGGGAGATGTTTTCTGAGTCACTATTCTCAGCCTTGGGTAAGTCCACACCTCCAGTTTTTACGAAGATCCTTTCTAGTCCAAAGAGCCAAAAGCTTTTCATGATTATAGAAAACTAAAGCCATGCATGTTTGTGACTCAGAAAAAAATTTAAAACTTATGGTATTATATAGGTAAATCAGGTTTCATCCCAGCTGTATGTGTACACACACACACACACACACACACACACACACACACACATCACATTTGTGACCATTTCTGCCTCTGTACATCTTAATTGGGGGAGGATGTGATTCACTTTGTCAGTTTCATTTTCTTTTTTTTTCTTTTCTTTTCTTCTTTATTTTTAAAGAAAGGATTAATTAACAAAACCATAGGGTAGGTGGGGTACAACTCCACACAATTCCCACCACCCAATCTCCATATCCCACCCCCTCCCCTGATAGCTTTCCCATTCTCAATCCATCTGGGAGGATGGACCCAGGGTCATTGTGGGTAGCAGAAGGTAGAAGGTCTGGCTTCTGTAATTGCTTCCCCGCTGAACATGGGAATTGACTGGTCGGTCCATACTCCCAGTCTGCCTCTCTCTTTCCCTAGTAGGGTGTGTCTCTGGGGAAGCTGAGCTCCAGGACACATTGGTGGGGTCTTCAATCCAGGGAAGCCTGGCCAGCATCCTGATGGCATCTGGAACCTGGTGACTGAAAAGAGAGTTAACATACGAAGCCAAACAAATTGTTGAGCAATCATGGACCCAAAGCTTGGAATAGTGGAGAGGAAGTGTTAGGGAGGTACTCACTGCAAACTCTAGTGTACTTCTGCTTTCAGGTATATATTTTGCAGTAGTTTGTAGATTCGTGTGAAGATATGCTCTCTCTCACACAGAAACTGGTGTATATCTAGGTTTTGGGACTTTGTTAGAAAGTGAACCACCGGAGATAAAATTAGAGTATACTATGAAAGGAAAGGTCTTACCCGAGTAACGAAGCTGAAGGGTTGTCTGTCATTCCACATGTGAAGTCTCTGGACACAGTCTGAAGTGAGGCATGTTGAGGTGGCAATCGTTGCATTCATTAGGTTATGATCGACGGATGCAATATTATTTGATATGGATTGGGAGAGGCATACAGGAAAGTGGGCCCAGGACTGGGGGAAGTAGGAGCTCTATAGTGGAGATATGAGGTTCCTGCTGTCTTAGGGTTCAAAAAGACAATCGATAGTTAATGTTATCATCACATTATTTGGTAATTGGGTTAACTTTGAAAAGTCCTTTTGTTAGGGTTTGCTGTACAGTACTCAGTATCTTGTATATAGCTGTGCTATTGGATGCTTCTGATCTACTTGGTCTAGGCTTTTGAGAGAGTCCGCATATCAAATACACAGCCTATATATTAAAAAGATTCAGTTTGTGTTTTGAAAAACTTCGAGACATACAACTAATTTTCCCCCTCTCAAATTAATTAACTAGTGATTTATATGTCTACATTTTGCTAGGAGTGTACATAAACACCATTCCCACCACCAAAAGACTGTGACCCATCCCTCCCACCCACTCCCACCCATCACTGGCCGAGGAAGCTGCATGTCTACCCCTCACCACAGGGTTTTTACTTTGGTGCCCTACTTACAATTTGGTCAGGTCCTGCTTTTAGTTTCCCTTTCAGATCTTCTTAGTCAACTTCTGTTGATGAGTGGGATCATCTCATACTCATCTTTATCTTTCTGACTTAGCTCACTTAATATAATTCCTTCTAGCTCTGTCCAAGATGGGTCAGAGAAGGTGGGTTCATTGTTGTTGATAGCTGCATAGTATTCCATTGTGTATGTATACCACAGCTTTCTCAGCTACTCATCTGTTGTTGGGCACCTGGGTTGCTTCCAGGTTTTAGCTATTATGAATTGTGCTGCTATGAACATAGGAGTACACACCTCTTTTTGGTTGGGTTTTATGGAGTCCTTGGGGTATAACCCCAGGAGAGGAATTACTGGATCATATGGAAGGTCCATGTCTAGCCTTCTGAGAGTTTTCCAGACTGCTCTCCACAGAGGCCGGACCAATTTACATTCCCACCAGCAATGTAAAAGGGTTCCTCTGTCCCCACATCCTCTCCAGCATTTGTTGCTGCTGTCCTTTTTGATGTATTCCATTCTTACAGAAGTGAGGTGGTATCTTAGTGTTGCCTTAATTTGCATTTCACTGACAATCAGTGACCTAGAGCAGTTTTTCATATGTTTGTTAGTCTTTTGGATCTCCTCTGGAGTGAATGTTTTGTTCATATCCTCTGCCCATTTTGGATGGGGTCATTTGCTTTTTTGGTGCTAAGTGTGCTGAGCTCTTTATATATTTTGGTGATTAGTTTCTTGTCTGATGTATGGCATGTGAAGATCTTCTCCCATTCTGTGAAGGGTCTCTTTGTTTGTTTAACAGTTTCTTTGGCTGTGCAGAAGCTTTTAAATTTGATGTAGTCCCATTGGTTTGTTTCTGCTTTAGTCTTCCTTGCAATTGGGTTTGATTCATCAAAGATGTCCTTGAGGTGTAGGTGGGAAACTGTTTTACAAATGTTTTCCTCTACGTATTTGATTGTTTTTGGTCTGACATCTAGGTCTTGGATCCATTTGGAGTTGATTTTTGTTTCTGGTGAGATAGTGGTTCAATTTCATTCTTCTGCATGTTACAACCCAGTTTTCCCAGCAACATTTATTGAAGAGAGCCTCCTTTTTCCCTTTAATCCTTTGGGCCCTCTTGTCAAAATTAGATGTCCATATGTTTGGATTTATTTCTGTGCTTTCAGTTCTGTTCCACTGGTCTGTGTGCCTATTTTTGTTCCAGTACCATGCTGTTTTGATGATGATGGCTTTATAATATAGTTTGAGGTCTGGGAGTGTGATGCCTCCATTTCTGTTTCTTTTCCTCAAGATGGTTTTGGCAATTCTAGGTGTTTTCAGGTTCCAGATAAATGATTGTAGTGTTTGTTCTATTCTCTTAAAGAAGCTTGTTGGAACTTTGATGGGTATTGCATTAAATTTGTATATGGCTCTGGGGAGAATATTCATTTTGATGATATTTATTCTTCCAATCCATGAGCATGGGATATCTTTCCATTTCTTGGTATCAGTTTCTATTTCCCTGAGTAGTGACTCATAGTTTTCAGTACATAAGACTTTCACTTCTTTGGTCAACTTTATTCCTAGGTATTTGATTGATTTTGCTGAAACAGTGAATGCGAGTGATTTCTGGATGTCTTCTTCTTCAGATTTAGTGTTTGCATAGAGAAATGCCACAGATTTTTGTACATTGATTTTGTAGCCTGATACCTTGCTATATGGGGAAACTGACGATCCTTCCTAGCCAACTGAATCCACATGGATCCCAGTCACTTTCAAAGCCAGCAACAAGCAGCTCCTGACAGCTTTCAACCTGACGCTGTTGACTGGCTACGGAAGAAGGCAAACGCTAGAAGAAGAAGAAATTGCCTAATAACTTCCAGTAATTTTCTGCTGGATTCTTTAGGTTTTTCTATGTATACTATCATATCATCTGCAAATAGTGAGAGCTTGACTTCTTCCCTTCCAATCTGTATTCCTTTGATTTCTTTCTCTTGCCTGATTTCTATGGCAAGAACTTCCAATATTACGTTGAAGAGTAATGGTGACAATGGACAGCTCTGTCTAGTCCCTGATCTGAGAGGGAATGCTTTCAGCTTCTGTCCATTGAGTATGATGTTGGCTGTAGGTTTGCTATATATAGACTCCACTATCTTGAGGAATTTCCCATCTGTTCCCATTTTTTGTAGAGTTTTCGGAATGAATGGTTGTTGGATTTTGTCAAAGGCTTTCTCTGCATCTATTGAGATAATCATGTGGTTTTCGCTTTGCTTTTATTGATGTGGTGAATGACATTGATTAACTTACGGATGTTGAACCAGCCTTGCATTCCTTTGATGAATCCCACTTGGTCATGATGAACAATCTTTTTCATGTGTTGCTGTATCCAGTTGGCCCAGATCTTGTTTAATATTTTGACATCTATGTTCATCAGCTATATTGGTCTGTAGTTTTCCTTTTTTGTTCTGTCCCTATCAGCTTTTGGTATCAGGGTGATGTTGGCTTCATAGAAAGTGGAGGGAGTATTCCTGTTTCTTCAATATTATGGAAAAGCTTAAGAAGTATGGGTACTATTTCCTGAAAGTTTTGTAGAATTCATTTGTGAAGCCATCTGGTCTAGGACTTTTGTTGTTGGGGAGATTCTTAATAACGGTTTCAATTTCTTTGTCTGTGATTGGTGCACTTAGATTTTGTATTTCTTCTTGGTTCAGTTTTGGAAGAGCATATGCTTCTAGGAATTGTTCCATTTCTTCCAGATTCTCTCGCTTGGTGGCGTATAGTTCTTTATAGAAGTTTCGCAGGATTCTCTGGATATCTGTGGTGTCAGTTGTGATATCTCCTCCATTGTCTACAACTCTATTAATTTGAGTCTTCTCTCTTTTTTGTTTGGTGAGTCTGGCTAGGGGTTTGTCAATTTTGTTTAATCTTTCAAAGAACCAACATTTGGCTTCATTGATCTTTTGTATGGTTCTTTTATTTTAATGTTGTTTATTTCTGCTCTAACTTTAGTGATTTCTGTCCTTCTGGTTGCTTTAGGGTTCCTTTGTTCCTCTTCCTCTAAGTCCTTGAGGTGTGCAGTAAGGTCATTCATTTGAGCTTCTTGGTGTTTAATATGTGATTGTATGGCTATAAGTTTCCCTCTCAGTACAGCTTTAGCTGTGTCCCAAATATTTTGATAGGTTGTGTCTTCATTTTCATTTGTTTCATTTGCAGGAACATTTGAATTTCCTGCTTGAGTGAATCTCTGACCCAGTGGTTCTTAAGAGTATGTTGTTTAGTTTCCAAATTCTGTGACTTTGAATAATTTTCTGTTTGTTGTTAAATGTTATTTTTACTCCACTGTGGTCTGATAAGATACTTGGGATGATTTCAATGCTCTTGAATTTATTGATGTTGTCTTTGTGGCCTAACATGGTCTATCCTTGAGTATGTGCTACGTGGATTTGAAAACAAGGTGTATTCCCGTTTTTTGTGGTGAAGGACTCTGAAAATGTCCAAGAGGTCTAGTCTGTCAATCTCTTTATTCAATTTTCTTATATCTTTATTGGTTCTCTGCTTTGTTGATCTGTCTAAGTGTGAGAGTGGGGTATTAAAGTCTCCCACTATTATTGTATTACTATTGATGTATTTTTGAAATTTCAGTTCTCTAATTGCCTCAAGATAATCAGTATATTCCTTGGGGGTTTCAACTGTTGTTTCCCTAATACTGCCATTCCTTTCCTCCAGTGTTGTTTTCATTTCTGTGATTAATAAGTTTATTATTGCTTGCATACTTTTCTTATCTTTGGTTACTTCTGGCTGATTTGTAATTTCTTCTGGGCTCTTGTCTTCATTCATTGGAGTAGCAGTTTTATTTGTTTTTGATCTACCCATTTTTTTGATTTATGTGTTTCTTTTTTTTATATTCTCTGTTGTTCCTCAGTTGTTGTGTCTTGAGTACAAGCAACACTGTACTAAATACATTCATGACAATTTCACTCACCCACCTCAGGAATTACTGTAGCAACTGAAGTAAGTATTGAAGCAGGTTAATCATTACCAGTTAGTCAAATAATTTCTCCAGTCCGTGAAAAAATAGTAACCAAATCCCAGTGAGTAAGAAAGAGAAAATAAAGAAGGGATAGCAAGAATAGACAGTTATGCAAATCTATTATCCACTGTATATTCTAGGGGTAGCAAGAGGGGAAAGGGAACTAGAGCAGAGATACACACATAGAGAGTCCACTCTGAGTCAGATTTCTTCCCCAAAATAAATCACAAATTCAGAAAGGCAAAGAAGAAGGAAGGAAGAAGTGTATGACAAGATAAAAAAAAAAAAGAAAGAAGGGAAAAGAATGAGAAAAGGGAAAAGGTAAGAAAAAGAGCTTAAATTAAAGATCAGTGAAAGGAAAGGGTTTTTTTATTACTTTATTTTTAATTTAATTTAATTTTTTTGATTAGCTAGGAGGTGGAGGGAGGGGAGAGTCTGTAGAGGAGGTAAGATTAAGGAGACAAGTTCCTCCCACAATATATAATATGGCCACTACCCTAGCACTGAAATATATGCTAAGAGTTAATTCTGATCAACCTAAAGGGGGGAAAGATATATGCCTTTATATAATATTATTAGTAAAATAGAGCAGGGCAAAAATTTAAAATAAATAAATACCCTGTCCCAGATTACCTCAAACCTTGCAATCAGAGGCAGCTGATTGTTAAGAATGAGAAAAAAAAACCCTCAGGACTAGACAAGGATAGCTGAAATAGACAGTTATGCAAATCTACTATCCACTGTATATTCTAGGGGTGGCTAAAGGCGGAAGGAAGTTGAGCAGAGACACTAACAGTGAGAGTCCACACTGAGTCAGAATTCTTCCCCAAAATAATTCCCAAATGTGTATCAGTGAATTCAAAAAAGCACACTGTTTGGTGGTGTGGGGGCTGGGGTCTGTGGCTTTGGAAGCTGTAAGATTAAGGAAGAAAGGATGACAAGAATGAGAAAAAGAAAAAAAAAAGATTGAGAGAGAGAGAGAAAATAAAGAAAAAGATAAGAAAAAGAACAGTCATAAAAGAGCAGTGAAAGGAAAGGGTTTTTTTTTATTTATTTATTTTTAATTATTTAATTAGCTATGTGGGGTGAGGTGGGGTGGTTGGCTACTTAGAAAGAAAAAAGGCCATAGGTTTCAGAAGGGAATAGACTTAGAATGAATGATACTCCCTGGTTGGACAGGAATTTGGTAAAGAAAGAGGCTCCTAGCAGGGGAGCCTGCTATGAGTTGATCCCCAGTGACTGGTTATGGGGGGGGGGGCGGCAAAGGGGAGGAGGTATGTTTAAAAATTAAAAGGAAAAAAATTTTTTTTCCCTTTTTTCCTACTCTAATTCTTAACCCAAATTAAGTTATAGTCACCTCCTTGATGTCACTGCTAGGACCCCTTATTAACTGGCCTACTAAAGGCAGAAAATCCTGCCTTTTCCAGGAGATGTGGTCAGAGCTCAAGCCACTAGCAGCTTCTCAGTCCTCCATCTTCTGGGAACCTCAGTTTCATTTTCAAAGTGTTTCTCACATCTTGAAAGCATTGGATTAGTTAAAAAGTTGTTGTATGTAGCCTTTAGAGGCTTAAAAGAACTGAAAATCTGGGTTAAGATATTTTCAATAAAATACAATATGCTATGGCATTTCAACGACTAATAGAAGGAGGGTCAGAATATTGGTTTTTAAACTCTAATTGGTCTTGGTTGACTAGAAATATGATGTAGGAACACAATACTAATGTTTGGTATAAAAATATTAGTGAAAATTACTTTATTAATAATAAAAATTGATTTGGTATTATAAAGTTAATCTGGTTTAAGATACAAAAGGGACAAAGAGTAGACTTGAGTCAGTCACACATTCAACTTTCTTTTTTCTTAAATAATTCACTTAGTGTGTTTGTCAGATTTTTTAAAAAATTGAAACACAAAGAAATCTGTGTATCTCTTCTCATTCGTAACTTCTTTACTAAAAGAAAATATTAAATAGCATTGAGAGGACATAGCAATGGCTATCAGAAATATTGTTTTATATATGCATTGTTTACCTTTCCTTCCCTTTTAATGTGCTTTTGTTTCTCATTTGCCCTTTCATTTTTATTGTGACTCTTTTATTTAAGTGAAAATACTAAATGAGAAATTGAATTGAGACAAAATATACATGAAATTATCTTTGTGAGTATGCATGTCTTGTATGAGTGTGGAGTTGAGATTTCATACAGGTGTGATTTCATTACCCAGCTGTTTGTTTGTTTGTTCATTTGGTTGTTTTTCATTCAAACAGAAAAACAGTGACAGTGAAAGGGAGATACACCACAGAAACTGAACTCCTCATCTGATAAGTACTACAGCACCTTCTATGTGGTATTGGGAGCTTAACGTGGACCACAGTGCATATGTGTAGGCAAGCATTATCCATAATATGCTATTACTCAGGCCCTGAAATTATCTTTAGTAGAAAATTATAACAACAACAATAGTAATAGTACTGCTAGTATTTGTTAATTGTTTTACATGCCAGCATGACATCATGATGAATTAATAACTTAGACTCCATCAAATTATTCATCAGCCTTGAAAACTGAAATTTTAAGAGAGGAAATAATTACTCATGGTCATACAGAACATGCACACATTTAATTCAGTTAAATGTAAGAGTATACACATTTAAAAATGATTTGAGTAATAGGATACAAGAATATCCTAAACAGTTTTAAACAGTGAAGTAATTACTAGGATGCTTTTATGTGATTCATTAGAAAGGCAACATCTTTTCCTCCTTAAGTTCATTTATGTATTATTATTAATAAATTACCTAATGTAGGCCTCAGGGATTTGGGTTATATCATTAAATGATATGCAAATTATTCATACCTGCAAGGATGAAAATGTGCTTGCATATATGTTATGGTATTTGGATGTATGGGTAGATGTAGGTGAGAGTCAGTTGGTTTTATATTTTAGTGGACAGAAGAACCAATATTTAATCATTCACCAGAAATCATAAAGTTTTACAATATTGACAGAATAGTACCTCCTCCCAAGTATACTATATCCCATAGGCTGTTGATCAGTTAAGGAATGACGAAAAGATTTTCAGACAAATAACAATTAAAAGAATTCACTTGCTCTAAACCAACAACCCAATAAATACTAATAGGACTGATCAAAAATAAAAATATTGTATGATATCACCTATATGATACAACAGAAAGAAAACAAATAAGATAAAATGAACACAAGCCTTTGAATTCATACAGCAGAACCAAGGTTATCAAATGGGGTTCAGTTGGAAGGAATGGATTGAAAAGTGTAGGGAGGGTATTTAATGGACTGTAATGAAAGGATATTAGAGCTCTGTATTTTCTAGTAGATAAAGCATGGTAACATATTTTGTAGTGGTGAAAATTTGTACTTCTAAAATAAGTATTGTATCCCAAGTTTACCTCAAAAATCAAATTATTATAAAAGAATAATCTTCCTTGTGAGGAAACGTGGCCTCAAGATGTTTATAATTTTTTTTCAAGTCTAAGAATGATGTCACCTATAGTGAAAGATTTAGGTCACAGAGGTTTTCCAACCCTGATAGAACTGTTAACTCTCCATAGGTCAGTGAACTCAAATGGTTGTGTGCAAATGCAGGACCAGTAACTCTGGAGTCTTTGAACCTGACTGGGGGCAGCTGCCCTCCAGGAAGTTTTAGTCAGTTCTTTTTCTTAATTTCTTTATTGGGGGATTAATGTTTTAAATTCGACAGTTTATACAATAGTTTTTACATGCATAACATTTCTTAGTTTTCCACATAACAATACAATACCCACTAGATCCTCTGTCATCCTTTTTGGATCTGTATTCTTCATCCCCTGCACACACCAGAGTCTTTTACTTTGGTGCAATACGCCAATTCTAGTTCAGGTTCTATGTTTTCTCTTCTGATCTTCTATTTCAACTTCTGCCTGAGAGTGAGATCATCCCATATTCATTCTTCTGTTTCTGACTTATTTCACTTAATATTATGTCTTCAAGGTCCATCCAAGAACGGCTGAAAATGGTGAAGTCACCATTTTTGATAGCTCAGAAGTATTCCATTCTGTATAAAAACCGCAACTTGCTCAGCCACTCATCTGTTGATGGTCACCTGGGTTTCTTCTAGGTTTTGGCTATTACAAGTTGTGCTGCTAAGAACATAGGTATACATAAATCTTTTTGGATGGGTGTGTTGGGTTCCTTAGGATATATCCCCAGGAGAGGAATTGCAGGATCATAGGGTACAACCATTTCGAGCCTTCTGAGAATTCTCCAGAGTGTTCTCCATAGGGGTTGAACCAATTTACATTCCCACCAGCATTGCAGAAGGGTTCCTTTGACCCCACAACCTCTCCAGCATTTGTTGCTGCTATCTTTTCTGGTGTATGACATTATCACAAGAGTGAAGTGATATCTCATTGTCTTTATTTGCATTTCTCTGACAATAAAAGACTTGGAGCATTTTTTCATGCTTTTCTTTTTGTAGTGGATATTCTGTCCATGTCCTCTCGTTGGATGAGGTTATTTTTTTTTCTTTTTGAGTTTGGCAAGCTTTTTATATATTTTGGTTATTAAACTTTTGTCTGATGTATGACATGTAAAGAGCTCCCATTATGTGAGGGGTCTCTTTGTTTGGGTATTGGTTTCTTTTGCTGTGTGGAAACTGTTTAATTTGATGTAGTCCCATGGGTATATACTTGCCTTAGTCTTCTTTGTAATTGGATTTATTTAATTGAAGATGTCTTTAAAATTTATATGGAAAAAATTTATATGGAAAAGAGTTCTGCCAATATTTTTCTCTAAATATCTGATAGTTTCTGGTCTAACATCCAAGTCGTTGATCCACTTGGAATTTACTTTTGTGTTTGGTGAAATAATGTGGTTCAGTTTCATTCAATTGCATGTATCAACCCATTTTTTCCAACATTTGTTGAAGAGTCTCTGCTTTCCCCATTTAATAGTCTGGGCAACTTTGTCAAAGATTAGATGTCTATAGGTGTGGGAGCTTACTTCCACACTCTCAATTCTATTCCACCAGTCAGTGTGTCTATTGATGTCCCAGTACCAAGCAGTTTTGATGACAATGGCCCTATAGGACGATTTGAGATCTGGGAGTGTGATGTCTCTGGTTCTGTTCTTTTTTCTCAAGATTGTTTTGGAAATTCTAGGTCTTTTCTGCTTCCAGATAAACATTTGTTCTATTCTCCTAAAAAATCTGGTTGAGATCTTGATGGGGATAGCATTAAATTTGTATATGGCTCTGGGTATTATATTCATTTTGATGATGTTAATTCTTTCAACCCATGAACATGGAATATCTTTCCACTTCTTTGTGTCTTTTTCAATTTCCTTGAGTAGTGATTCATAATTTTCAGTATACAAGTCTTTCACTTCTTTCGTTAGGTTTACTCCTAGATATCTTGTTGTTTTTGTTGCTATAGTAAAAGGAATTGATCTCTGGATTTCAATTTCTTCTAACTTAGTGTTTGCATACAGGAATGCCACTGAGTTTTGTGTGTTAATTGTGTAGCCTGACACCTTACTGTATTGCCTGATGATTTCCAAAAGCTTCTTGCTGAATTCTTAGGCTTTTCTATATATACTGTCATGTCATCTGCAAATAGGGAGTGTTTGACTTCTTCTCTTCCAATCTGTATCCCTTTAATTTCTTACTCCTGCCTGATTGCTATGGCAAGAATTTCCAACACTATGTTGAATAGTAATGGTGATAGTAGTCATCCCTGTCTAGTACCTTATCTGATGGGAAGTGCTTTCAGTTTTTTACCATTGATTATAATGTTGGCTATAGGTTTGCTATATATAGACTCCATTATCTACAGGGATTTTCCATCCATTCCTATTTTTCCCATTTTTGTAGCATTTTTGATAATAAAGAAATATTGGATTTTATCAAATGCTTTCTCTGCATCTATTGATATGACCATGTGGTTTTTTGGTCTTGCTTTTATTGATGTGGTAGATCATGTTGATTTATGTATATTAAAGCAAACTTGCATCCCTGGGATAAACTTGATCATGATGAACAATCTTTTTAATATACTGCTGTATCCAGTTGGCTAGAATTTTGTTCAGTATTTTAGCATCTATGTTCATCAGAGATATTGGTCTGTAGTCTTCTTTTTTGGTTGTCTCCCTGTCTGCTTTTGGTATCAAAGTGATGTTGGCTTCATAGAAGCTGGAAAGGAGTATTCCAGTGTCTTTAATCTTCTGGAAGACTTTTAAAAGTAGAGGTATCAGTTCTTTGAAGGCTTTTTATAATTCATTTGTAATACCATCTGGTGGTTAATTTTGGAGGAGATATTGATAACTATTTCAATTTTGTTCGCTGTGATGGATCTGTTCATATTATCTCGTTCCTCTTTATATAATTTTGGAATTTCGTAGGTATCTTGCAAATCATCAATTTATTCCTGGCTCTCTAATATGTTTATATATAGTTGTTCATAGTATCCTTGCATGATATGTTGAATTTCTGTGGTGTCTGTTGTGATATGTCCTCTTTCAATTACAATCCCATTTATTTGGGTCTTCTCCTTTTTTGTTTTGTGAGTCTGGCTAATGGTTTGTCGATTTTGTTCACTCTTTCAAAGAACTAACATTTACTTTCATTGATCTTTTGTACAGTTTTCTTATTTTCAATGTTATTTATTTCTGCCCTAACTTTAGTGATTTCTGTCCTTCTGGTTGCTTTAGAGTTTCTTTGTTCTTCTTCTAGGTCTTTAAGAGGTGCAACCAGTTTGTTTATTTGTTTTTTATTTGCTTTTTCTTATTTCTTAATGTGTGCTTGTATGGCTATGAACTTCCCTCTCAGTAGTGCCTTAGCTGTGTCCCAACTATTTTTTGATAGCTTGTGTCTTCATTTTCATTGAACTCTCGAAACATTTTGATTTCTTCCTTTATGCTCTTAGACCCTGTAATTAAGTAGTGTACCGTTGAGCTTCCACATTTTGGTAATCTTACTAATCTTTTGTTGATTGTTAAGTGTTAGTTTAATTCCACTGTGGTCTGAGAAGATGTTTGGATGATTAAATGCTCTTGAATTTGCTGGTGCTATCTTTGTGGCCTAACATATGGTCTATCCTTGAGAATGACACATGTGGACTTGAGTAGAATGTGTATTCCAGTTTTTTGGGGTGAATGACTCTGAAAATGTCCAATAGTTCTAGTTTATCTATCTCTTCATTTAGCTCCCTTATGTCTTTATTGATTTTCTGACTGGATGATCTGAATGACAGTCTAGCAGGATATAGTATTCTTGGTTGAAAGCCTTTCTCATTGAGCACTCGACAGATACCTTGCCCTTCTCTTCTGGCCTGTAGTGTTTGTGTGGAGAAGGCTGTTGCTGATCTTATGGGTTTTCTTCTGTAGGTGACTCTCTGTTTTTCTCTTGCAGCCTTCAGGATCCTTTCTTTGTCTTTATTCCTTTCCATTATAAGTAGGATGTGTCTTGGTGTCTTTAAGTCTGGGTTAATTCTATTTGGGATCCTCTGGGAATCTTGAACCTTTATGTCTTTGATGTTGTCTAGACTAGAGAAGTTCTCAGCTATTATGACCTAAAGAATACTGTCTTCCTTTCCCTCTCTTTCTTCCTCTGGTAAGCCAATAATGCATATATTGTTTCTTTTGAAGTCATCCCATAGGTCTCTGTTGTTGTTTTCACTATTAATCTCTTTTTGAGATCTCTTACTTCTTTTTTAGTTGTCTCTAATTCATCCTTGGTCTTGCAAATTCTGTCTTCAGTCTAATTTATTCTATTCTCTCTGCTCTCTACTGTTTTCTGGAGTTCATCTATTTTGTTACACTGTTCTGATACTGTTTTAGCTTGTTAGCTAGTTGTGTTCTTAGCTTAGCTATTTCAGCTTTCAGCTCTCTAAATAACCTGGAGATAATTAGTATTTTCTTCCGCAGTCTCATTTGTTGTTTCTGCATTCTGATGACAATTTCTCAACCTCTTTAGTCACTTCTGTGACTATTTGCTTAACAATCGTTTGGATTTTGATGTCTCTATTTTGTGGTTCTACCTTTGGGGGGCTTTTATTTGGAATCTTGTCCGTTTTCATTTCTCCAATATTTCCTCTTGTTGGTTTATACATTCTATATATTATATTATGAGGTCCCTCTGTCAGTACTTTTCAATTTACTCATCACTCTTTCCTGGATTGATTTATGTCTAAGTAAGGTGCTTAAAGAGTTCACAGCTGTGGAAATTAACAGTTGTTTCAATATTATTTTAATCCCTGAGTTGGAACACAGAGGTTGTTAAAAGCCTCTTTTGTTCTTTTTCTTTCCTGTAGACTATGGGAGCCTGAGGGCTTTTAAACTATAAGTAGGCTTCTCAGCTTAATCACTCACTCCTGAACAAGAGATAAGGCAGGGTAGGGGAGATAACACAGTTATTATGCAAAGAGACTCTTACACCCCAAGGATCCAAAGCTCTGGGCTCAGTTATGCCTCTCTGCCAACCTGGGCAGCACTGCTGGGCTCTGTGAGTTTCTAAACAAGTCCCGTTTATATTTTGTAGGTTCTAAGGCAATTATTCGCCATGTTTTCATCAGGAGAAAAATGTGGAAAGCCTCCCATTATACAGCCCCACTGCTAGGCCACCAAAGTGTAGCTCTTCTCCTGAGTTTGTTTGTCAGTTTTCTGTTCTCAGATGTCATCACAGGGCCTCTACCCAGCTACTCTAGCTTCTGAGGGCAGTAGCAGTGGAGACTCACAGTTGCATTTGGTGAGTCTTACAGGAGTCTTCTCCTCTCTTCCACAGTCTTTCTTTGGTAAAACAGACTGGAGTAGTGCCTCAACTGGTAAACTGCCAGACTGTTACCAGCCACTCAATCTCTCCTTCGCTCCTCTCTGTCCATGAGCCACATGTGTTTGCACTTATGGTGATTTGGTGGCTTCCTGATGTAGTTCTAGTCCTGCCTTATTGTAGTCCCAGATGATCTCATTTGGTATTTTACTTGATCAGGGAGAGGAGAGGAGAAGAGAGGAGAGGAGAGGAGAGGAGAGAAACAAAGTTTCTGGAGACTGTATTATTTCTAAAACTCAGAAAAGCTCTTATCCTATGGTGTTTTTTCAGTTTTTCCTATTTATAAATAAAAATTATATATATATATATATATATATAGTCATAAAGATAATATAAAATTTAAAATAATAAAAATTTTACAGGAAAAACAAAACAATAGAGTTTTACCTACCCACAGAGATACACACGCCACACGTAAAATTATATTTACATATATCATATAGAAAATATTCTAATATAGTAGTTTATGAAAGGATTTTAGATAATTAAAGTAACTGAGAGAATTGTTGTGGAATATATGTGTATACAGCTAAACAACAAAAACAAAAGTTATTGGGAAAAAAGGAAACAAAAAAAGCCTGAAGAGGTATAACCTTAGTTGAGATGGTAAAGTTGAAATACTTTTTTCCCTTTCTTTACTGACTGGTATCTGTGGAAGGGAACCCAGATTTCTGGACTTCTGGGCAGTGGTTACACTTATAGAAGGTAAGATAGATGTGGTCTGTTTTCCTGATAAAAAATCCCATGCTCATATACTGAAAGAATTACCTTTGTCAAAATGACTACTTTATCCAGAACTATATGCAGATTTAACACAATCCCTTTGGAGTTACCACCAAAATTCTTCAAGAGAGTAAGAAAAAAGATACAAATGTTTATCTGAACAGAAAATACCCATGATTGCCAAATCATTCCTGGGAGAAAAAGAATAAGAATAGGCATCATACTTTCTGGCCTAAAAACATACTACAGAATCACTTTAATCAAAACACTATGAAACAGGAACCATCAACCAAGACCCCTTACAGAATGGGAGAAGAACTTTACATGCCATACATTAGACAAAAGGCTAATAATCAAAATATATAAAGAACTCACCAAACTTAGCAACAAAAAAGAAAATGACCCCATTTAAAAATGAGGAGAGGATGTGAACAGAATATTCACCACAAAAGAAATACAAAAAACCTGCAGACATATGAAAAAATTCTCCAAATCACTGTCAGAGAAATACAAATAAAGACAACAATGAGAGGTAGACATAGGGTGGCAGATCGGTTAAACACACATAGGAAGTGCAAGGAACCACACAAATATCCTGGTTCAACCCCCGGCTCCCCACTTGCAGAGGGGTAGCTTCACAAGTTGTGAAGCAGGTCTACAGTTGTTTAGCTTTTTCTCCATCTCTCTATCTTCCCCTCTCCTCTCAATTTTTCTCTGCCTTACCCAATAAAACAGAAAACAACAACAGCAATAACAAATAAAACAGATCTTCAAGAGCAGTGGATTTGTAGTGCTGGCACAGAGCCCCAGCGATAACCTTGGAGAAAAAAAAAAAAAGATAGCACTTCACCTTTGTGAGTGTATATCATTAGAAATGACAGCAACAAAAAGTGCTGAAGAAGTTGTGGGGACCAAGAAACCCTTCTGCACTGCTGATGGGCATGTAAGTTGATCCAATCCCCATGGAGATCAGTCTGGAAAGAGAGTGACATCTGGGAGTATGGATCCAATTGCCAATGCCCATGTTCAGCAGGGAAGCAATTACAAAAGCCAGGCCTTCCACCTTCTGCACTCCATAATGATGCTGGGTCCATATTCCCAGAGGAATAAGGAATAGGAAAGCTATCAAGGGAGGGAATGGGATACAGAGTTCTGGTGGTGGGAATTGTGTGGAAATGTACCCCTGTTTTCCTATAGTCTTTTTAATTTTTCCATTTTATAAATAAAAATTTTAAAAATGGACCTTCCTTATGACCCAGCAATTTATTTCCTAGGGATATATCCTAAGGCGTCAAATACACCCATCCAAAAAGATATGTTTATATATCTTCATAGCAGAACACTTTGTAATAGTCAAAACCTGGAAGCAATTAAGGTGTCCAACAGCAGTATAATATAATATTACTTAGCTATTAGGAATAGTGAATCAACCTTCTTTGATCCATCTTGGATGGTGCTTGAAGGAATTACGTTAATAAGCCAGAATGAAAAAGATGAGTATGTGATGATTCCATGCATAAATAAAAGTTGAGAAAGAAGAACAGAAAGGAAAACAGAAAGCAGAACTTGGCCTGGAGTTTTGCATAAAAGTAAAAGACTTTGGGGTTGAGAGAGTAGATTTTTAGCTCCCTTATAGGGGCAGGGGCATAGATATACATAGCTATGGTGGTGGGAATGGTGTTAATCTATGCTCCTTTAACTTATAGTCTTATAAATCACTATTAAAAAAAAAGAAACTGTATTCATATGGAAAATTTAATTAAGGAAAATATTTTTGCCAGTTCAAATTTAATTATAAGGATAACAAAAGCAAAAATAATCCAATAGAACTACATCAAACTGAAAATCTGCATGTCAAAAGGAATCACAACCATAATAGAAAAACCCCTATGTAGTATGAAGAAAACCTTTATGTGCCATACATCAGATAAAGGACTGACAACCAAAATATACAAAGAACCCAAAAAACTCAACTGTAAGAGGCTATATATTCCTATTGTAAATTTGGGGAAAGACATGGGCAGAATCTTCGCCAAAGAAGATACTCAAAGGGCCAATAGACATAATGAAAAAAATTTTCATTATCACTAATGATGAGGGAAATGCAAATAAAACTCAGTGAGACTCCACTTTATACCTGTGAAAAATCCATACATTAGAAAAGACAGAAACACCAACAGTTGGAAAGACTGTGGGAGAAAGGGAGTTCTCCTACACTGCTGGAGGAAATGTACATTGGTCCGATGCTTATGGAAAACAGTCTGCAGACTCATCAGAACACTAGAAATGCAATTACTCTTTGTTGTACTTAGCTATTAGGAATTAAGGTTAAGAGGGGTACAACTGCCCCCACAAGAGTTCCATATCCCATCCACTCTCTTGAAAGCTTTCCTATTTTTTTCTCTCTCTGAGAATATGGACCCAGGGTCATTATGGGGTGCAGAAAGTGGAAGGAAGGTCTGGCTTCTTTAATTGTGTCTCCATTGGACATGGGAGTTGGCAGGTCCATCCATACTCTCAGCCTGTTTCTATCTTTTCCTAGTGGGGCAGGGCTCTGGAAAGGTGCAGTTCCAGAGTACACTGGTATAAAGTTCTTATGGAAAAAAAGAGTTAATATAGAGAAATCATTTATAAAAGGAGAATCATTTTAGAGTGTTAATTGATAAACCAAAGCGTGTTAAATTTTCATGAGTTGATTTAAGTAAAGTTTGCTAGAAAAAAATTCACCTATACAAATACTTTTATAGAGCAAAAAAACAAATAAACAAACCAAATTAAATATTTGTATGCCTATTACTTAGGAGTTTGCTTTATTTGAAAAGCACAGATGCAAGTTATCATCAGGTTTTAATTTTTCAACCTCTGTTTTTACAAGTGAAGATTTTGATTTGATTACATAAAGGTTTTATAAACTAACTTGGTTTCATGGCTCTTTGTTTAATTAGTTTTGCAAGATAAATGGTTCATGTACACACACACACACATACGTTTCTATACATACATATCACATGTATAATATTTCTTTCCATATGTGTGTGTTTGCATCCATATATTTGAATAGAAATTTTATATCCATCACATTCCCTCTGGAATCATGTGACAAATTATTACCTAAAGGTACATAATGACCCTAAATGAAAAAAAAAAAACTTAACAATGACTTATCCACATCCTTTTTTCCTTTGTCTTAATTTAATATTCCAGATCTGTCTTCAGGTTGACTATGCTAATTATGAGTCTTAACCTCTGACTCTCCTTATATCCCCTCCAGGATATCATTATTTTCAGAACAGAGGCATGGAGTGATATTATTTATAAATAAATGAAAACACTGATCTTTTACATAGACATAATAATATATGAGAATGGTGTAAACTCAAGCATTGCCTTCACAGTATTGCCATGTCTAGTATTAAAACTGGGCTTTGCATCAATCCATAGCCAACAATTAAAACAAGACCAAGGATACAGCACAATACAATGCATACAATTTTCATGACTGATGCTCCCAGACCCCAGGTTCAATACGAGGCACTACCATAAGCCAGGGCTGAGCAGAGATCTGATTAAAAGTATAATTAAAGTTAAATAACAATAAAGATTAGAATGGGTGAAAAATGTAAATCCATGTGAGTTAGAAAAACAACTGAAACAATAGATGTGATAAAATGTGTTCTTGAATTTAAATGTTTAAATATTTATGCATAGTCTCAGAATCATCATGTATTTTAACTTTTGAGATAACTAGATTTTTTTTTTTATTATACCAGCCTTCCCTGGCTAAGTCCCTCTCAAATCAGCCTGGAAAATATGATCTCATGTCATTAAGTAGGATATAGTTCATTAAAAAAAAAAACTACATTGAATGAGAATCACACATGTCTTTCTGGATATATTTCAAATTATGAGATTGTTTTCAATCAAATGTACACGGATCATGATCCAAAAGTACAAAGAACACATGCATTTATTTGTCCCTTTAGAAAGATAGATTTTTACACATACACACACACACACACACACACACACACAGTCTTATCGACATTTGATGTCTGACCTAGTTTTACATTACTTGTGCCTTTTAAAATGTGTCTGTAGTTTTTGCTAGATGTATATTTTTAAAATGTTAGTTTCTTGAACATACACAAAGATTTCAGTCAACTTTATCTCATAATTTTATTCATTAATTTTGACTCCCATGTAACAAGTACAGAGAATTCTCATTATATTCATGTAAGTTTAAATGTCTACTAGACCATTTTTTATCTTGTATCTTTGATTTTAAGTTATAATAATATACATATAATTTAGAATGTAGTAAATTATATGTATTTATATTTTAACTACATATGTGTTAGCATATATGTATGTATTTGTATATATGTCTAGGTCTCATGACTATCAATAATAAATATATTTCTTTATAAAATATATTATGAATTTTTAAAGAGTCTTTTTGTGTAGGATTTATGAACTCGGCAGATGTATTAATTTCTTAGAAACTGCAGCAGGGAAAATACGCAAGAGAGAAAAGACTAGCCAGCTATCCTTAATCGTTGTTCACCAGCATTCAGCTTTCATGACACGTAGGTCCAGGGAATAGCAGGGCCTAATGACCAGGAACCAAGGGCAACAAGCAAGAGGGAGTGAACAAAAGGTTACATTTCTGTCAGACATCTCCTTAAATATCTGTACAAGTCCTTTAGAGCTTATATACTATGCTGTCCGTCATATCCTGATGACATCATCCATATGCTAATTACATAAACAAGGCATGACCTTCCTATTGTTTAATAAATAAAGCATAGTGTATTCCCAACAAAGTGTAGATCAACTGTGCAAGCATAATTGATATTCTTGTTAGTGTTTCAGTATAATATGATAAAAATAGTGATTAAATAAATCTCAGCCATACCATGTTTTCATTATCTGGACCTAGGAATAAGCAAATATAATCCCATAAGGGGTTAGCATCTACCTGTAAGAACAAGTATTTATAGCATCATGACCAATAGCAGTAATATTGCACATATAGATAATTCTTGTTTCTGCTATTTACCAATTTAATCCTGGCATATTATATCAACTCTCACTTAATTAAGAGTCCAAACATATTTTGATCCATATCACTGGTCTTCACTATAGTAAAAATTCTTTGCACTTGAATCATAACTTAGTGAAAAACCAACCAGACTTGTTAAACAAGACTCTGGTATAGTGACAGTTTCAAGTCTTTTATCCAATAAATGATGCTAAGATAAAATTTACTTGACCAGTGAGACTGTGCAAAGGTGAAACGCCAGACATACATATCTGAAGTCCCAGAAAACACAGGTTTAATTCCCAGCACCATCATATGTCAGAGCTGAGTAGGTTTATTCTCTCTCTCTCTTTCATTCTCTTTGCTTTTGCTCTATATCTTATTAAAATAAATGAATGTTTTTAAAAAATAAAAGCAAGCAAAAATAGATCACCTGAATAGTTTAATTCCTTTGCTAAGCCAGTTCTATTTTCCACTGCACTGGAGGAAGCTTAAATGCTGTGGTATCTTTTTCCCTCTGTTTCTATCTGAAAAAGTCAGACTGGAGGGCAGGGGTATATAACATAATGGTTATGCAAACAGACTGTTGTGTGTGAGGCTCCAAAGTCCCAGGTTCAATCCCCCACACCACCATAAGCCAGAGCTGATGAGTGATCTGGTAAAAAAAAAAAAAAAAAAAAACTGGAACACTGAAGTCTTGTTGATGATGAAAAAATTTATATATAACTAAATTTAATCCAGGCACAGGATATGAGCACTGCCAGCAGGAATTCAAGTATTAAGAGGAAGTCAAATATATGGTTTAAAATGTTGACAATTAGAGACTACTATGAAAGGAAAGGTCTCACCTGAGTGATGAGGGTGAAGGGTTGGCAATCCATGCCTGATGTCTCTGTACACAGTCTAAGGTGAAGCATGTTGAGATGGTACTTGTTGCATTGATTAGGTTGGAATCAGCGGATGCATCCCACAATGATCTTGGGTCCATACTCCCAGAGGGTTAAAGAGTAGGAAAGCTATCAGGGGAGGGGTTGGTATACGGAGGTCTGGTGGTGGGAATTGTATGAAGCTGTACCTTTCTTATCCTATGCTTTTGTCAGTGTTTCCTTTTTATAAATAAAAATTTTTTAAAAATATTGGCAATTTACGTATTAGATCTCAGTATAGGTCCTAAAATGTTACTATAAGCTTTACACACAAGTTTGGCAAGTCATGTATCTCCCAGTCACTTGATTTCCTGAAACAGCCATTTCTTTCCATTTTAACCTATTTTTCTACATATAAATTATTGATTTTGCTGTGGAGATTGCCATTTTGGAAGACTTCTAAAAGTTTCGACTACTTTCTCCAATTTGAATTTTAGCTACTTCAGCAAGCAGGTTGGTGCTATTTCTTATAGTAGCATTCTCATACTATAAAATGTCAAACCACTAGGATAAGTACTCAGAACCATAGGACACAGAAATGATTTTAGTAGTGTCGTTTTTAGCACTTGAAAAATATTTAGAGTCGGGGCAGGGTGGTGGCTGTACTGGTTAAGAGCACTTAGTACGAAGCACAAGAACCTGCTCAAGGACCCCAGTTCAAGCCCCCAGCTTCCCCCCTGCAGGGAGGTTGCTGCACAGGAGTTGAAGCAGGTTTACAGGTGTCTCTCTTTCTCTCTCCCTCTCTATGATCTCTTCCCCTCTCAATTTCTCTCTGTCCACTACAATAAAAGGGAAAAAGTGGCCTTCAGGAGCAGTGGATTCATTGTGCCAGCACTGGTCCCCATTGATAACCCTGGAGACAAACATACATATGGCTGAAAGGATGGGATTACTACCAGAGAGAAAATTCTTCTAAACTCAAGATCATAAAGTTCTCAATTTTAGATGATGAGTGGCAGGCTAAAAGAATATTCAACCTAAATACAAACATAATTCAACCATTTTTAGAAAAATATTGAATGCCAAATTTGAGTGTGAAAATTACATAAGCAAATAGAATGTCCAAATCCTTACTCACCAGTGATCATAGAACTCAATTCCATAACTTTGGCTCAGAGTTTAATGCTCTAAAAGCACATACATAGGATATTCTTGCAGAATCTACTATGACAAATTGTGACAAAGGAGCCCCTCCACAATGAAGTGGCAGTTTACTCTGTGCCTTTATTTTTCCTAAAGACAAATACAAAAAAATGTGATGATGCTCTACATGCTCTTCTTAAGGGCTGTCAAGGGGAGGAATTTGGATTGGAGTCCGATAGGCCATCATATAAAGCAAGTTTGGCCATGCTTTTGTGGTGATGAAAGGGAGCAGGGAGAATATAGGAAACAGTATGGGGGCTGACTGTCCTTTGGCAACTCTACAATTGTTCCTGCACACTTTCATGACATTAGTGGTCATTTGGGGACCAGGCACTAGCCATGTAGGAATTAATTTGGGGACTTTTCGACAGTAGTGGTGCATAAACTGATGAATACAGTTTAAACTTCTACATAAATAGAATGACAACTACAAGATATCATCTCATATATATTCTGTTCCTGCATCCTCTCACTGTTCCCTTATAGACACAAGTTAGTCATTAAAAACAAAGAAAGAGAAATTGAAACAGTTATCAAAAATCTTCCCAAAAATAAAGCTCTGGAACCAGATGGTTTTACAAATGAATTATACAAAAACTTAAAAGAAAAACTAATAAACTCTACTTTTAAAAGTCTTCCAGAAGATTGAAGACACTGGAATACTCCTTTCCAGCTTCTATGAATCCATCACTTTGATACCAAAAGCAGACAGGGATACAAACAAAAAGAAAACTACAGACCAGTATCTCTGGTGAACATAGATGCTAAAATACTGAACAAAATTCTAGCCAACCAGATACAGCAGTATATTAAAAAGATTGTTCATCATGATCAAGTGCAGTTTATCCCAGGGATGCAAGGTTGGTTTAATATACATAAATCAGTCAACATGATCCACCACATCAATAAAAGCAAGACCAAAAAACCACATGGTCATATCAATAGATGCAGAGAAAGCATTTGACAAAATCCAACATTCCTTTATGATCAAAATGCTACAAAAATTGGGAAAAAATGGGAATAGATGGAAAATTCCTGAAGATAGTGGAGTCTATATATAGCAAACCTACAGCCAACATCATACTCAATGGTGAAAAACTGGAAGCATTTCCCTTCAGATCAGGTACTAGACAGGGATGCCCACTATCACCATTACTATTCAACATAGTGTTGGAAATTCTTGCCATAGCAATAAGGCAGGAGCAAGGAATTAAAGGCATACAGATTGGAAGAGGAGAAATGAAACTCTCCCTATTTGCAGATGACATGATAGTATACATAGAAAAACCTAAGGAATCCAACAATTATCTTTTCGATCAGGCAATACAGTAAGGCATCAGGCTACAAAATTAACATTCAAAAGTCAGTGGCATTCCTATATGCAAACACTAAGTTAGAAGAAGTTGAAATCCAGAAATAAATTCCTTTTATTATAGCAACAAAAACAATAAAATAGCTAGTCTTTCACTTCTTTGGTTAGGTTTATTCCTAGATATTTTATTGTTTTTGTTGCTATAGTAAAAGGAATTGATATCTAGGAAAAACCTAACCAAGGAAGTGAAAGATTTGTAAACTTAAAATTATGTGTCACTACTGAAGGAAATTGAAAAAGACACAAAGAAGTGGAAAGAAATTCCATGTTCATAGGTTGGAAGAATTAACATCATCAAAATGAATATACTACCCAGAGCCATATACAAATTTAATGCTACCCCCATAAAGATCCCAACCACATTTTTAGGAGAATAGAACAAATGCTACAAATGTTTATCTGGAACCAGAAAAGACCTAGATTTTCCAAAACAATCTTGAGAAAAAAGAACAGAACCAGAGGCATCATACTCCTAGATCTCAAATTGTATTATAGGGTCATTGTCACAAAACTGCTTTGTACTGGAACATGAATAGACACACTTTCCAGTGGAATAGAATTGAGAGCCCAGAAGTAAGTCCCCACACCTATAGACATCTAATCTTTGACAAAGGTGCCCAGACTATTAAATGGGGAAAGATGAGTCTGCAACAAATAGTGTTGGAAAAAATGGGTTGAAACATGCAGTTGAATGAAACTGAACCACATTATTTCACCAAACACAAAAGTAAATTCCAAGTGGATCAAGGACTTGGATGTTAGACCAGAAACTATCAGATATTTAGAGGGAAATATTGACAGAACTCTTTTCCACATAAATTTTAAAGACATCTCAATGAAAAGAATCCAATTACAAAGAAGACTAAGGCAAGCACAAATCTATGGGACTACATCAAATTAAAAAGCTTCTGCACAGTTAAAGAAACTACTACCCAAACCAAGAGACCCCTCACAGAATGGAAGAAGATCTTTACATGCCATACATCAGACAAGAGGCTAATAACAAAAATATATAAAGAACTTGCCAAACTCAACCACACACACAAAAAACAGATAATCCCATCCAAAAATGGGGAGGGGACATGGATAGAATATTCACCACAGAAGAGATCCAAAAGGCCTAGAAACACATGAAAAAATTCTCCAAGTCTCTGATTGTCAGAGAAATGCACATAAAGACAACGAGATAACACTTCACTCCTGTGAGAATGTCATACATCAGAAAATGTAACAGAAGCAAATGTTGGAGAGGTTGTGGGGTCAAAGGAACCCTCCTGCACTGCTGGTGGGAATGTCAGTTGATCCAACCCCTGTGAAGAACAGTCTGGAGAACTCTCAGAAGGCTAGAAATGGAACTACCCTATGATCCTGCAATTCCTCTCCTGGGGATATACCCTAAGGAACCCAACAAACCCATCCAGAAAGATCTGTGTACACATATGTTCTTGGCAGCACAATTTTTTATAGCCTGGAAGCGACCCTGGTGTCCAACAACAGATGAGTGGCTGAACAAGTTGTGGTATATATATATACATTGGAATACTACTCAGCTATTAAAACAGTGACTTCACCGTTTTCAGTTGTTCTTGGTTTGACCTTGAAAAATTCGTGATTCATGTTAAGTGAAATAAGTCAGAAACAGAAGGATGAATATGGGATGATTTCACTCTCAGGCAGAAGTTGAAAAACAATATCAGAAGAGAAAACACAAGTAGAACCTGAAATGGAATTTGCATATTACACCAAAGTAAAAGACTCTGGTGTGAATGGGTGGAGAGAATACAGACCCAAGAAGGATGACAAACTATTGTATTTACTGTCAAATGTAAAACATTAATACCCCAACAAAGAAATTTAAAATAGATAAATAAATATAAATAAAAATAAAATCACTAAAAAAAAGAGGGGGTGGGGTGATAGTGCAGTGGGTTAAGCGCATGTGACGCTAAAGCACAACACTGGCATAAGGATCCTGGTTTGAGTCCCAGGTTTCCCACCTGTAGGGGAGTCGCTTCATAGGCGGTGAAAGATCTGCAGGTGCCTATCTTTCTCTCTGTCTTCCCCTCCTCTCTCCATTTCTCTCTGTCCTATCCAACAATGATGCCATCGATATCAATAATAACTGCAACAATGACTGCCACCTCTCCAAAGGAGGTGTGAAACTTTAATTCATAGATTTAATTCATAGATTCAAAGGAGGTCTCGAAACTTTACATCAGGCTCAACCTGACGCTGTTGACTGGCTATGGAAGAAGGGCAAACGCTAGAAGAAGAACTGCAACAATAAAACAACAAGGGAAATAAAAGTGAATAAATAAATAAATATTTAAAAGTTAGAAAGAAAGAAAGAAAGAAAGAAAGAAAGAAAGAAAGAAAGAAAGAAAAAAAGAAAGAGCAACATATCCACTCTGTCTTTCTCAGAGATTTGCTGTGTGTGGAGTCATTTGTATAGACCCACAATTGAGTCCAGACTGAGATGTTTGCAGTGTAGGTGTCCTCTTCTGGGAAGACTTTTCTCTCTAAAGAAACTTCATTTCATGCACAGTGAAACCTCATGTATGATTTTATTTTAAATTGAAGACATAGTAAGGCAGGAGATGTCTCACCAGGTAGAGTGCACATGTTGTATGTGCATGGACAGGTTCAAATCCCAGAGCCCCACCCTACTAGGGAAAGAGAGAGGCAGGCTGGGAGTATGGATCGACCTTTCAATGCCCATGACAGTGGTGAAGCAATTATAAAAGCCAGACTTTCAATCTTCTGCATCCCACAATAACCTTGGGTCCATATTGTCAGAGGGTTAAAGAATAATAAAGCTATCATGGGAGGGGATGGGATACAGAGTTTTGGTGGTGGGAATTATGTGAAGTTGTACCCCTCTTATTCTATGGTTTAGTCAGTGATCCTTTTTATAAATTATATATATGAATTAATCCTCCTCCTTCCAACTACACAGTAGTGCCATCATGAGGAGAAGCTTCATGAATAGTGGATGGGTGCTGCAATGTCATTCCTTCTTTTTATCTCTCTTTCTCTCTCCCTCCACTTGAAACTGAAAGGAAAAGAAAACACTCACTGGAAGCAGTGAAATTATGCACAGTCACAAAAAGCCACTGGAACAAAAATGAAATAATAAAGTACTTTAATTTAATTTGATTAGTGGCATGGGCATAATGGAGACAGAGTCTAATTTAAAGTTGAAATTTCCAAGGAATTTGTGTTTTTGTGTGTAGGGGAGTGAAGTAGGGCTTGATAGCCCAATGGGCAGCCACAGGAGTGCTCTAGGGGTGAAACAATGCTTGGTGTTACTTCTCTCATCTCTTCCTGCATGCCCCCCCACTCTGCATTTTATCTTGCTCTTTCTTAAAAGAAAATAAAAAGTAGAAATTCAGACTAGAAAATCTACTTAACAGTGTTGTCTATGCTAGAGACCACATGTCCATTTTCAAATGTTTCACTAAGAATAAAAATAATAAAGAAAAAGAATGATTTTCTAGAACCTTTTGATGGTCAAATGAATTATTACTATTTTTTGGAAACATTTAGTTTAGTTTCTGTAACATGATAAATAAGTACTTTGATACTGAATACATAGCAATGATAAACCTTTGCTGGAATTAAGACTTTCTATTTTTTTCTTTTGGGGGTTTTGCTTCTAACTGTCTCTTTCAGATCTACAAATAGCTTCAATCCCCACTATTTTCATAGCTGTTTAAATGGTTACTATTAAAGGGAAGTTGCCCAGAAAAAGACTATGTAATATAGTAGAATTCTCATGCAGGTTATTACAACTTATGCTGATCACACACAGAGAAACAGAGATTTATATCTCTCAGGATAAATAAGAGCATAGGTCCTTTTTCTTGTTATTCCTCTTAAGGTTAAAAGCAAAATTTCACCCTAATCTGTATAATTATTTATCCTGGGTTTAGCTGAGTTTACTCTAGCTCCCTTCCATTTTTTAGTTGATCTACTATTTTGCCCTATTATAATCTATTTTTTCAGTAAATAGATAGCATTTTATTACATACAGTATCTTCTATCTTTCAGCCTTCACTTTTTGTCCCAGATAGCTTTATATATTGCTATTTCACTGGGTAAAATAAGCTTTGTACTTGACACATCAGATATTTCTTCCCCAGACAAAAATATGTGTCTCTCTTATCTGAAGTAGGTATTATACCTTTCAAGGTCCTCTTGTTCCTTTTTAAGAACAACTTCTCTTTTGACTTTAGGTCTTGTTTCTGACCTTGTTTCCTACTTTAATAACCAGACGTTGAGTATTTGACAACTAGCATTTATTTTTTAACAGCCACACTATATGAGACTTTCAGTTATCTGTTATATTATTGACCTGTTTCCTTTTTGATGACATAGCAGTTTTGTAAATAAAATGTTCTGTTTTGCATTTTTATACTAGGGAATCATTTGTTAACATTTTGTCAAAAGTGACTTAAAAACAGTACTTTGACCTGTGAATTCTGGAACTTTTTTTTTTACTATCACCAATCTATTATCAATCCAAACTTCCATCATGTCCATAATTATTTTATCAACCTCAGGGATATATTCTGTCTCTTGGATAAGTATCTTTGATCAAATTACAGAGGATAATTTAACATTTAACAATGAAATTTCAAGTTTATTAGTTTTTCCATGTAGTTTTACTGTTTGGCATTGTCAGGATATTCCATATACTCTGTAACACTAAGTATTGTCAATATTTAAATTTTAACCATTCATATGGGCATGTAATTGCAGTTTATAATTTTAAGGTATATGTGCCTTGTGTGAATCTATGGCATTCAAGTATTTCATGTACTTAGATATTTTTGTAGGTTATTTTGTGAAATGTCTGTTGAAATAATGTCCATTTCTTATCTGGGCATTTGTCTTATCATTGGATTATAAGAGTCATTTGTATATTCTGAACATAGATCCTTTATATAGGTTAGCCATGTAAAGTATCACTATTTTCTTTCAGATTTTGACTTTTTTTTCTTTACTCATCTTAGTAGGGAAATGATGGTTTACAAGAGTGCTGTCATGAGTCCACTTGCTTAGCTCCCTATGACGGTTCTCTGCACACCACTCCCATCACCAACTCAAGTTCTCCTCCATCGTTTTGCTCTGTGTCCCTAACATCCTCTGTTAATATTTTATTCATTTATTTTGGATAGAGATAGAGAGATGTTGAGAGAGCAGGGGGGAATTGAAGCGAAGGGGAGAGAGAGAGAGGCCTCACCACTTGTGAAATCCCAGAACTATGTCAATTTTCACCACCACTCACGCACCCAAGAGTCCATTGCTTTACTACAACACACTCAGTCTTGGCTTGTTTCTCAAGTTCCGCCTTTAAGTGATATCATCAATTATTCATCTTTCTCCTTCTGATATATCTCAATATGATTTATTCAAGTTCTACCTAAGATATGGCAAAGAAGATTCCGTCATTTTTATAACTGATTAGTATTCATATATATATATATCACAACTTTCTATTAATTTATTTATGTATTCCCTTTTGTTGCCCTTGTTGTTTTATTGTTGTTGTTGTTTGATGTCATTGTTGGATAGGACAGAGAGAAATGGAGAGAGGAGGGGAAGACAGAGAGAGGGAAAGAAAGACACCTGCTGACCTGCTTCACCGCTTGTGAAGCCATGCCCCTGCAGTTGGTGAACTGAGGGCTCGAATTGGGATCCTTACCGGTCCATGCGCTTTGTGCCACCTGCACTTAACCCACTGCGCTACCGCCCGACTCCAAATACCATAACTTTCTATACCAATCATCTGTTTTCTTCCTTAATGGAATCTTTCCACAGTAATTTTTTAAAAATTGGTAATACCAATTTGTCTGCAGGTGTCTATTTTTCTATTTTTTTTTCTTTTTAATTTTTTTTATTTAAGAAAGGATTAGTGAACAAAAGCATAAGGTAGGAGGGGTACAACTCCACACAATTCCCAACACCCAATCCCCATAACCCACCCCCTCCCATGGTAGCTTTCCCATTCTCTATCCCTCTGGGAGCATGGACCCAGGGTTGTTGAGGGTTGCAGAAGGTAGAAGGTCTGGCTTCTGTAATTGCTTCCCCGCTGAACATGGGCGTTGACTGGTTGGTCCATACCCCCAGTCTGCCTCTCTCTTTCCCTAGTAGGGTGTGACTCTGGGGAAGCTGAGCTCCAGGACACATTGGTGGGGTCTTCAATCCAGGGAAGCCTAGCCAGCATCCTGGTGGCATCTGGAACCTGGTGATTGAAAAGAGAGTTAACATATGAAGCCAAACAATTTGTTGAGCAATCATGGATCCCAAGCTTGGAATAGTGGAGAGGAAGTGTTAGGGAGGTACTCACTGCAAACTCTAGTGTAATCCTGCTTTCAGGTATATATTTTGCCGTAGTTTATGGATACGTGTGCACATAAGCTCTCTCTCACAGAAACTGGTGTATATCTAGGTTATGTGACTTTGTTAGAAAGTGAACTACCTGAGATGAAATTAGAGTGTACTATTAAAGGAAAGGTCTCACCCGAGTAATGAAGCTGAAGGGTTGTCATTCCACACGTGAAGTCTCTGGATACAGTCTGAGGTGAAGCATGTTGAGATGGCAATCGTTGCTTTGGTTAGGTTGTGATCGGCGGATGCAATATTATTTGGTTTGGATTGGGAGATGCATATGGGAAAGTGGGCCCTATCCAAGGGTGCCAGGACTGAGGGAAGTAGGGGCTCTATAGTGAAGATGTGAGGTTCCTGCTGTCTTAGGATTCAAAAAGACAATCAATAGTTAATATTATTATCACATTATTTGTTAATTGGGTTAACTTTGAAAAGTCCCTTTGTTATGGTTTGCTGGACAGTACCCAGTATCTTGTATATAGCTGTGCTATTGGAAGCTTCTAATCTACGTGGTCTAGGCTTTTGAGAGAGTCCGCATATCAAATACGTAGCCTATATATTAAAAAGATTCAGTTTGTCTTTTGAGAAAGTTTGAGACATACAATTGATTTCCCCCTCTCATATTAATTAACTACTCATTTATATGTCTACATTTTGCTAGGAGTGTACATAAACACCATTCCCACCACCAAAGGACTGTGACCCATCCCTCCCGCCCACTCCCACCCCCCACTGGCCCAGGAAGCTACATGTCTACCCCTCACCACTGGGTTTTTACTTTGGTGCCCTACTTACAATTTGATCAGGTCCTGCTTTTAGTTTCCCTTTCAGATCTTCTAAGTCAGCTTCTGTTGATGAGTGGGATCATCCCATACTCATCTTTATCTTTCTGACTTAGTTCACTTAACATAATTCCTTCTAGCTCTGTCCAAGATGGGTCAGAGAAGGTGGGTTCATTGTTCTTGATAGCTGCATAGTATTCCATTGTGTATATATACCACCGCTTTCTCAGCCACTCATCTGTTGTTGGGCACCTGGGTTGCTTCCAGGTTTTAGCTATTATGAATTGTGCTGCTATGAACATAGGAGTACACACCTCTTTTTGGTTGGGTGTTATGGAGTCCTTGGGGTATAACCCCAGGAGAGGAATTACTGGATCATATGGAAGGTCCATGTCTAGCCTTCTGAGAGTTTTCCAGACTGCTCTCCACAGAGGCTGTACCAATTTACATTCTCACCAGCAGTGCAAAAGGGTTCCTCTGTCCCCACATCCTCTCCAGCATTTGTTGCTGCTGTCCTTTTTGATGTATGCCATTCTTACAAGAGTGAGGTGGTATCTTAGTGTTGTCTTAATTTGCATTTCTCTGACAATCAGTGACCTAGAGCAGTTTTTCATATGTTTGTTAGCCTTTTGGATCTCCTCTGTGGTGAATGTTTTGTTCATTTCCTCTGCCCATTTTTGGATGGGGTCATTTGCTTTTTTGCGGCTAAGTTTGCTGAGCTCTTTATATATTTTGGTGATTAGTTTCTTGTCTGATGTCTGGCATGTGAACATCTTCTCCCATTCTGTGAGGGGTCTCTCTGTTTGTTTAATAGTTTCTTTGGATGTGCAGAAGCTTTTCAATTTGATGTAGTCCCATTGGTTTGTTTCTGCTTTGGTCTTCCTTGCAATTGGGTTTGATTCATCAAAGATGTCCTTGAGGTGTATGTGGGAAAGTGTTTTACCAATGTTTTCCTCTAAGTATTTGATTGTTTCTGGTCTGACATCTAGGTCTTTGATCCATTTGGAGTTGATTTTTGTTTCTGGTGAGATAAAGTGGTTCAATTTCATTCTTCTGCATGTTTCAACCCAGTTTTCCCAGCACCATTTATTGAAGAGAGCCTCCTTTTTTCATTTAATCCTTTGGGCCCCCTTATCAAAGATTAGATGCCCATAGGTGTTGGGATTTACTTCTGGGCTTTCAATTCTGTTCCACTGGTCTGTGTGCCTATTTTTGTTCCAGTACCATGCTGTTTTGATGATGATGGCTTTATAATATAGTTTAAGGTCTGGGAGTGGGATGCCTCCATTTCTGTTTCTTTTTCTTAAGATGGTTTTGGCAATTCTAGGTGTTTTCAGGTTCCAGTTAAATGGTTGTATTGTTTGTTCTATTCTCTTAAAGAAGCTTGGTGGAACTTTGATGGGTATTGCATTAAATTTGTATATGGCTCTGGGGAGAATATTCATTTTGATGATATTTATTCTTCCAATCCATGAGCATGGGATATCTTTCCATTTCTTGGTATCAGTTTCTATCTCCTTGAGTAGCGACTCATAGTTTTCAGCATACAAGTCTTTCACTTCTTTGGTCAACTTTATTCATAGGTATTTGATTGATTTTGCTGAAACAGTAAATGGGAGTGATTTCTGGATGTCTTCTTCTCCAAATTTAGTGTTTGCATAAAGAAATGCCACTGATTTTTGTACATTGATTTTGTAGCCTGATACCTTGCTATGTTGCCTAACAACTTCCAGTAATTTTCTACTGGATTCTTTAGGTCTTTTTATGTATACTATCATATCATCTGCAAATAGTGAGAGCTTGATTTCTTCCCTTCCAATCTGTATTCCTTTGATTTCTTTCTCTTGCCTCATTGCTATGGCAAGAACTTCCAATACTATGTTGAAGAGTAACGGTGACAGTGGACAGCCCTGTCTAGTCCCCGATCTGAGGGGGAATGCTTTCAGCTTCTGTCCATTGAGTATGATGTTGGCTGTAGGTGTGCTGTATATAGACTCCACTATCTTGAGGAATTTCCCATCTATTCCCATTTTTTGTAGAGTTTTGAGCATGAATGGGTGTTGGATTTTGTCAAAGGCTTTCTCTGCATCTATTGAGATAATCATGTGGTTTTTGGCTTTGCTTTTATTGATGTGATGAATGACATTGATTGATTTACGGATGTTGAACCAGCCTTGCATTCCTTTGATGAATCCCACTTGGTCATGATGAACAATCTTTTTCATGTGTTGCTGTATCCAGTTGGCCAAGATCTTGTTTAATATTTTGGCATCTATGTTCATCAGAGATATTGGTCTGTAGTTTTCCTTTTTTGTTCTGTCCCTATCAGCTTTGGTATCAGGGTGATGTTGGCTTCATAAAAGGTGGAAGGGAGTATTCCTGTTTCTTCAATCTTATGGAATAGCTTAAGAAGTATGGGTATTAACTGTTTCCTGAAAGTTTTGTAGAATTCGTTTGTGAAGCCATCTGGTCCAGGACTTTTGTTGTTGGGGAGATTCTTAATAACAGTTTCAATTTCTTTGTCTGTGATTGGTGCATTTAGATTTTGTAGTTCTTCTTGGTTCAGTTTTGGAAGTGCATAGGTTTCTAGGAATTGTTCCATTTTTTTCCAGATTCTCTAGCTTGGTGGCATATAGTTCTTTATAGAAGTTTCGCAGAATTCTCTGGATTTCTGTGGTGTCAGTTGTGATATCTCCTGTATCGTTTACAATTCTATTAATTTGAGTCTTCTCTCTTTTTTGTTTGGTGAGTCTGGCTAGGGGTTTGTCAATTTTGTTTAATCTTTCAAAGAACCAACATTTGGCTTCATTGATCTTTTGTATGGTTCTTTTATTTTGATGTTGTTTATTTCTGCTCGAACTTTAGTGATTTCTGTCCTTCTGGTTGCTTTAGGGTTCCTTTGTTCCTCTTCCTCTAAGTCCTTGAGGTTTGTAGTAAGGTCGTTCATTTGGGCTTCTTCTTGGTGTTTAATATGTGATTGTATGGCTATAAGTTTCCCTCTCAGTACTGCTTTCGCTGTGTCCCAAATATTTTGATAGGTTGTGTCTTCATTTTCATTAGTTTCCAGGAACATTTGAATTTCCTGTTTGAGTGAGTCTCTGACCCAGTGGTTCTTAAGGAGCATGTTGTTTAGTTTCCAAATTCTATGTCTTTTAATAATCTTCCGTTTGTTGTTAAAAGTTAGTTTTACTCCACTGTGGTCTGAGAAGATACTTGGGATGATTTCAATGCTCTTGAATTTTGATGCTGTCTTTGTGGCCTAACATGTGGTTTATCCTTGAGTATGTGTTATGTGGATTTGAAAAGAAGGTGTATTCCAGTTTTTTGGGGTGGAGGAGTCTGAAAATGTCCAAGAGGTCTAGTCTGTCAATCTCTTCATTCAATTCTCTTGTATCTTTATTGGTTCTCTGCTTTGTTTATCTGTCTAAGTGTGAGAGTGGGGTATTGAAGTCTCCCACTATTATTGTATTACTATTGATGTATTTTTGAAATTCTTTCAGTAGATGCTTAATGTATTTAGACGGTCCCTCGTTGGGTGCATAGATGTTAATAATTGTTAAGTCTTCTTGGCTGATTGATCCTCTAATCATTATGTAATGTCCTTGCCTATCTTTTATTACTTTATTTAATTTAAAATCTATCGTGTCTGAGATGAGAATGGTTGTTCCTGCCCTTTTTTGTGGACCGTTAGCCTGTACGATAGTGTTCCATCCTTTCACTTTAAGTCTGTGTTTATCTTGTTGTGACAGATGGGATTCTTGAAAGCAGCATATGGTTGGGTTATGTTTTCTGATCCATCCCCCCACCCTGTGCCTTTTGATGGGTGAGTTTAAGCCATTGACATTTATTGATATTATGGATTTAATGTATTGTAGTGCCATTGTTCTAAAAAACAATTTGTTTACTCTGATATATTGCAAGTATTATAGTGATGTTCTTGTTTATAAGAGGTCTTTTAGTACCTCTTTCAGGGCCGGCTTGGTGATAGTTGCCTCCTTTAACTGTTGTTTGTCTAAGAAGGTTTTGATCCCTCCATCTAGCTTGAATGAAAGTCTAGCAGGATATATTATCCTTGGTTGAAACCCTTTTTCATTCAGGGCTCGATGGATATCTTGCCACTCCCTTCTGGCTTTTAGAGTTTGAGTTGAGAAATCTGCAGATAGTCTTATGGGTTTTCCCCTGTATGTGACTTTTTGTTTCTCTCTTGCAGCCTATAGGATCCTTTCTTTATTCTTACTTTTTCTCATTGTGACTATGATTTGTCTTGGTGTCTTCAGGTCTGGGTTGATTCTGTTTGGTACTCTCTGGGCCTCTTGAACCTTGATATCCTTTCTGTTATTCAGGTCTGGGAAGTTTTCTTGTATTATTTCCTCTAGAATGTTTTCTTCCCCTTCCTCTCTTTCTTCCTCTGGCAGGCCAATTATACGAATGTTACTTCTTTTGAGATCATCCCATATGTCTCTGTTGTTGTTTTCAGTGTCTCTCAATCTCTTTTTAAGCTCTTTCACCTCTTTCTTCGTTTTCTCTAACTCATCCTCTGTCTGACTAATTCAGTTTTCTGCTTCTGTTAGTCTGCTTTCCCTTGCCTCAGCTTCTTTCTTCATTACAGCTATTTCAGCTTTCAGTTCTCTAATTGTCTCAAGATAGTCAGTATTTTCCTTGGGGGTCTCAACTGTTGTTTCCCTAATACTGCCATTCCTTTCCTCCAATGTTGTTTTCATTTCTGTGAATAATAAGTTTATTATTGCTTGCATACTTTTCTTATCTATGGTTACTTCTGACTGATTTGTGGTTTCTTCTGGGTTCTTGTCTTCATTCATTGGGGTAGCAGTTTTATTTGTTTTTAATCTACCCATTTTTTTTTATGTGCTTCTCTCTTTTTTTTTATGCTCTGTTGTTCCTCAGTTGTTGTGTTTTGAGCACAAGTAACACTGTACTAAATTCCTTTATGACAATTGCACTCACCAACCTCCGGAATAACAGTAGCAACTGAAGTAATTATTGAAGGAGTTTAATTGTTACCAGTTAGCCAAACAATTTCTCCAGACCGTGAAAAAATAGTAACCAAATCCCAGTGAAGAAAGAGAAAAGAAAGAGAGGATAGCAAGAATAGACAGTTATGCAAATCTACTATCCAGTGTATATTCTAGGGTTAACAAGAGTGTAAAGGGAACTAGAGCAGAGATACACACATAGAAAGTCCACTCTGGGTCAGATTTCTTCCCCAAAGTAATTCACAAATTCAGAAAGGCAAAGAAGAAAGAAGTGTATGACAAGATTAAAAAAAAAAAAGTGATAGAGAGAGATAAGAGAGAGAAAAGGGAGAAGATAAGAAGAAGAGTTGTAATTAAAGAGCAGTGCGAGGAACTTCCCAAATGTGTATCAGTGAATTTAAAAAAAAAAAAAAAAAAAAAAAAACACCCTGTTTGGTGGTATGGGTATCCTGCTAGTTGCTGGTCCCAGGCACTGCTTATGGGGGGGGGGGGGGGGGGCGGCGGGAAGGATGTATGCTTGAAAATTAAAAGGAAGAAAAAAGAATTTTTTTCCCCTACTCTAATTCTTAACCCAAATTAAGTTATAGACACCTCCTTATTGTCACCGCTATGGCCCCTTATTGGCTGGCCTGCTAAAGGCAGAAAACCCTATTGTTTACAAGAGATGTGTCCGGAGCTCCAAGTCTAGCCGCTTCTCAGTCCGCCATCTTCCGGGAAACCCCCCCCCTCCAGACTTTTTTAAAGGATTTCTCAAAAATGAAAACTAGCTCCAAGTCCTTTGCTCCAATGAGAGCTATACTCAAGAAGTCTTTGGATCCACCCTCAGGGTCGCGGTGGACCCTGGAGACTCCCAAGAGGCAGCCCCCGAGCTAAAGTGCTCTCTCCGGGTCCTCTGCCCGCCGCGCTCTGCAACCGGCGGAGGAGCCGCCTTCCTGGGCTGGCGGAGGACAATGCCCGGCGCACTCGCCTTGCCCGGCGCCGCCTGGGAATTCTGGCGCCCCGCTAGTCCATGTCACCTTTACTCTAATTCTTAACCCAAATTAAATTGTAATCACTTCTTTGGTGTCCCCCCTTATTGACTGGCTTGCTAAAGGCAGAAAATCCTACCGTTGCCGACGATGCGATCAGAGCACTCGCTGTTAGTGACTTCTCAGGCCGCCATCTTCCTCGGAGACCAGGTGTCTATTTTTCTCTCCCCCTCTCTGTCTTCCCTTCCTCTCTCCATTTCTCTGTCCTATCAACAACAATAGCATTAATACCATCAATAACAATAATAATAACAACAAGAGCAAGAAAAATGGGGGGGGATAGTCTCCAGGAGCAGTGGATTCGCAGTGCTAGCACTGAGTCCTAGCAATAACCCTGGAGGAAAAAAAAATTGGTAATACCTGTTCCATTATTTTTTTATGGCTTATACTTTTATGCCTTATTTAAGATATGTTTGTGTAAAAAAAAAATCACACAGGTTCTATACTCTGTACTCTTGTAACAGTACTATGCTTTTGTTGTTGCTTTTAGACTTATGCTACATTTTGCATTAATATCTTTGCATGTTGTCAGTAAAAAGGAGATATTCATTCTACATTTCCTTTTGGATATTTTATTGTGCATCACTAAAAGATTTCTTCCTCACTGATCATGTTAATACTTAAAAAATTAAATCACTAAAGGGGCAAGGTTGACACACCCAGTAAAGCACACACATTATCACACACATTATCATGCAAGATGACCCCCTGGCCTTCATTCATCTACAGGAGGTGGGGACTTAATGAGCATGGAACAATGCTGCAGGTAATCTCTTCTACCACCCTTTCTTCCCTTCTTTATTTTTCTCTATCTCTATCAGGTAAAAAGGAAGAAAATAGCATTGGCTGCAGAGAATGGTAAACTTTTCATACAGTCACTAAGCCACAGCATGGAAAAAATAAATAAAATAATATAAAGTAGAATAAAATAAAGTAAATGGGAAGTTGGGCGGTAGCGCGGCAGGTTAAGTGCACGTGGACTAAAGCAGAAGGACCAGCATAAGAATCCTTGTTTGAGCCCCTGGCTCCGCACCTGTAGGGGAGTCACTTCACAGGTGGTGAAGCAGGTCTGCAGGTGTCTATCTTTCTCTCCCCCTCTGTCTTCCCCTCCTCTCTCCATTTCTCTCTGTCCTATACAACAACGACAACTTCAGTAACAACAACAATAATAACCACAACAATAAAACAAGGACAACAAAAGGGAATAAATATTTTTTTAAAAATAAAATAAAGTAAATGACAAGGGATAAGTAGATAGCATAGTGCTTAAACAAAAATACTTTCATGTTTTAGACTTTAAGGTCCCTGGTTCAATCTACAGCACTGCCATAAGTGTTCTTATTTTTTTAATGATACTAAATATATATATATATATATATATATATATATATATATATATATATACATATACTATTGATGTGATTATCACTGTGCAAATATAGCAGTACTGTATAAGAAACAGATGAATAAAGCAATAATTTGTGTACCTTATTTTACATTTTATTTTGCTATTATCTTGGTTATTGAGGGGCTGTTGATTTTACATGTCTACATATGATTGATCATTTCAAAAATAAGCAACCCAGAATACTCTTCACAGAAAATTATATCATAAATTTTCAACATTTGCTCATATTGTTATAATTTTTATAAGAAAGCCATATAGAACAGAAATCAATGTATCATCTGTAAATTAAGGAATACATTTCCTTGGCTTGTATCACATACAATGTAAAAACTATAAAGTTCTAATCAATGCAGGTTTTTTAATACAGCTGTTAGTAGAAAGAATTTGGAGACTGAAAAAAATCCACTTAGTATTTTTCCTCATGCATAACTAAGTATCTGAAATATTAAGTAACAGATGTACTGTTTATGTCCATTTTCTCAAGTCTACATAGTATTTTCCCTAATATTTTTACTTTACTTTTACTATAGAAATCACCATACTATGTTGTAATATGTTCTTTCTTCTCTTTCTTTCTTTCTTTTGTTCTTTCTTTCTTTATTCCTTCCTTCATTTCTTTCTTTTTTTCTTTATTATGAGAAAGGGAAAGAGCATGGACAGTATCTTATTTTTATCTCTGTATTTTGATCACTGGGCACAGACTTTGCCCTGAGCACATTTTACAAAGGATGCATGATTGAATAGCCAAGCAAATTTTTGGTGATTTTTCTTTTGAGTGCGACATCAGGTAGTGCTGATAAAACTACTCAAGATGATGAATATGGCATTCTTGGCAGTTATATTTCCTGTGACCATATAGATTAGATACAAATACTACTCCAGAGACTTGCAGCTTTGCATAGTTACTATATCATGACTGTCAACTTCCCAAAAGACATACTGACCTTTCTTAATCAGTGCATCATTTGGAATAAGTGGCAATGGTGCTTCTTGACAACTTTTAAACTTGAAAACCATAGTCTGCATGTAAAGATTCCCTTGTGCAGGCAGACCATGATTTCCATCTTCTTCATTCTTGTCATTATAATCTCTTTGCTGACCCTGCACATCCTTCTTAACATGCAAGAATGCAGTCATTAGCAGTTTCTGCACTACTGTCCTAAGGATTTATGATGATCTTAGTAGCCTGTTGAGTGAAAAAGTTTCCCAGAGGACCAGAAGAACATTAAATACTAGTTTCATTTTTTTAGCATATGTCCCAGGGTAAATTTAGTGTAGTGATGATTGCTTTAAAATAGTCAGTTCACCTCTTTAAATTATATGCACTTCTTTTAATTAAAAATATTATGTGAAAAGAAATGACAACCAAAAAAAATGAAACTGGCATAACTATCAAGTAGGCAATTGTCTTTTCATATATTTAATTAGAATTCTGACTTGACTGTAGAGACTAAAGATACTGATATGATAGGGTGATGATTATCTGTAATTCAAGTTTGTTCCTACAAAAATTTAGAACATTAACAATGCAAACAAATCACACTATTTTCTCATCCCTCCTACTCATTTAATTATTTAGTTTTAGACTTTCAAAATGTCATTATCTGACTTATGCTATTAAATTATTTCAGTCATTTTGATGACTGGTTCAAAAATTTACAAGTACACTTGAGTAATTTTTATGTGTACAGATAACCTTTGATGACAGCTGTGAGTTATCATGGATAGCTACAAATAAAAATATTTTACTATTGGCAACTAATGTATATGAAAATTATCTTAGAGTGCTTCTTTTTATTTTCTTTCTTCCTTTATTTTTTTGCTGTTGTTCCTATCATAATTACAGATCTATTTACTAAAATACCATCAATCTAAATTGGTACTAGTACAAAACAGACACTATTTTGAGAGGCCAATTAGAAGGCATACTGTATCACTCCTGAGGAGCTGAAGTTGAGCTTCCCACCCACCACATGTAAGCACCATGAACAGCAGGTATTGTGGTGTCTTTTTCTTGGTCTCTGTATTAAAAAAAGAAAGTTTAAAAGAAATTGTTTAAGTGGTTCAGTCATAGTGATATGAATTCCTGGCGTAGATGATGCCGCCGCCGCCGCTGCTGCTGCTGCTGCTGCTGATGATGATGATGGCATTATTTTGTGAATAAGAATCATAACAATTATTGAAAGATATGGGTTTTTAAAGGTATAGTAGTCTACCTGGATTTTTTATGCCTATACATGATGTTCTACCAATCATTCTCCATCCAGCAGGGTTTTAAAATGTTAAGTAGCACAGCTGCTACTAAGTCCCAGGAATGTGCATGCATAATCCCTGCAGATATAGTCCTGCAGGTTCAATGCTGTACTGGATATCTATAGGAGGCACATAGGGATCCTTCTGTAGAGATAAGTCAAGCTGAGTGTGTACTTCTTGAACTGCAGAAAGGAATTTATGTACAAGTTCTGCCTGCAGTGATGTACTAATCAAGAGGAGGCTGCTACTGTAGCCAGGGCAGGAGCCCAGAATTTAGTCAGGAGAGAAGCAATTATATCATGGTGGATCTTCAAAAGGCACAGAAGTTTCCCCTGCAGGTACAGTTTATTCTAGGGCAGGGACACAAAATTGTAATGGGGCATTTTGATTGCAGGTTTGTGCTATCCAGAAGGTGGCTGATAGGAACTCAGCCTCACCAGGAAAATACACACCTAGTTTCCCTATAGAGCCTATGATCTTTATCAGTGTGCCTTATGTTGGCTGGAATAAACAGTCAGAAGATTCCTCAGAACACTGTAAATGAACTTATGTAATTCCACTCTTAGGTATTTACCCAAAGAACACAAAAATACCTATCAGAAGAAGACCATGTAGACCTATGTTCACAGAAGCACAGTTTGTGATAGTCTAAACTAGAAAGCAACCCAATGCCCAATGACAAATGAGTGGCTAAGAAAGTTGTGGTATGTATACACAATGGAATACCACTCAACTATTAGAAATGATGAAATCATCTCCTTTGTGTCATCTTGGATGAAAGTTGAGGCAGTAATGTTAAATGAGATAAACCAAATGAGAAGGAAGAATACCAAATTATCTCACTAATAGGTGGAACTCAAAATACAAGGGAAAAATGGAAAATGTAGGTTGAAATGTTTAGTGGCTATAGTATACTGCAGACGAGCAAAGAACTATAGGGGAGAAGACTGATAAAATGATTTGAGAAAAGCTCAATAAATAAAAATGTAAGTTAGATCATCATCATACTCCCTAGCTCAAAATATCTAGAGGCTTCTCACTTACATTCTCAATTAACACAAAATTAAAAGTCCCTTTTAAAACTGAAAGAAAGAAAAAAAAACTGAAAAACTCCCTGTAGTCTCTTCCTACATCTCTAACTTTGTCACTTCTCCCCTAGAGCTCATTTTCTGATACAGTCACTCTGGTTTTGTTGCTGTTCTTGAGCAAATCAAACAGGTTCCCTTCACAGGGACCTGTCACTTAGTACAACATTTGTGAAAAAAATATTTTTACCTCTGTATTAATTTGGCTCTTATGCTTTTCTTCCAGGTGCCATAGAAGTTTGTTTGTTTTTGCAAGCTAATGGGTACTAGTTTTCTAGATTCCACTTGAGTGAAACCACATGGTAGTTATCTTTCATTTGATATTTTTGATAAACATAATCACCTCTAGTTTCTTTCATTTTATTCCAAAGGACACAATCTTATCCTTTTTTGATTGCAGAGTAGTAATCCATGGAGTATATATCACTAATTTCTTTACCTAGTCATCTCTCCATGGGCATTTAGGCTGCTTCTACTCAAAAGCTATTGAGAATAATGCAGCTATGATCATAGGAGTGCATATGTTCTCCATATTAGTGTTTTTAGTGTCTTTTGGATAAATGCCGGTGAGTGGTGTTATTGAATCATGAGGCAATTCCTTTTTTAATTTGTTTTATGACTCTCCATAAGTATCCCAAAGAGGCTGCACCAGTTAGCATTTTCACCAGCAGAGTTGCAAAGTACCATTTTATTTCTCCACAACCTCACCAACACCTAGCATTTCTTTTCTTGTTAATGTAGGTCATTCTTTTTTTATAATTTAATTTTTTTATTTATAAAAAGAAAACATTGACTAAACCATAGAATAAGAGGGGCACAACTTTGCACAATTCCCACCACCAGAACTCTGTATCCCGTCCCCCGCTCTAATAGCTTTCCTATTCTTTAACCCTCTGGGAGTATGGACCCAAGGTCATTTTGGGATGCAGATGGTTGAAAGTCTGGCATCTGTAATTGCTTCCCCACTGAACATGGGCGTTGACAGGTCAATCCATACTCCCAGTCTGTCTCTGTCTTTCCGTACGGAAAGGGCTCTGGGGAAGCGGAGCTCCAGGACACATTAGCAGGGTTGTCTGTCCAGGGAAGTCTGGTCGGCATCATGCTAGCATCTGGAACCTGGTGGCTGAAAAGAGAGTTAACATACAAAGTTAAACAAACTGTTGAACAATCATGAACCTAAATAGACATAAAGTTCATAATTAAATAGTGTCTACTTAAACTTAGATACCCTCCTCATCTACTTCCTATTACAGTTCTCTCACTCCCTCCCTCCAAAGGTAACCTTATAAAAGCAAGGACTGCTTTTATAAGCTGAATAAGAGCAAGAGACTGGCATAATTTAACGATGACTCTTTAGTCACTATCAGGCCACCCCATCAGATAGGGCCCTAGTCGGGGAGTCCTGAGATTCCCAAACAGACATGGTGGGCATAGATCTCAAATAAATCCCTCTGTCCATTGTTACTAATCATTTCTATCAGGAACAACAAAATAGACACCTTTGTGGGTCCCCATAGGACCTCGCCCTCAACTTGTATTAACAATGGTAGAGAATGTTCCATCTTCCAAAGGGAGGATGGACAACATTCTCTATGCTACACCTGAGGAAGATAGGTCAATATTGGGGCAGCTTGGAAAAGGAACAGAAAGCTGGATCAGGGAAGAGAGTAGCTCCCTAATATAGGAATGGGGTATAAATATTGTTGACTGTAAACCCCATCTATTTGATTTGGTCTAGGGCTCATACTCAGCTTAAGAGCCTATGTGACCTCTGCATCCCTGTAGATCTGAGCTCACATTTTGTGGTCATGAGTAGGAACATTCCAAGCTGCTCCAATATCAACCCATCTTCCTCAGGTGTAGACACTATTTCATTATGAACTTTATACTGACTCACTACAGACTATTGTGTATTTTTGCTTTCAGGTATATATTTTGCCCTGATTTATGGATACATGTGAACATATGCTCTATGTCACGGGACCTGGTCTATATCTAGGTTTTGGGACTTTGTTAGGAAGTGAACCACCTGGAATGTAATTAGAGAATACTATGAAAGGAAAGGTCTTACCCAAGTAATAAGGCTGAAGGATTGCCATTCTATGCCTGATGTCTCTGGACACAGTCTAAAGTGAAGCATGCTGAGATGGTACTCCTTGCATTCATTAGGTTGGAGTTGGCAGATGCAATATTATTTGGTATGAATTGAGAGAAGCATGCAGGAAAGTGAGCCCCACCCTAGAGGTTCCAGGACTGGGGGAAATATAGGCTCTATATAGGAAACAGGAGTTTCCTGATGTCTTAGGGTTTAAGAAGACATTAGATATATCTATAATCACATTATTTGGCAATTGGGTTAACTTTGAATTATCCCTTTGTTAGGATTGGGTATATCATACACAATATCACCATAATGTATGTCCTTTGACATTATTTGCATATAGCTGTGCAACCGGATGCTTCTGTTCTCCCTGGTCAAAGCTTTTAAGAGAGTCATCATATCAAAGATTCAGCCTATGTATTAAAAAGACTCAGTCTGTGCTTTAAAAAGTTTGACATTCAATCAATTTTTCCCCTCATATTAATTAAATAGTGATTTATATGATGACAAATTAATGGGAGTGTACATAAACACCATTCCCACCACCAAAAGACTGTATCCCATCCCATCCCCTCTCCCACCTATGCCTACTCCCATGAAGCTGAACATCCACCTTCACCCTCAACCCAGGGTTTTTACTTTGGTGCCCTACTTCAAATTTAGTCAAATCCTGCTTTTAGTTTTCCATTCTGTTCTTCTTTCTCAACTTCTGTTTATAAGTGGGGACATCCCATACTCATCTTTATCTTTCTGACTTAGCTCCTTCTAACTTCATCCAAGATGGGTCAGAGAAGGTGGGTTCATTGTTCTTAATAGTTGCATAGCATTCCATTGTGTATATATACCGCTACTTTCTCAGCCACTCATCTGTTGTTGGATACCTGGGTTGCTTCCAGGTTTTAGCTATTACGAATTGTGTTGCTATGAACATAGGTGTACACATTTCTTTATGGTTGGGTATTATGTAGTCCTTGGGGTATATCCCTAGGAGAAAAATTACTGAGTCATATGGAAGGTTCATGTCTAGTCTTGTGAGAATTCTCCAGCTAATATCCACAGAGGCTGGACAAATTTACATTCCCACCAGCAGTGCAGAAGGGTTCCTCTGTCCCCACAGCCTCTCCAGCATTTGTTGCTGCTGTCCTTTTTGATGTATACCATTCTCACAGGGGTGAGGTGGTATCTCATTGTTGTCTTCATTTGCATTTCTCTGACAATCAGCAACCTGGAGCAGTTTTTCATGTGTTTGTTAGCCTTTTGGATCTCCTCTGTAGTGAAGATTCTGTTCATGTCCTCTGCCCATTATTGGATAGGGTCATTTGCTTTTTTCTTGCAAAGTTTGTTGAGGTTTGTATATTTTGGTGATTAGTCTTTTGTCTGATGTATGGCATGTGAAGATCTTCTCCCAGTCTGTGAGGTGTCTCTCTGTTTGTGTGATGGTTTCTTTGGCTGTGCAGAAGCTTTTCAATTTGATGTAGTCCCATTGGTTTGTTTCTGATTTAGCCTTCCTTGCAATTGATTTGTTTTTTTGTTTCATCAAATATGTCCTTGAGGTTTAGGTGGGAAAGTGTTCCACCAATGTTTTCCTGTAAGTATTTGATAGTTTCTGGTCTGACATCCATGTCCTTGATTCATTTGGAGTTGATTTTTGTTTCTGGTTTTTTGTTTTATTTTTGATAAGGTGGTTTAGTTTCATTCTTCTGCATATTTCAACCCAGTTTTCCCAGCACTATTTATGAAGAGAGCCTCCTTCTTCCATTTAATACTTTGGGCCCCCTTATCAAAGATTAGATGTCTATAGGTGTGGGCGTGTAGATCTGGGCTTTCAATTCTGTTCCACTGGTCTGTGTGCCTATTTTTGTTCCAGTACCAGGCTGTTTTGATGATGATGATTTTATAATATAGTTTGAGATCTGGAAGTGTGATGCCTCCATTTCTGGTTTTTTTCTTCAAGATTGTTTTGGCAATTCTAGGTATTTTCTGGTTCCAGATAAATGACTGTAGTTTTTATTCTATTCTCTTAAAGAAGCTTGGTGGAACTTTGATGGATATTGCGTTAAATTTGTATATGACTCTGGGGAGAATATTCATTTTGATGATATTTATTCTTCCAATCCATCAGCATGGGCTGTCTTTCCATTTCTTGGTATCATTTTCTATTTTCTTGAATAGTGACTCATAGTTTTCAGCATACAAGTCTTTCACATTTTTGGTCATCTTTATTCTGAGGTATTTTATTGATTTTGCTCTAACAGTGAATGGGAGTGATTTCTGGATGTCTTCTTCAGATTAAGTTTTACATAAAGAAATGCCGCTGATTTTTGTACATTGATATTGTAGCCTGACACCTTGCTGTATTGCCTAATAACTTCCAGTAGTTTTCTGCTGGATTCTTTAGGTTTTTCTATGTATACTATCATATCATCTGCAAATAATGAGAGCTTGACTTCTTTCCCTCCAATCTGTATTCCTTTGATTTGTTTCTCTTGCCTGATTGGTATGGCAAGAACTTCCTATACTATGTTGAAGAGTAGTGGTGATAATGGACAGCCCTGTCTAGTCCCCGATCAGAAGGGGTATGCTTTTAGCTTCTGTCAATTCAGTATGATGTTGGCTGTAGGTCTGCTTTATATGTAAGGTGTGAGACAGAATTTCAGTGCAGTTTTAATGTTTTTTTTCCCTAAGGATAAGTGAAGTGGAGAATTTCTTCATTTGTCTGAAGGCCATATGTATTTCTTCTTTAGAAAAATATTTAGTCATAGTGTAGGCCCATTTCTATACTTGTGAGGGTTCTCCAGACTGCTCTTCCTTGGGGCTGGACATTTACATTGCCACCAGCAGTGCAGAAGAGTTTCTTCTTTTTTTATTGTTGTTGTGGTTACTATTACTGTTGCTATTGATGTCATTGTTGTTGGACAGGGCAGAGAGAAATTGAGAGGTGAGGGGAAGACAAAGAGGAGGAGAGAAAGATAGACACCTGCAGACATGCTTCACCACCTGTGAAGCAACTCCCCCTGCAGGTGGGGAGCCAGGGGCTCAAACCGGGATCCTTAAGCCAGTCCTTGCACTTCGCGCCACATGTGCTTAACCCACTGCGCTACTGCCTGACTTGCAGAAGAGTTTTTTTTTTTTTTTTTGTCCCTGCAACCTCTCTAGCATCTTTTGTTGTTTTGTTGCTGATGTATGACATTCTCAGGAGTGAAGTGGTTTCTCACTGTTGTCTTTATTTGCATTTCTCTGACAATCAATGACTTGGAGCATTTTTTTGTATGTCTGTTGGCCTTTTGCATCTCTTCTATGGTGAATATTCTGTTCATATTCTCTCACCATTTTTGAATGGGGTCATTAACTTTTTTGTTGCTGAGTTTGGTGAGCTCTTTATATATTTTGACTTTTAGCCTTCTGTCTGATGTATGGCATGTAAAAACACTCTTCCATTCTGTGAGGAGTCTGTGTGATTTTTTTTTTTTCTGTGCAGAAGCTTTGTAATTTGATGTTGTCCCATTGGTATATGTTTGTTTTAGTCTTTCACAATTGGATTTGTATCATTAAAAATGCCTATGAAATTTAGATATAAAAGAGTTCCAGTATTTTTTTCTAAGTATTTGATAGTTTCTGGTCTAGCATCCTGGTCCTTGATCCATTTGGAGTTTACTTTTTTTCTGGTACTGGTTCAGTTTCATTCTTCTGCATGTTTCAACCCAATTTTTCCAACACCATTTATTGAAAAGACTCTTCTTTCTCCATTAAATAGTATGGGCCCTCTTGTCAAAACTTAGATGTCCGTAGGTGTCCATACTACCAAAGAGATAAAGAATAAGGAAGTTTCCAATGGAGGAGATGGTAAACAAAACTCTGGTGATGAACTGTGTAGGATTATGCCCATTAATTTACAATCTTGTTAATCATTATTAAACCACTATTTAAAAAAGAAAAAAGAAAATATCTGTTTTGACTCTTTTTCTTATTGGAGAAACACACACACACACACATAATAGAGCTGTACTACTTCTTTATAGGTATTTGATATCAGTCACTTGTGTGTGATGTGCAAGTATCTTTTCTCATTTACTAGACTACCTGGTTTTCCTTGTATAGTTTGCTTTAAATCTGTTCAAGCAATTTAGTTTGATGTAGTCCTATTTATTTACTCTTGTTTTAATTCTCCTTCCCCATAGGGTTGAGTTTCCAAATACATATTTGATACGATGATCCTGCAATGTTTCACCTGTACTTTCTTCTATAAATTTTAGAGCATCTGGTCTAATATCCATATATTTGATCTACTTTAATTTTATTTTGGTCTATCGTTAAGGTTGGGCTAGTTTCACTTTTCAATATAGGCTGCCAAACTTTTTCAGCACCATTTGTTGAAGAGGCCTTTTTTTTTTTTATCCCATTGAATCATTTTGGCCCCTTTCTCACATATTAGGTAGATGTACATTTGCAGGCTCACTTCTGGGCTCTTTATTCTATTCCATTGGTCCAAATGTCCATTTTATTTCAGTATCATAATGTTTTAATTAATATTGATTTGTAGTATCAGCTGAAGTTGGGGACTGTGATACCTTAGTTCCTTTTTTTCTCTCTTTCTTTCTTTCTTTCTTCTTTCTTTCTTTTTTTCCCACAGAAGTTCTTTGGCTAGTCAGAATCTTTTTAATGGTGAATTTAAACCATTTTAATTTAGGCTGATTAATGAAAAATATTGTTGACTTATAAGCATTCTGATATCTGTTTTTTGAGATTCTTTATGTTCTTGACTCTTTTCCTGTTTGATTTTGATTGTTACTTTATGTGAATAGTTTTTGATGATGGTTTTGCCTACTGTGTATATGTTTCCTGGGTTATATATTTTTTGAAGTTTTGAAATGAGCTTTATTCCTTCTTCATACTTGACAAATAATTTTCAGGATAGCCTATTTGTATCTGGTAATTCTTAACTTTTAATATATTAAATATGTCACTTCACTCCTTTTTTACATCTAGGGTTTATGATTAGAATTCTGATGAGAGCCTGATGATTCTATATTTGTATGTCAATTTCTTCAAAACCATTATAATCACATATAGTATACCAGGGCTCCAACCTGGGCCTCATGATTAGAAAAGAAGCTAGTCTTTCAGGTCAATTATTCTCCTAGCCAAAAAGTCAATGAACGTAATGTAATCATACAGAAGTATATCTGTTTTTACTCTTGTTAGTTGCTTGCCACTAATTGAAAAGATTTATTATAAAAATCTATAAAGTTATATTAGATATATGTATGTATTTGAAGCAAATTTGTGCTTATATGTAATATTTAAAAATGATATAATTTAAATTTGTATTTTTATCAGAAAGATGTATATGCCATATTATATGTTTTCTACAAATTTTCTGATAGTAGAAATCACCTATAATATTTAGGTAAAAGAAAATAAAGCAGAGTAATTTGAATTTCAAGGAAATACATCAGATTTTTCCTTTACAGTTATCCCTGATTTTAAAATGGATTTTTCACAAATAACTATTATAATTGAAAAAATAAAGATTTTGCAGGTAGCTGCTTGAAGTGGGTTTAAAACAATCAAGGTTTATTACATGGTGGTACAGTAGTACAGAATGGTATATTTTAGGTACAGCAAGATAGGCAATCATTGGTAGGGGTAAGGCTAAGGCAGGCCCATGAGTCCATGCTAGTTACCCAAGTTCTGCTTCATATGTTTAAGTCTCTTATGTGAGAGGCAGCATGATGGATCCTGGGATGCTGAGTCACCATGGAGTGCATAGGAAAAGAAGGAGCCTCAAAAAGGGTAGACTTTTGGCCACATAGCAGTTAAATAACTTGATTTATATAAGTCCATGAACGTGATATCAGCTGTATGCTAGTTATGTTTATTAGCCATATCTAATTATCTCCCAAAATCCATGCTGTGTTACAACTCACTATACAGATTTATGAAGTCCTTATGAATCCAAAAATCTTAAAAGTTTTTGTTTTGTTTTTTTCAATGAGAAGGGTAAAATCCAAGGGGGCAGGTGGCGGTGTACCTGGTTGAGTGCACATGTTATAATGCACAAGGACCTGAGTTCCAGCCCTTGGTCCCACCTGCAGAGGGAAAGCTTTATAGTGAGGCAGTGCTGCAGGTGTTTCTCTGTCTCTCTCCCTCTCTGTTTCCCCCTTCCTTCTTGATTTGTGGCTGTATCGATCCAATTAATAAATAAAATATATTTTTTAAAAATAGCAATATCCAGGGTGGATTCCAGTTTAGTTTTTTTATATATAATTTTTATATGAATATGGTAACAAGTTCAAGAAACTTCAATTTACAAAAAACAAAACAAAACAAAAACAAGAATTTCTCTTAAACTATGATATTGGGCAGTACAACACGAAGATAGGACTAAGTAGTTGTCCTTGTCATTTATCATAGAACAAAGTGCACCTTAAGAACAGAGTCTTAGGGGAATCTGTTATTTGATCAGCCTCATGTGGAAACATTAGATATCTAGTTTTAATGACGATAACTAATGATGAAAATAGATGTATCTAAAAATGGCTTCCTCTTTTATTTTCCTAGATGTTTATGTAGCATTTTTATATTCATGGTTTTTATTTATTTTTAATTTTTTTAAAATTTATCAAAAGGAAATATTGACTAAACCATAGACAGGTTGATCCATACTCCCTGCCTGTTTTTCTCTTTCCTTATTGGGGAAGGGCTCTGGGAAAGCAGAGCTCTAGGACATATTGGTAGGGTTGTCTGTCCAGGGAAGTCTGGTCAGCATCATGCTAGCATCTTAGCATCTGGAACCTGGTGGTTGAAAAGAGAGTTAACATACATAGTCAAACAAATTGTTGACCAATCATGGACCTAAAGGCTGGAATAGTGCAGTTGAAGAGTTGGGGGGGGGTCTCTGTTTTGTAGATAGCTAGTAAGTATATTTTAGTTATATTCCAAAGGGCCTGTGGCTATACTAGTGGTTTTTTGTTTGTTTGTTTGTTTGTTTGGTTTTGTTTTTTTCCTGAGCCTGAAGTCTGATATGCAGGCGTTTACAGTCATATTTCTTATGATTTACCCCAATGGTTGCTGAACTGTTGGTATGCTTCTAAATTCTGCTTATAAGATCTTCTATTTTGATCATCACATTAGGTTCGCTTGTATTACTTATGATGTGGTCTATTTACATAATCACTGTTTTACCTGGGTCCCGCCCTGCTGGCAGGGTATTGGTTTAACCCCCACTGGTTAGATGGAAGCTTTCTATGTTCTGTTCGTGCCCTTTTTTTTTTTTTTGCTCTACCCCCTCTCCTAGTCATTTCCTTTCCCTTACCACTTCTGGTGAAGAGATGCATAAAAGGCGATGTATCTGATTAATAAAGGAGATACTGCTTCCCAGCTCAGCCATAAGTCCCTGGTCGTCTGTCTCCAGCCCGCGAAGCTAGACAGGCAACTGGTGCCCCGAAATGGGACTGGCAAATGGCACCCGAACAGGGACTGTTACTGAACAGCATTATATTTAGAAGTGGTGGCACCTAACTCAATATCAGTTTCCTTTTTATACTTTTTTCCTTATAGGTATGTACAAGTATTCAGTAAGAAAGATGAACAGGAGAGCAGCATGATAAAGGATTGGGAAAAATCATGAATGTGTTGTTGATTTAAGTAAAGACAAGCATAGTGCAAAGAATAGCCATTCATCCCTTGATACAAGGAATTTAATTGAATATGTTTTCTTCTTTTCTAAAATTAAACAGTAGTTTATGAGTTGCCTAATACTTTAATTCATATTGAAATAATTTAATCCTGCCTGGTACAGCTCAAAAAGGGAGCTAAGGAAACCATTCCAGTGTCATTTGTAATTGTATCAATGAATGTTTTCTCTTGATCCAAGCCAGTCCAAACTCAACTGCTTTATAGACCTTCATTTATTCCAGATTAGCAATAAACAAAACAAAACATAATAAAGCAACTTCAAAATTGGTAGCTAGCAATTGAAAGAGCCAAGAAAGTAAGTTATTTATTTTGTGTTTAGGATTATAACAATATGTATATTGGTAAAATACCTAGTATGATGACTACTACTAATATTAATAATAATTAAGATTAAGAAATATGACTAAAATTTTTTGTTAATTCTGAGAAGATGTTAACTGTAAAATATCTTATTAACTGGTCAAAAAGCACTTCGCAAAGTTTTGTGAATTGTATCACTAGTAATTTTTTCTGCTTTTGATTTTATCTTTGACAAATAGGTACCAAAGAAATACAGTTTTCCTCATGAGTAAGCAAGTAAAATTACACTTTTGTATGTAAGCAGAGGAAAGTGCATTATTTAATGTTGGTTACCTAGAAAGAGCTTCATTAATAGCTGTTGAGTGCTTAACTATTTCACCCTGATAAAACTAAATTACAGGACTGGTTGTGTTTTTACTATGAATCGAAATAACATTATTTTGCAAACATCCTAGAGTATTTATCTTTAATCTCAATGTTCAAATAAACGGAATGTTAATTTGTTATTTTACAGCATTCCTGCTGGAAAAAAAAAGTGAGCAGTTTCACAAGGCTACCTGAACAATGAGTCATATTAAATCACCTTAACATTGATCTCATTATAGTCAAACCTACTGATTTCTAGTACAGTTAGGGGCTTACGTAGTCCTCCAATTATTGGGGAGTTATAAGAATTTTGCTATTAGTTAATTTATTATAAATTTCATTTGTGTATTTATGTGTATATAATGGTAGGGTGAATGAAATCAAGGGCTCTTACACGTAAATAAACCCTTATTCTTTTGAACTACATTCTTTGCTTCATACGTAATAAATGACAACAAATTTTCAAATATACTGATAAAATTCATTTATCCCTCCTTTAGGGATAAAGTTCAGCTGAAATCACACCCCAGGACATGAGAAGTGCACCAAAACCAAATAAACAGACAAATAAAAAAGATGATAAAAACACACTGAGGCATGCCATAGTCACATTGCTGAACTCCAAAGAAAATGAAAAAAAAAAAATTTGACAAAAAAGAAGGGATTTAGGCTACACTTTACATTCTTTTTTTTTTTTTTTGACATTTTATATTCACGATTTAATAATGGTCTGCTAGATTACAAGATTACAGGGGAATTGTTCTATACCATACTCACACCAAAGCTCATGTGCTTACCCTCATACTTCTAGCAAAGTATTTTTTTTGCTTATTAACAGGTTTAAATTCTCTCTATGTATGAATGAAACTATTGATGTTAGTTGTCTTTCATCTCCTTACTTACTTTACCTATAGCCAAAAAATGGGATAAGAATCACTAAAGACTATGTATCAGAAAACATATAAATAAGAAGAGAGTGAAATTAGATATAGCCTGTTTCCCATATTTGTTACCTGAAATACAAAGTAGTGATGGTAACAATATGACAGAAAAAGTGAACCATAAGTCTTAGTTTATGCCTGAGCAGTACAGTACTATGAACTTTTTCTCAAAAAATTCTATAGCTTTCTATAATTGATAGAAAAGAAAAAGGAGTTGTGCAAGATCAGTAAGAATTTGGAAGATTTAAACATCCTGTTAGTTAATTTGACTTAGCTAATATTTGTGAAACACTCCACTGAACAATATAGTATGAACATTAGAAACATAAGACTCATGTATTTAATTGGGTTTTTTTTTTTTTTTCACTTTTGTCATTGCTGGGACTACATTGCTCAGGCCCAGTTTTTTCAGAGAAAGGGAACTGGAAAAGAAATTGCAACACCAAAGCTTCTCTCAGTGATGAGGGCCAGACTCAGATATGTGTGGTAAATCAGGCACCCCCTCAAGTAAACTGTCTTGCCAGTCTTTTTCCTGTATTTTTAAACATTTCATTTTTGTTTCACAGATTTTTCTTTTCAAATGCCATGTATTTAGAAAGTAAACTCATGATTTTTCTCTTCTCCTAAATATGCTTGTAGATCTGATTTTCCTTTCCTCATTAAAGGCTATCACCCACCACCAGATTGCCTCAGCCAGAAACTTATAGTTAATACTGAATTTTAAACTGAAAAATACAATATCCATTTCCTTTCTGTAGACCAACAGTGTGCTGGTCTGGTCTGGTCTGGTCTTCTCCCCTTCTCCCCTACTTCCCTTCTCCCTTCCTTCCTTTTTTTAAAATTCCCCCTTTTTTAAAATTATATTTTATTTATTATTTATTTCCTTTTGTTGCCTTGTTATCCCCCTTTTTTCTTTTTCTTATTTTATGGTTTTCTCTACCCTGTCTACTAGCTTGCTATTCCAAACTTTGTCTTCTGTCTTTTTACAATTTTTCCACTGTATTTTTTTTTAAATTTCAGTTACTGTATTCCTTATCTCTCTTAATTTTTGTAATGGCTTATTTCATATTGTTTCTCATACTGTCTCTGATACTGCTGATGTCTTCTTCCATAGAATGTTTCACTTCAATGAGTATCTTAGGTTCAAAGCTTTGAAATTTTCTTATAGCTTTTGAACTTGGAGTTTGCTTCAGTCTCTCGTCTTGGTCAGTTTGTGCTGGTGACACCTTCTTCTTATTTGGGCACATAAGGATCAGAGCCTGGTGTCCACTAGAATATGCAATGGCCAGGGATTCAGTCACAGGTGCCTGACTGAGGTTCTGGTATCCTGTAATGTTTGCTGCTTGTGCACTGCACATTATCTAAGAATACTTTAGCAAGTGACTTGAGTACAAGGAGTGTTTCTTCCAGGCTCTGCCTCAAGCTGCTAGGAAGATTTGTGACTACAACTCTGATGTAGCTTATAGCTTTTGTTCCCCATCTCCATTATTGAGTAGCTCTAGGCATGAAATTCTAATAGGATTGGGATATTGAGATCTTGGTTTAACCCTGCCTCCTGTTCTCCTGATTGCAGCTCATTGTAATTTGGAGCTGGCTAGAGCAGCACTGAACTATATATTTGTCTTGGGTGAGTCTCTCCATTCTTGTTGCCTGGATGCTGGGTTTTCCTTACTTGCTGGGGTAGTTTGTGTGAAGTTATTTCTCTGTTTTGTTTTGTTTTGTTTTTCACATATGTTATAACTTTGCCATTGTTGAAGAGGCACAGAAAAACAGAATCTGCTTGTCCACCATCTGGCCTTCCCTACTTTCAATATATAATTCCACAAATTCAATATATGATTTTGTGCTGGTGGTCTTTTTCTCCCTTTTCTGTTTTTTTCTTTTCTCTTCTTTTTATTCCCTGTTCCATTTTTCTTTGAGTAGAATGATAGATGTTTAAGTGGACTCTGTCTCTAATTGGGCTATATTCCAATTTTCCTACTCATGTTGAACAAAAGAGCTTGTAAAAAAAAAAAAAAACTAATTGTGGTATCACACTATTTAAAATGCACTTTTTGTTACACAAAGATTTCAGAATAATATTCAGCTAGTTTAGTCCACATTGTATTTTTCTTATTTACATTTTCTCTAGTATCTCTTGATAACACAATATTTGGTGTAACCATAATAACTTGAACATTCTCCATTTGCAAGATGACTTTCAATGCCAATATGAATAATTACGCTATTTGAAACAGAATCTTTTATCACACCCAAGACCCAAAATATGCTTGAAAAACTCCTATTCATCCTAAAGGCTAAATTTTGGTTTGTTCAATGAAATACTTATTAAGCCTTATTATGCCCAAGTTTCTAATATAATTATTTCTATCTTGTGATGTAAGAATACTTCACATATAAACCTATCATATCTTAGATTATAAGAAACTCCAGTATGTTTTTTCACTTCAGACACTAAATGCTAATCTATTGAGGAGTGAAATTATATTTAAATTATCTAAATAATCTTACTGCCAAAGACACAACTATATTTTAACTTTTCCACTTAAATGTGCATTTATAAACAATTTGTTAAATAAAACTTTAAAATAGCATATTTATACGACAGTGCAGTTGCAATAGCTCACCCAGGAGAGCGCCTGCTTTGCCATATTCATAAACCAGCACCGAGAGGAAGCTTTGCTACTGTGGTGTCTCTCTCTTTCTCTCTCTCTCTTTTATTGACTTAATAATGATTGATAATTCCATTGGATAATAGGACTACAATTCCCAGCACCAGAGTTTTGCATCCCATCTCTTCCATCGGAAACTTTCCTATTCTTTATCCCTCTAGGAGTATGGACCCAGGGTCACCATGGGCTGTAGAAGATAGAAGGTCTGGCTTCTGTAATCACTTCTCTTCTGGTCATGGCATTGGCAGGCAGATCCATATTCACAGCCTGTTTCTATCTTTCCTTAGTAGGGCAAAGTTCTGGAGAGGTGGGGTTCCAGCACACATTGGTGAGGCTGTCTGCCCAGGGAAGTCAGGTTGGCATCATGGTAGTATCTGAACATGGTGATTGATAAGCATAAAGATATAAAACAGAAGAAATTATTTAATAATTGGGAATCTAAAGGTAAGAATATAGCAGATAACATTTGGGGTCTCCATTTTGGAGAAAGCTAGAATGTCAAATGCCCATGCCTTTACTAATGTTTCTATATCTCTCATTATTTCTCTATTCTTATTTTAAATAGTTAAGCAGAAACAGTGATGCCCTGGTAATAACCAAAATAATAATAATAAGAAGAATTAATACATCGTCACGTTTCCTTTTTGTCTGCTGAGATTCTTATGCACACAAAAGTTAACCTAAATAATTTAATAGAATTAAGATAAATAAATGGCATGGATATATAGTGATATATTTCATCATTCATTTTGCCAAGTATATAATCGTAATTTGTTGTTACCTAAAGAGTTTAATTACGCACTCAAATCTTAGTCAACAGTCTTGATATAACATGTGGCCTAGTATTTGCAAGTATCTTTTATGTTCTCTAGTTGCTTCCTTTTGCTTTTTTATAGTATCTATTGAAACTACATATATATATTCATAAAAAATTCAGACAAGTTTAGTTTATTAATTTCTAGTAGGTTTAAACTCTTTCATAGAGACTCAAAATATTCCTGTGGAAAGATATTCATAAGTAAAAGTAGTGTACTTCCAGTTTAAATGAGAAATAGAAACTGTGGTTTCACATCAATGGAAGGATGCCAGCCCTTAAGGCAAGATGACTCTGAAGAAGTATGAGTAATGGACAGAAGAAATAATATCATAGCCTGTAGCTTCTAAAATACAGCTTCTGATACTGCATTTGAAACTATTAATAATAATGCTTATGGATATGAACGTATTCACTAGAACTCAGAATTCTTTTCTGAAGCCAAAGAGGCATTAATAAACAAAGTTAGACAAAGCATCCTAGCCCAGCCAGACTGCCACAGTTCATACATTTAGACTCATCCTTTGAAATTGACAATAAGTAGTAAGGATATCTTTGTCACCCAGTTTGTGTCTTTTTTAAATATAAAAATGTAAAACTATTGCATATGTCTTATTACCTTGGAAGATAAAAACCTATAAGTTTCAATACAAAGAAGCAATCATACCTTAGGTTTTATGTCTTACTGTCATCATGCTAACCTAGATTTATGCAGCAGTATACTTTCCTTTTACTGTTTCTAAAATGAATCATATTTTATTATGATTTTTAGAACACAGATGCAAGGCATAGGATTATAGATACTAATTTACAGTGGAGTATAATTCCAGAAAGTAGAAAGGAAGAAATTTAAAAAAAGTTTATTGAAGGACTAATTACTGGTATAAGTGTGAGTGATTGATCTTGCATACTCATCTTCTGCAAGGTCACAAACATTATATTTTGATTGGATATGTTTGGATTTGGTAGAAGAATAGTACTTCATACAATGTTGAACAAAGTAGTCGTGGACACAGATGTAAAGACCTGACCAGTGGTCTCAGAGACAGGAAACACATGGGACTGTAATGGTTTAGTATAGCACTAACAATAAATATAATACAAGTATCTGAACTTTATTTGAATTCTTGTTTCTTATACTGCTTAGCCAAGGTCTTATTCTCTTAATTATTTTTAATTATACTTTCAGGTATAGTAATACTTACATAACATATGTAGTGACTGTGAAGTGAAAAATGCAATATGTCTATGTGATTATTCAGTTCTTCTGAGTGGGCAATGTGACAGATTCTTTCACAAACTGGACACCAAAAGTACTTCTGATTATATGAATAGTTACAAGGATTTTTTAAATATTTATTTATTCCCTTTTGTTGTACTTTGTTGTTTTATTATTGTCATTGTTAATATTGTTGATGTTGTCATTGTTGAATAGGACAGAGAGAAATGGAGAGAGAAGGGGAAGACAGAGAGGGGGAGAGAAAGATAGAGACCTGCAGACCTGCTTCACTGCTTGTGAAGTGACTCCCCTGCAGGTGGGGAGCTGGGGGCTCAAACTGGGGTCCTCATGCTGATCTTTTTGCTTTGTGCCACATGCGCTTAACCTGCTGCACTATCACCCGACTCCCTATAGCTACAAGGATTTTATCTGCTCCATTACTACTTAGTCGCTTAGTACAAAAGCTGTGTTTTTGCACATGTAAGGCTTAGAAGAAGTAGAAATGTGTCCATTGTTTTTCTTTGTAATTCATTCTATCAAAGATGAGTCAATTTTATTGAGGATTGGCTTGCTACTTTCAGTGTAATAGAATCTACAATTTGTAAATTGTCTCTCAACTAGAGGGCAAAAATATTCATTTGTCCTTAATGGTTAAAAAGAGGAATAAAATAGCTTCATTTAAACCTCAAAAAGACAACAAGGAAGTCTCAGAGTTGACAGTTCATATAAAACAAGACATTTAGTGCCCCATATTCAGGTCAAAACTTGAGATTAAATTGATAAGGCACAGAATGGCATATTTATCATGTTCTTCATATAAATTGAAAAGCAGGAGGTTATTAAAAGTATAAAAAAATCCCTTATGTACAATACATGAGGAGAATAGATATTTGGCTACTGGGGTCTTGTCTTTGGAGATAGATGGATATAATATTTCTTTGAAAATACCATCTCTGTTTTATCTTCTCTGGTGGCATGTCCTCTACCTTCATAGATGTTACTTATCTTTAGCTGTCTCTGTCACAGCCTACAAATTATTTTGTCAGTCTTTCTCTTAAGCTCAGCTAAAATTTAAGATCAATGAACTTACTTACCAATTTGACAGGGCTATCAGTTGTTCTAGCAATTAATTAAGCCTTACAAATTATTTTAACCCACGAGTAGCAGTTTCTACACTGCTTAATTGCCACTCAATCACACTGTTAAATTTGCCTGAAATTAACACCGTGTTCCACAAGGGAGACAATTTTAACCAGTCTGTCCAGTTGCTAATTTTCTGAACATTTCCTGAGGCATAGCTTTGAAAAAAAATATTAAAGCTTCAACACAGGAATCTTATTTTTCTGAAAGCATTTGAAAATGCTCTTTTCTCCTTCAAAGCCTAATTTGAGGTCAATCAAGAAATGTTTATAAGGAAGCATTTTTTTCTGTCTTTGTGATGTTTAGTACTAATTAAGTAAATCAAATGAATAACATGATACAGGAAGAAAAGGCAAAAATGCAAACATACTTAATTCACATTTTTACTTATATGCTTCTTGTCTGTGCGTTATGTAAATGATAGTCAAGAAAGAGAAACTAGTAATATGAACAACTTCACAGCTGATCTTCACACTTAAATACCATCCATCATGACAAATATACTTGGAAAGTAATTATCCACCTGCAAAAATATATTTAGGTCTGCTGAATGTTAGTGAATATTCTTCACTGGGATGGCTTTAACAGACATGTTGTGTGAGTGATTCTATAGCAAAGGAGTAGAGTTATGGCTTTTCAAATCTTTGTGCTTATTTTTAATAACATACAGCTTTTTCTCATCCTTAGGTTAAAGTTAAGTAAAGGAGAGCATCAGATACACAGCTTCCTCTTTTCTGTTAGAAAACAGTAAGGGTAGAGTAGAACAGTCATTAGCAGGACCAAGATGATAGCTCAATGTTGAGTTGGAAAGTCAATGGCAATAGGGTCAAATACCCTGTCTGTCTGAGGATCCAAAAAGCAAATCCAGAAGGAGAAGGGAATTTCTCCTTCATCTCTCTTATGAATACCCAATCTTTCATATGATCAGCAACCCATTATGAATATAGATTTTGTGTTGGGAGATACACTTTTTTAAACTCCACTTGAAACAGGCAGGGAGATAATGGAGAGCAATACTTGCAAGCATAAAGTACTGTCTTTGAACCCCAGCACCACATATGCCACAGTGATGCTCTGATTTTTTATCTTTCAGTCTCTCATTAATAATAATTAACAATTAACTGGCTAAAAAGTTCAATGAATAGGTATTATTTAGATAAATATTACTTTATTTCACATCATAGAAACTTGACATTTAGCTCCAGCTATTTAATGTAAAATGTTAAGTATACTTATAATATTTACTAATAATAATATATTTTAATTAATTTATTAAAAGGAATAAAATTACCTCTCTTGCATACACAGTGTCAGGGACTGAACCTGTGACATCATGCATGACTGCTCTACAATCTACTGCTGAATCATCTCCCTGGACAATGTAATAATACCATATTTTTAAACAGATCAACCAAGTAATTTTTTTAAGTTTTATATATTTTTTCATTATATTTATTTATTGGATAGAGACAGCCAAAAATCAAGAGGTTAGGAGTTGAGAGAGAGGGAGAAAAACAGAGAGACACCTGCAGCCCTTTTCATCACTTGCAAAGCTTTCCCCCTGCAGGTGGGGACCAGGGGCTCGAACCCAGGACCTTGCACATCGTAATATGTGCGTTCAACCAGGTGCACCACCACCCAGCCCAGCTAAGTAATTCAAATCAATGTTTATTGTGTTGTTTATTTTTAAGGAACATAGACTGGATATCATAAGCCATATAATGTATACAGTAAGGATGGGAAGGGATTTCAGATGTCTTTAACACACACATACACACACACGCACACGCACACGCACACGCACACGCACACGCACACGCACACACACATTATTGCCACCAGGGATATAGCTGGGATTTGGTACCAGTATTATGAATCCATTTTTCTCTTTCTTTCTTTCTTTCTTTCTTTCTTTCTTTCTTTCTTTCTTTCTTTCTTTCTCTCTCTCTCTCTCTCTCTCTCTTTCTTTTCTTCCTTCCTTCCTTCCTTCCTTCCTTTCTTTCTTTTTCCCTTTCCTTTCCTTTCCTTTCCTTTCCTTTCCTTTCCTTTCCTTTCCTTTCCTTCCTTTTCCTTTCCTTCCTTTCCCTTCCCTTCCCTTCCCTTCCCCTTCCCTTCCCTTCCCTTCCCTTCCCTTCCCTTCCCTTCCCTTCCCTTCCCTTCCCTTCCCTTCCCTTCCCTTCCCTTCCCTTCCCTTCCCTTCTTTCTTTCCTTTTTGTTTTATTTAACAGGACAGAGCAAAATGAAAAAGGAAGAAAAATAAGGAAGGAGAGAGGGGAAGATATATACCTGCAGACTTGCTTCACCACTCATGAAGCATCTCCCTACAGGTAGGGAGTAGGATTTCGAACCCATGTCTTTATGCCTGGTAGTATGTGAGCTTCACCTGGTGTGCCACTGCCTGACCTATATTTTTATTATAATGATTATTAGCCTACATTTGTAGTGAGTGATTTAAGCAATGATTTAAATGTTCCTTTCTGCTTCTCTATAACATTTTTGGAAACCTTTTCCAAACTTTAACAACAATTACCCATCAGGGAGATTTTCCTTATGGGTAATTTAAATCACTTATGCTATAATTTGAGTCATTTATAGTTTTTCTCTCAGTCTTTCTAAGAGAATTTATGAGCATATAATCACTGAATTACACCCCATGCACCTTATGCTTCTTCTTTTTTTTTCTTCCTTAATATATAACATACTGGTGTGACTTTCTCATAACCATTTGAACTCAGCATTTACTGAATGCAGTAAAAAGTTAAAATATTTAAATGAAGTTCCTGACACAGGTTTAGGGAAAGGCATTTTTTAAGTTAGACTTTGTCACTTAAGACCTTAAAGTGAAAACTAATTATCCATGAATTTGCAAGTTTTTTTCACTAGATTAGAAATTTTCACCACCAAAATCATGCATTCATAATTTATTATAGAAACCTTAAAATGCTATATGGTTCTAATTTCTAAGAATTCTTCCAAGATCTCAAAAGAAAAAAAATCTGTGTTCTTTATAATTATAATAATTTGCACAAAACAACTTAATCAACTATCTTACTATTTATTTTAATTGATTCTACTAATTTATCATTGGTTTACAGTACTATAGAATTTGAGGAGTGTATCTTCACACTTCCATATGTATAGAAAGTTCATCTAAATCCCAGAGAAATAGAATAATGATTAAGCAAAAGATTTTCATTTGTGAAGGCCTAGAGGTCACAGAATTGTCTGTTCTATTTCCTTGAAAAAAATAACATTAGGATTTTGATATGGATTATATTAAGTATCAGTTGCTTTAAATATTATGGAATGTTTCACAATATCAATTATTCTAGTCCATGAAGATGAGTCATCTTTCCATCCCTGTGTTTGTTTTTATTTCAACCATTTCTAAGTTTTCACGGGAAAAGCACTTAAATTCCTTTATTAATTGGAATTTCAGATATTTTTCCTTTTGGTGAGATGGTAATTTGTTTTCTGAGTTTCTCTCTCCTCTAATTTGCAATTTATGAATGGTAGTACAATAGACGTCTTATGTTGACTTTGGATACTTATATTTTAGTGTATTCATTTACTTTTTTACAAGTCTTTCAATGGGTTCCTAAGAGTTTTCTATTAATATTAAATATTAATTCAGCTTCAAATACTGAGTTTTACTTCCTTTCTACTTTGGAATACTTTTCTTTTCTTGCCTAATAATTTCTTGTTCTGTTCAGGACTTCTAAGATTATGGCTCTCTTTCCTGAAAATAAATAAATCTTTTTTAGAAAGCTGAACAGTAATTTCATACTTGTTCCCTGGGAAAAATCAGGAGTTAATAGAATTTATATCTTAGAAACACTTGCTGTAAGAGATAAAGGTGAAATGTTATCTCTATCATTTCAGCACTACAGGAACATTAGGAATTGGAATAGCAGGGGTTATGTGGTAGCTAAATGATGCAAGAGTTCAAACTGAGGAGCAAGAGGTGACCTCACAAAAAATAATTAAAATTAAATCCCCCACCCTAAACTCACCCATACTGTATTTGTCTTCAGAATTAAAAAAGTGAAGAAAAAAAATCAAAAGCAGAATCCAAGTAGGAATTAAGTGATTGATTTCTATGATTTATTGCCCAACTAGGTCCTTTTACATCATAATGAACCAGGATTCCGATGTTCTCTACAACCCAACTAATGTGTCCTAGAGCTCCACTTCCTCAGAGATCTTCCCCACTAGGGAAAGAGAGAGACAGGCTGAAGAGTATGGATCAAACTCTCGATACCCATATTCAGCAGGGAAGCAATTATAGAAGCCAGACTTTGCACCTTCTGCATCCCACAATGACCTTGGGTCCATACTTCCTGAGGATTAAAGAATAGGAAAGCTATCTATCAAGGGAGGGACTGGGATATGGAGTTCTGGTTGTGGGAATTGTTTGGAGTTGTACCACTCTTATCCTATGGTTTTGTCAGTCTTTCCTTTTTATAAATAAAAGAAAAGAAAAGAAAAAAAAAGAAAAAAAATCTTGCATCAACTCTTAGGTCCATGCATAGTGTTCTGAAAGTCTCCAGACTACTTTCCACAAGGGGTGGACCAATTTACACCAACAGTGAAGAAGTGTCCCTTTTCCTTCACATTCTCTCTTACATTTGTCATTATTCTCCTTTCTAATGTATTAAATCTGCATATAGCTCTTATTTATTTTTTCACCACTCTCATCACCAAAGGTCTGTGTCTCCATACCCACCCACATAAATAATCATTATAGTTCTCTCACAGTATTATATACAGGGTGACATTTTGTTTTTTCACATTCTTATACTCAATTCTCTATATTCTGCATATGAGTGAAACCACTGCAGTTGTCCATCACTTCCTTACTTGCTTCACTAAGCATAATCTTCTCCAGTTCCATCCACTTTAACCAAAATGACACAATATCATCTTTTTTATTGATGAATAATACTTCGTTGAGTACATCCACACTTTTTTTTTATTGAGGCATCTGAATAAAAAGGGCATCAAAGGACATTCAGGTTGTTCCTAAGCTTTTGTAATTGTAAATAAAGCTGCTATAAACATTGGGGTGCATATATCCCTTTGAATCAGTGATATTATATCTTTTGGATATATGCCTAGAAGTGGAATTTCTGGATCATATGGCATTTCCATTTGCATTTGTTAAAGGATTCTGCATACTGTTTTCCATAGTGGATATACCAGTTTGCATTCCTACCAGCAGTGTAGTAGAGTTCCTCTCTCTCCACACCCCCTCCGACACCTACCTTCTCTTGTTTTATTGATAGAGCCAATTAATTCAATTTGCATTACTCTATTGATGAGTGAACTGAAACATTTCCTCATATCTGTGGGCCATATGTATCTTTTCTTGAGAGAACTGTCTGTTCATATCTTCTTCCCACCTTTTTATAAGGTTGTTCTTTTTCTCTTTGTTGAACTATATGAGGTATTTATAGATATATGATACCAACTGCTTGAAGTATAGTGTGCAAGTATCTTTTCCCATTTTCTGGGTTTCCCATTTATCCATATAGAAATCCCTTTTTATGTGTAAAGGCTTTTAGATTTCATTTAGTCCCATTTATTCCTTTTTGTTTTTGTTTTCCTGGCCCATGGGATGGAGTCTCCAAAATATCTTTGATGTTAAAGTCCTGGAATGTTTCACCAATATATTCTTTTATGGATTTTTATAGTTTCAGGTCTAATATCCAGATCTCTGATCCATTTTTACTTAATTTTAGTGCATAGTATTAAACGGTAGTTTAGTTTCATTTTTCTGCATGTGGCTGTCCAATTCACCCAACATCATTTGCTAAACAGACACTTCTTTATTGGGCAGTTTTGGCCCCTTTATCATATATAATGTGCCTATACATGTGTGGGTTTAGTTCTAGGCTCTCTATCCTTTTCCACTTGTTCATATGCCCATTTTCTTTTCTGCAGCATAGTGTCTTTAATATATATAAATAAAATGGCACTTGTCTGCCAATCTCTATGGACTTATAAATGTCGTAAATATGTGTGGCCCATCTTCCCCCACTCCTTATTTCAATCTGTGTGAAAGGTGGGCGGGGCAGTGGCAAAACAAGACACCTGTGTCTTGCATGGCCGCCAGTGTGGTAACTGTCTTAAGCACTGTTGCTTTGTAATATAAACTGAAGTCAGGAATTGTGATGCCTCCATTTTTCTTCTTTTCCTTCAAGAAAGCTTTATCTATTTGTGTTTTTTTTTTTATAGTTCCATTCAAATTTTTGGAAAAGTATTCAATTTCCTTGAAATATTTCATTGGGAATTTAATAGGGATTGTATTGAACCTATAGGTTGTTTTTGGAAGGATTGTCACTGATATTTATTTTAAGAATCCATGAACAGCTGGTGTTCTTCTATTTCTTTGTGTCATCCTCTATTTCTTTTAACAATGTCTTACAGTTTTTGTTAAAAACACTTTAACCTCGTTTGTTAAATTAAGCTTAGGTATTTTGTGATTCAATTGTAAATGGGATTGCTTCCTTGAGTTCCCCTTCTGCTGGCCCATCTTTTGTATAAATGTCACTTATTTTTGTATATTTATTTTGTAGCCTGCCACTCAAACATATTCAATAATCTCCAGGAGTTTTCTACTGTATTATTTAAGGATACATGTGTGTAATGATCATATAAAGGATGTTGGATCTTGTCAAAGGCTTTCTCTACATCTATTCAAATAATCATGCATTTTTGTTTTTTTCTTTTGTTGATATAGTAAATAAAATGTATTGATTTACATATATTGAATCAGCCTTGCATCACTAGCACAAATACTTGCTAATTGGTCACAGTGCACAATCTTTTTAAAGTACCACTTTATCAGGTTGGGTAGAGTTTTGTTGACTATCTTAGCATCTATGTCCATCAAGAGTATTGTTCTGCAGTTTTCTTTTTTTGTTGCTACTCTGCATTCTTTTGGTATCAGGGTGATATTGGCTTTGTAGAAGGTGTTAAGGAGTAGCCCTGTGTCTTTTATATTTTGGTAGAGCTTGAGGAGTATATGTAGTGGCTGCTCCTTAAAGGTTGTGCTGTTGGGGAAGTTTTTTGTTTTGTTATTATTATGGTATCAATTTCATTGGCTGTTATTGGTCTATTTCTATCTTGCAGTTCTTTCTGGTTTATAGACTACTCCATGAAATCATTGTAATTATATCCGTATGTGAATTAAGGATTGGTACATTTATGCCATAATTAAAAATGTTGTTATTAATTTATTAAATAGAAAGTTAACTTTTCTTCATCTTCATGTTAAAATGTGAACATATTCAGCGTTATGCATAAAGGTAAATTAGGACAAATGCTTATAATTGCTTAATTATTGATATTAGAAATAATGTCACATATTTTGAAGATTATCTGAACATTACTAGTATTTTTTTTTAGCAGAAATGCAGTTGTCCCTCATTTATCAAGGTTAATTAGTTCCAGACTCTACCGCAATAAGTGCATTTCCACGAAGTTGGATTCTTTATTTATAAATCAAATATTTTTGTAGTTAGAGCATGGAAAACCTGTTTACAGCCTTCTAAATATAGTTGTAAACATTCTTAGAGCCCTCTAGATAAGAAATAACACCCCGTTAGCTTTGCTTCCTTGTTGAAAGAGACATTAGTCCTTCGTAGTGATGTTCTTTTCATTTTTATGGAAAGAATGAATGGTAAGAAAGAACGAAAGACTCATTCAAGTCGTAATGGCGGGCAACCTCCACAATTTTCTTGCCATCTTTGACCATATCCAAGAGTTTCACTTTGTCCTGGATGGTAAGCATCTTCCTCAGGCACTCAGTTTCATCATCAGAAGGCTTAAAAGAAGCAGCACATTTAGGAATGATTGTGGAGCTTACATAAAGGTTCTCAAAAATCATAAACACAAGAGCAAAGATATCTCCAATGTTTTAGCAATGTAGAAACAAGTCAGAGAAATACACTTTGAGTGCTTTGGTTTCACTGCACCCAATTTCAAACACACACAGAGAGTGGAAAAGCAGCTGTACCTGCAATTGAAGGATTTGTGGGAGTGCTTGAATACATTGGCCCGCAATCCATAAATATAGTCATTTTAATTGTAATTGCAATACAGGGGTGTATAATTGACTAAGACAACCAAGAATGCACAGTATCATTTTCATTGTCTCGATATTTTTAATGAATATACTTGAAAAAAAAAACACAATATTGTGAAGCCGCAAAAGTCAAAGCATGAAGTGGCAAGGGACAACCAAACCACAGATTATGTTAATGTCGTAGATATGTTTAACACAAATAAACATTATAGTTATACCTTATTTAAATTATTATTAATTATTTCACTTAGACATGCTTCAGATTAATTTATTTTCTGAAACTATGTAATGCTTTACTTATTACACTATTAATGACAAAAGCTTTCTTAAAAATTTCTTTATTAGGCAATTAATGATATACATTTGAGAGTAAAATACAATGGTTTGTACATGCATAACATTTCCCAGTTATGCAATTCAACCACCATTAGATCCTCCTCTGCCATCATGTTCCAGGACCCAACTCCTCTGCCTCATCCCACCCCAGAGTCTTTTACTTTGGTGCAATACACCAACTCCAATCCAACTTCTGCTTAGTGTGTTCCCTTCTGGGCTTGTTTTTCAACTTCTTTCTATGAGTGAGATCATCCAGTATTCATCTTTCTGTTTTCAACTTATCTCACATAACATGATTCTTTAAAGTTTCATCCCAGATGGGTAAAAAAAAAAGGTGAATTCATCATTTTTAATAGCTGAATAGTATTCCGTTGTGTATGTATATACCACACTTTCTCAGCCACTCATCTGTTCTTGGACACCTGGGTTGCCTCCAGGTTTTAGCTATTACAAATTGCGCTGCTATAAACATAGATATATACAAATCTTTTTGGATGGGTATGTTTGGTTATTTGAGATATATTCCCAGGAGAGGGATTGCAGGATCATAGGGTAGATCCACTTCTAGCTTTCTGAGAGTTATTCAGACTTCTCTCCACATGAGTTGGACCAATTGACATTCCCACCAGTAGTGCAAGAGGGTTCCTTTGGCCCAACAACCTCTCCAGCATTTGTTGCTGCTACCTTTTCTGGTGTATGACATTCACATAGGAGTGAAGTGGTATCGCACTGTTGCATTTCTCTGGCAATCAATAACTTGAAGAATATTTTCATATGTTTAATGGCTTTTTGGATATCTTCTTTGGTGAGCATTCTGTTTATATTCTCTTACCATTTTTGGATGGATCATCTGTTTTCTTGTTGCTGAGTTTGTTGTGTTCTTTATATATTTTGGTTATTACTCTCTGATTGATGTATAGCATGTAAAGATCTTCTCCCATTCTATAGTCTTTTTGTATAGGCTTTGGTTTCTTTTGCTATACAGAAGCTTCTTTAATTTGATGTAGCCCCATTGGTTTATTATTGATTTACTCTTCTTTATATTTGGATTTGTATCATTGAAGATGCCTTTAAATTTTAGATAGAAAAGAGTTCTACCAATATTTTCTTCTAAGTTTCTGATAGTTTCTGGTCTAACATGCAAGTCATTGATCTATTTGGAATTTACATTTGTGTTTGGTGAAATACAGTGTTTCGGTTTCATTCTTCTGCATGTTCCAACCCATGTTTTCCGACAACATTTGTTGAAGAGACTCATCTTTCCACATTTAATAAGTAGTCTGGGCACCTTTATCAAAAATTAGATGTCTATAGGTGTGGGGACTTACTTCTGGGCTCTCAATTCTATTCCACTGGCCAGTGTGTCAAGTTACGTTCCAATACCAAACAGTTTTGATGACAATGGCCCTATAATACAATTTGAGATCTAGGAGTGTGATGCCTCCACTTCTGTTCTTCTTCTCAAGATTGTTTTGGCATTTTCTAGGTCTTTTCTGGTTTCAGATAGACATTTATATCTTTTGTCCTATTCTCCAAAAAAAAATTTGGTTGGCATCTTGATGGGGATAGCATTAAATTTGTATATGGCTCTGGGTAATATATTCATTTTGATGATGTTAATTCTTCCTACCCATGAACATGGAATATCTTTCGACTTCTTTGTGTCCTTTTCTATTTCCTTGAACAGTGACTCATAATTTTCAGAATAAATCATTTTATTTCTTTTGTTAGGTGTATTCAATATATTTTATGATTTTTGTTGCTATAGGTAAAGGGATTGATTTCTGGATTTCTTCTTCTACCTTAGTGTTTACATAGAGGAATTCCACTGGCTTATGTATGCTGCTTGTTTTAACCTGACATCTTACTATATTTCCTGAGAATTTCCAAGAGCTTATTTTGGATTCCTTTGGTTTTTCAATGTATACTATCATATCATTGCAAATAGGGAAAATTTGACTTCTTCTCTTCCAATCTGTATTCCTTTCATTGCTCCTGCCTGATTGATATAACAAGAATTTCCAACACTATGTTGAATAATAATGGTAACAGTGGACATCCCTGTGGAATGTTTCCAGTTTTTCACCATTGAGTATGATGTTGGCTGTAGGCTTGCTATATATGGACTTCACTATCTTGAAGAATTTTCCATCTATTCCCATTTTTTGTAGTGTTTTGATTATAAAGGGATGTTGTAATTTGTCAAAGGCTTTCTTTGCATCTATTGATATAACCATATGATTTGTGGTTTTTCTTTTATTGATGTGGTGGATCATGTTGATTGATTTATGTATATTAAGCCAACCTTGCATCCCTGGGATAAATCCCACTTGGTCATGATGAACAATCTTTTTTACTATACTGTTGTATCCTGTGGGCAAGAATTTTGCTAGTATTTTAGCATCTATGTCCATCATCAATATTGGTCTATAGTTTTTTTGTTGTTATTGTTCTGTCACTGCCTGCTTTTTGTATCCTGGTGATGCTGGCTTCATAGAAGTTGGAAAGGAGTATTCCTGTATCTTCAATCATTTTGGGAAAGCTTTGAAAGTAGAGTTACTAACTCTTCCCTGAAGGTTTTGTAGAATTTATTTGTAAAACTATCTGGTCCAGGACTTCTATTCTTGGGGAGGTTTTTGATAATTGTTTCAATTTATTTGACTGTGATTGGCCTGTTCATATTTTCTAGTTTCTCTTGATTTAATTTTGGAATTTTGTGTTTAACAGTTGCTTCAATATTATTTCAATCCCTGAGGTGAAGTACAGTGTCTCAAACTTTCTATGTTATGTTATTTATCTTCCCTGCAGGCTTAGGAGCTTGAGGGATTTTTAACTAATAGTAGTTTGTTGGGTTTTTTTTTTTATTTTAATCACTCACTCATGACCAAGAGATAAAATAGTATGGTGGACAGACAGCACAGTGATTATACAAAGAGAATCCAACATCAAAGATCCAAAGTCATGGGCCTGGGTCTAATCCCTATCCCACTTCCAGCCAGAGCTGAACCAGGCAGCACTCTTTTGGCCTTTGTGAGCTTCTGATTAGATCCTATTTGTATAAGTACCGTTCGCTAACCAATTGCTCCACTGGAGTTCCTAGATCCTATTTGTATTTGGTGCATTCTGAGGAAATCATTCACCATATTCCCTAGTTTGTCAGGAGAACAATGTAGCAAAGCTCCTACTATATAGCCACACCTCTGGAGCATCAGGAGAGTAGGTAGTCTCCTGAATCATTTAGCCAATACTCTGTCCCTTGATGTCCATCTAGGGTTTCCCTGATGCTCTTTCAGCTTCTGTGGGGCAGTAGCAACAGAGACTCACAGTTGTAAATTGGTAAGTTTTTAGTAATTCTCCCCTCCCTTCAACAGTCATTTTGTTGAAACTAGAGATGGTGTATCAACTGGAAAACTACCAGACTGGCACCAGCTGCTCCCAAGTCCATATGGACTTTTAGCCCAAGGAATCTCCTTAAGCTGCTCTCAGTCCATGAGCCACATGTGTTTGCCCACACACGTGACTTGGTCGGTTCCCAAAGTAATCCTAGTCTAATCTTGTTGTGTTCACAGGTGATCTTATTTTCTATTCCTAATTGATCAGGTTATTTTATTTATTTATTTATTTATTTATTTATTTATTTATTTATTTATTTGTATGTTTTCTTTTCTGGGAAAATGATAACTAGGCTCAGTGCCACTGTTCTTGGCAGTCATTTAGCCCATTTTATTGGATAAGACAGAAAGAAATTGAGAAAGGAAAGGGGTATAGAGACGGAGAGAGAAAGATAGACATCTGTGACCTGCTTTGCTGTTCATGAAGCGTCCTCCCTGAAGCTGGGGAGCCAGGAGCTCTTGCATGTGTCCTTTCACTTAGTACTGTGTGCTTCATGGGATGTGCCAAAATTCAGCCTCCTTTATTTGTTATCTTGATAAACAAACTAGGAGTTTCCTTTAATAAATAACTTGTCAGTGATAAAACAGAAATATTATTTTGTAGAGCTAAAAGATGACTTAACTCTTGAAACTACTCAGTACTCCTGAATCACCTGAAAACTTTCAGACACTTAAAGATGAGAAGCATTTCTCAATCCACAATTTATCCTTGTTTAGCTCATTGCTTTAGGGTTCTATGGTAGAACTATGTTATCAAAATTTCAATTCCATAGCAGTGGTGAATTGTCATTTTCAAAGTGAAAATATATTATTATAACTATTTATTTTGCCAAGAATATAGTCTACCTTAAGTTAATATATTTAATCTTTAATTTATCTTTACTTTTTAAATTTATTTAAGAAAGGATACATTAACAAAACCATAGAATAAGAGGGGTACAATTCCGCACAATTCCCATAACCTGATCTCCACATCCCACCCCCTCCCCTGATAGCCTTCCCATTCTCTATCTCTCTGGGAGTATGGATCCAGGGTCGTTGTGGGTTGCAGAGGGTGGAAGGTCTGGCTTCTGTAATTGCTTCCCCTCTAAACATGGGCATTGACTGGTCGATCCATACTCCCAGTCTGTCTCTCTCTTTCCCTAGTAGGGTGGGGCTCTGAGGGAAGTGGTGCTCCAGGACACATTGATGGGGTCATCTGTCCAGGGAAGTCTGGTCAGCATCTGGAACCTGGTGGCTGAAAAGAGAGTTAACATACAATGTTGTTAAAATTTCCGGATGGCTCCAGCTAGCTTCACGGCGGGTAACAGAGACGCTGAGGCAGCGGCTGGGCAGGGCAGCTGTATTTCTTTATTCAGGAACAACGATTCACAAACTAAGACAAACTAATCACCAAACAGAACTCGGCTGTCTCTTTGCGGCGGCACAAGCACTCTCTCTTACTCTGGAACTCAGGAACCCTCTCCCTTACTCTCGAACTCAGAAACTCAGGAACTCTGGCACTCTGGAACTCTCGTACTTGAGAGCCCTCTGAAACTCTGGCACTCTCGAACTCCGGAACTCAGGAACTCTGTCACTCGGGAACCCTCTCTCTGGGTTTCTTCGGGGCGGGGCCCAGCAGGCCCGCGAAATTAACAGGACTCATCTAATTCTCTTGGAGGGGGAGGGCTAGAACAAGCCAATGTAAAGCATACGACAATTCCCCCTTTTCTTTTTAACTAAATGACCATAGTATCAAGGGTGTGGGGTGAACAGAAACATATATAACAAAAACCAGCATGCTGCCAAGGGAAGGCCTGAGGGGGCCATATCTGAAAAAAAAAACATTTCTTGCCTGTGGGGGTCTACTTGCCTCAACGGGCATTAGCATGGGGGCGGGGAACGGCCTAGGGTCCCAAAGGCAGCTGGCTGCAACTTACTTACTATGAAACAAAACTTGTTATTAGCATATCTACTGCACGATCTAACATTTATAATAGAGAAGGAATTTGAGACTTTTACATATCAACAACGTCTTTTAACCTTTTGTTACACCCATTCAAGATGGAGACACACCCTAGGTGTGGGCCGGAGAGGAAACCTCAGGCATGAGAATAATTAGCATAGCCATTGTGCGATCTACCATTTCTAATAGAGAAGGTAGTGTTTTACATATCAACAAGTCTATTTAACCTTTTGTTTAGACCAACTTAGTTAAAATATATTGATTGTTAACTAATTTTTACCTCAGACTTTAAATGTAAGTTAATTTTTATCTTTATGAGAATTACGTTGAAAACCTTTTTCATTTAACTTTGACTAGTAAGAATTTAGCCTTAAAGCTACTGTTTACCAAACTTTAAACATACACATAAACATGGTCATTAATACACAAGGAGAGAAACCTTTGTTACGAAGACATGTCATTTTAAACACGAATTTAAATCTGTACTGTCTTAGTTGTTGGGGGGGGGGTTCACCATCCGGAGGTAGCTTCCCGTGCAGCTCCACTTCTAGGAATTGCAGGTTGCGATCTCTGCACAAATCTCTGCATACTCCAGCTTGTCTGCCTTCAGACCGGACCGGCGGCTGTAGATCTCGTGTGCCCAGTTTCGGCAGGGAGCCCGGGGGTCCGGGAGGCCCGGGATGGTTCCAGAATTCATAGAAAGAGGGCAGGCAGGCCATCTTTGTAGAAGGCGTGGGCCTAGGTGCCCAGGGGTGGCGGCCATGATGGGCCGCCGCGGCCCTGCCCCATGGCCCTGCCATGTCTGCTGCCCTGTTCGCAGTGGCCAAGCAGCGTGGAGGGATCACGCGTCCAGTGCCCTGCGCCACGCGGTGGAGAGCCGGCTCCTGTGGGCTGGCCTCAGGCTCTTGCATGTTGGCCTCGGGCTCCAGCATGTTGGCCTCAGGCTCCAGCATGTTGGCATCGGGCTCCAGCATGTTGGCCTCAGGCTCCAGCATGTTGGCATCGGGCTCCAGCATGTTGGCATCGGACTCTAGCGTGCTGGCATCGGGCTCTTGCATGGTGGCGTAGGCCTCCTGCGGGCTGCGGGGCTGCGGGGTTGCAGACGCAGTGCGCGGGGTTGTCTGGGCGCAGCCGGCTGGCTGGCTGTTTAACCAGGTGGAAACGGCAGCTCCGTGCCTCGCCTCCCGCCCGCTGGCTCTTCCCGCTGGCTGTTCTGAGTTCGCCCGAGCGAGTGGAAACCACAGAGTGGTCCAGAGATAAATGTTCCAGAAACAGCAAAACAGTCTCGTGAAGAAAGAGCAGAGGCCTTTGGAGATCTCTTCACAAGCAGAAGAGAAGGCCATAGTGCACAGGTAGCCAAATTGTCTTTACTTATCTGAGAGATGCGCAGGTCAGGTCCACGTGGGCGCCATTTGTTGTTAAAATTCCCGAACGGCTCCAGCTGGCCGGGCTGGCTTCGCAGTGGTGAACAGAGACGCGGAGACAACGGCTGGGCAGGGCAGCTGTATTTCTTTATTCAGGAACAACGATTCACAAACTAAGACAAACTAATCACCAAACAGAACTCTGCTGTCTCTTTGCGGCGGCGCAAGCACTCTCCCTTACTCTCGAACTCAAAAACTCAGGAACTCTGGCACTCTGGAACTCTCGTACTTGAGAGCCCTCTGAAACTCTGGCACTCTTGAACTCCGGAACTCAGGAACTCTAGAACTCTCGGACTCAGGAACCCTCTCTTACTCTCGAACTCTGAAACTCTCGCACTCTCGAACTCAGGAGCTCCGGAACTCTGTCACTCGGGAACCCTCTCTCTGGGTTTCTTCGGGGCGGGGCCCAGCAGGCCCGCAAAATTAACAAGACTCATCTAATTCTCTTGGAGGGAGAGGGCTAGAACAAGCCAATGTAAAGCATACGACAATACAAAGCCAACATAGACCTTCCATATGACCCAGTAATTCCTCTCCTGGGGATATACCCCAAGGATTCCATCATGCCCAACCAAAAAGATGTGTGTACATCTATGTTCATAGCAGCACAATTCATAATAACTAAAACCTGGAAGGAACCCAGGTGCCCAACAACAGATGAGTGGCTGAGAAAGCTGCGGTACATATATACAATGGAATACTATGCAGCTATTAAGAACAATGAGCCCACCTTCTCTGACCCATCTTGGACAGAGATAGAAGGAATTATGTTAAGTCAGCTAAGTTAGAAAGATAAAGATGAGTATGGGATGTCGCCACTCATCAACAGAAGTTGAGAAAGAAGAACAGAAAGGGAAACTAAAAGCAGCATCTGATTAAATCGAGAGCAGCGCACCAATGTAAAAACACTGTGGTGAAGGGGAGGGTGGCCATTGGGCTTCCCAGCATGGTGGAGGGGGGGGTTGGGGGGTGGTGTGGATGGGACACAGTCTTTTGATGGTGGGAGTGGTATTTATGTACAATCCTATTAAAGTGTAAACATTATATAAACCACTATTTAATTAATATGAGAGGCGAAAAACTGATGATATGTCTAGAACTTCTTAAAACACAGACTGAGTCTTTTTAATACATAGGCTGTCTTTGATATGTTCTCTCCCAAAAGCCTAGACCAGGGAGAACAGAAACAACCAACAACACAGCTATATACAAGATGCTGGGTACTATACCCCAAACCCTATCAAAGGGACTTTCCAAAGTTAACCCTATCACCAAATAATGTGATGATAACAATAAATATCCATTGTCTTCTTGAACCCTAAGACAACAGGAACCTCACATTTCCACTATAGAGCCTATATTTCCCCCAGTCCTGGAACCTTAGGGTGGGGCCCACTTTTTTGGCATGCTGCTCTCAATTCAAATCAAATAATATTGCATCCGCGAATCGCAACCTAATCAACACAATGAGTGCCACCCCAGCATGCTTTACTTCAGACTGTGACCAGAGACTTCAGGTGTGGAATGACAACCCTTCAGCTTCATCACTCGGGTAAGACCTTTCCTTTCGTAGTATTCTCTAATTCCATTCCAGGTGTTCCACTCCCCAATAAAGTCCCCAAACCTAGATATAGTCCAGGTCCCCTGAGGTAGAGCATAGGTTCATCCGTGCCCATAAACTAGGGAAAAAATATATACCTGAATGCAGAAGTACACAAGAGCATGCAGGGAATACCCCCAACACTTCATCTGCACTATTACAGTGTTTAGGTCCATATCTTTACTTTTTAAACAAATACTTACCTACTGTCTCTTTTTGTTATCAAACATAAATATTGCGACTGGGCAGTAGCGCTGCGGTTTAAGTGCAGTGCACATGGCATAAAGTGCAAGGACCTGCATAGTATACAAGTTCAAGCCCCTGGTTCCCCACCTGCAGGGGAGTCGCTTCACAGGCAGTAAGCAGGTCTTCAGGTGTCTATATTTCTCTTCTCTCTGTTTTCCCCTCCTTTATCCATTTCTCTCTGTCCTATCCAACAATGACGACATCACTAATGACAACAATAACTAACTACAACAATAAAACAACAAGGGCAACAAAAGGGAAAATAAATAAATAAATAAATATATAAAATATAAAAAAATAAATATTGACATTACAAAGATGAATAATATAGTAAAAGGCATGGATAAAACTACAAGTATCATGTAGCAGATGGTGGGGTTGGGTAACTGTATTAGATGTGCTAAGAATATGAGATGAAATTGGGGCCAAATTTTGAAGGACCTCTAATACCATGTTAAGAGGTTTATAATGTATCTATAGGGGTAAGCGGCTGATAAAGCTTTTCAAGTTATGAAACAGTATGACCAACCCACTTAGTATTCTGAAACATATACCCACAAGAATTGTTTAGAAAGACAAAAATCTGGACAAAGGAATTGAAAACATATGATATGCCAGAACACAGAGAATAAATTTTAATAAGGCATGACCTCAGCCCTCCAGGAATTTAGAGTTGTGACGAAGGGACACTTGTGAAAATTCAGTTATAACAATGTCTTTACTCAGTAATAAACACTAAAAAGTGAGTTCTTGACTTTTTTGTGTATAGATTGTTAGGGGGCTTTAGTGGAGAGGGGGTTTTGTAAAAGTTAATGATGAGGCAGGTACCCAAAATTGTTATTTGAGTTGAAAATTAAAGCAATGCATGAAAGACGAATAGGTGAACAAAAATGACGTTAAAATCTACCCTTGAGGAGACAATAACAGTTATAAACAGAAGTAGACATGTGAGAAAGGATCCTAACATTTAATATCAATACAACAAAACAAATTTGTAGATCACAAACAGTTGTTGATTATGCCAGTAAAAACTAACAGCAGTGAAATTAGAAAAATCTTACTATTGACTGAGATTTATTTTAATTCACCAAATTTTTATTTTATTTTATTTAATAGTATTTATTTATTTACTTACTTATTTTATTTTATTTTTTTTTAATTTTTTATTTAAGAAAGGATTAGTGAACAAAAGCATAAGGTAGGAGGGGTACAACTCCACACAATTCCCAACACCCAATCCCCATAACCCACCCCCTCCCATGGTAGCCTTCCCATTCTCTATCCCTCTGGGAGCATGGACCCAGGGTCGTTGAGGGTTGCAGAAGGTAGAAGGTCTGGCTTGTGTAATTGCTTCCCCGCTGAACATGGGCGTTGACTGGTTGGTCCATACCCCCAGTCTGCCTCTCTCTTTCCCCAGTAGGGTGTGACTCTGGGGAAGCTGAGCTCCAGGACACATTGGTGGGGTCTTCAATCCAGGGAAGCCTAGCCAGCATCCTGGTGGCATCTGGAACCTGGTGATTGAAAAGAGAGTTAACATATGAAGCCAAACAATTTGTTGAGCAATCATGGATCCCAAGCTTGGAATAGTGGAGAGGAAGTGTTAGGGAGGTACTCACTGCAAACTCTAGTGTAGTCCTGCTTTCAGGTATATATTTTGCAGTAGTTTATGGATACGTGTGCACATAAGCTCTCTCTCACAGAAACTGGTGTATATCTAGGTTATGGGACTTTGTTGGAAAGTGAACTACCAGAGATGAAATTAGAGTGTACTATTAAAGGAAAGGTCTCACCCGAGTAATGAAGCTGAAGGGTTGTCATTCCACACGTGAAGTCTCTGGATACATTCTGAGGTGAAGCATGTTGAGGTAGCAATCGTTGTTTTGGTTAGGTTGTGATCGGCAGATGCAATGTTATTTGGTTTGGATTGGGAGATGCATACGGGAAAGTGGGCCCTATCCAGGACTGGGGGAAGTAGGGGCTCTATAGTGAAGATGTGAGGTTCCTGCTTATTTTATAACCACTAGAGTTATGGCAGTAACTTGGTGCCTACATGACACATCCATGATACCCGGAAGGCATTTTTCCCTTTCTTTTATTATGATAGGCCAGAGAGAAATTGAGAGGGAAATGAATAACAGAGATGGAGAAAGAGAGACAAGTGCAGGAATGCTTCACCACTAGTGAAGATTCACACCTGCAGGTGGGGACTAGGGACTTGAATCCAGTTCCTTATGCATGATAATCTGTGTACTTGATTAAATGTGCTACCATATGACCTCTCTTTTAACTTTTTAGTATAGAGTTGAAAAGATAGTTCACCTGGAAAGGTTGATACTTTGTCATGAATGTGACTCAGGTTCAAGCATGGCTCCCACTGCACTGGGAGACATTAGGTGCCTTGGTGTCTTTCCTTCTTGTTTTTCTGTCTCTCCTTTTATCTGAAAAAGTCAGCCCAGAGTTGTAAAGCTCCAGTGATTATAAAAATAAAAGGGCTTCTTTAGTAACTTTTATTATTAATAAAATATTTTATTATGGCATGCATGATAATGTATTGAAATACATGAGTGGCCAAGAAAGCTGTGATATATAAATGCACATATATTCAACTCAGTTTTTAAATGAAGAAGTCATCTTTTTTTTCTTGGATAGAACTTGATGGAATCATGTTAAGTGAATTAATAATATTGCCCTGCTCCTGACCTGGTGCAGACTTCAGTGATGATTAATACATTTGAGGCTTAAGGATAAACCTTGGACAATGAAAGTAAACTTGATAACATATAAGGAATAGCCCTCCTTATTAGCAGGTGGGATTTGGATGTGAATTTTCCACATGCCAAAGCGTAGAGTGATTGAAACATTTTATTCCTTAACTATTCTCTCTTTATCATCATGTTCAGTATTTTTTGCCAGCTGCCTTCAAAGTCAATGTTGATAGATGTCTGGTGAAAACACTGGTGGTGATAAAACCACATGTAATGTTATGACTTAAAGATAATATAAATCTAAGTTTCTAGGATTAAAAACTGCGACTACAGAACTTTTCTAAAGTCAGACATCTCATTATACCTTATTCCATGTATCATACATTCTATGCTCATAATTTTGTATACTTATTGCTTAACAGGACCGATTATACTAAGTCATCATAAAAACTGTGGTAAAGGCCTTATACAAAAATGTACACAGAAAACAAAAGAAGTATTATTTTCATTCTGATATATTTGTAAGTTATTAATTTCAGGGTAAAGTTGTTTTTTTTTGTTTGTTTTAAAAAGTTTGTATGTTTTGTTTTCTGAGGTTTGCAATCAATACATTGATTTAGATTTCTAGAGGTACAGTTTCACCCATCTTCAAAATTCTTCACCTATCATCCTCAGAACCTCTACGGTAATGTCAACTCTGCTGTCTTGAGTCCAAATGTTTGTCATTTGACTACTTGGTTTTCATTGCTTTGTTTCTTTATTTACCCCAAATAGGCAATGTTATTCTGTATGTTCCTATTATACAAATTCCTTTAGTATTTTTTTTTGCCTCCAGGGATATTGCTTGGGGCTCATTGCCTGCACCATGAATCCACTACTCCTGGAGGCTTCCCCCCCCCCTTTTGTTGCCCTTGTTGTTTTATCATTGTTGTGGTTATTGTTGCTGGTATTGTTGCTGGTGGTTGGATAGGACAGAGAGAAATGGAAAGAGAAGAGGATGACAGAGAGGGGGAGAGAAAAATAGACACCTGCAGACCTGCTTCACTGCTCATGAAGCAACTCCCCTGCAGGTGGGGAGCTGGGGGCTAGAACTGGGACCCTCATGCAGGTCCTTGTGCTTTGTGCCACATGCGCTTAACCCACTGCACAACGCCCAACCTCCTCCCCCCACCTTTAGTATTTTTGAGGGTTTACTTAATAGTAAAAAAGTTCAAAAACATTATATTACTAAATTACTGTCTCTGAAAAAAACTTTCTAGTATAGGAAAGAATTATTTTTAATGCTTGAAAGATTATATTCTGTTCTAGAGTGACATAACTGTAGCAGTGTTAGATTATACAAAGTCATACTAAAGTAAATTGGACAGCCCATGCGATGTTAAAATACATAGCACAGATAGCCATGTGATATAGATATTCTGGATAGACTGCTGGCAAGTGACTGGATTTAAATCACTTTTATGTTTTCTAAGCCTGGGTCTTAGTATTATATAATATAATGAATTATTGCTCATATTGTTATATTGATTCGACAATAACTAAAGCAACCTTTCTGAGTCAGAAAGTTCTAAAATTGTGATGAAAGATGTTAGTAGAAAAAATGAGAAGATGAAATATAATCTGGAAAATATTTGAATTTATCATGTAAATATAGTATGCATTGATCTTCACTGGTTAGTAGAATGAGTTGGGAAATTTCCAGAAGTCTTGTTACTTTAAAAAATGCTGGTAGGGAGTCGGGCAGTAGCACAGTGGGTTAAGCGCAGGTGGTGCTAAGCACAAGGACCAGTGTAAGGATCCCGGTTCCAGTCCCCGGCTCCCCACCTGCAGGGGCGTCGCTTCACAAGCGGTGAAGCAGTACTGCAGGTGTCTTTCTCTCCTGTTCTTTGTCTTCCAGTCCTCACTCCATTTCTCTCTGTCCTATCCACCAACAACGACATCAATAACAACTACAACAATAAAACAACAAGGGCAACAAAAGGGAATAAATAAATAAATAAATATTTAAAAACAAGCAAACAAAAAAATGCTGGTAAATTTACTTTTGACAGCCACAATAAGTGGGAACTAGTTAATTTATGCTTTATAAGTGGTTAGAAAAAAATTAAAGTTAAAAAATTCATTATGAGATTGTAAGAAAGTGTAGTTATATGTCAATAACTATCCTCTAAACAATTATTTTCCCAATAAAACAATGGAAGAATAAAATCAAAATAAATATAGTGATAGTTGCTAGAATCTATTCCCTCAGCTATTCACTTACATTCCACTGAAGGGAAATTATATAGACCTTTTTCTTTTAAAAAAATGTTATTTTGTCAGGAGAACATATAAATATAGATGAATTAAATATCTAATGAAAGATCAATACATATATATATATTAATGGATGAGACAGAAACTGAGAAGTGAATAGGAGATAGACTGGGAGAGAGACAGAGAGACCCTGCAGCACTGTTTCATCACTTGTGATACTTTCCCTCCTGCAGGTGGGGACTAGCAGTTTGAACCTAGGTCCTTGCAGACTGTAATGTGTGTACTTAACCAGGTGTGCCACCACCTGGCCCCCTCTAATGAAAAATTTCACCTGGGATATTATGCAAGACCGATTTTCTTATTTGGTCCTCACAACAGCTTTGTGTTGAATAATAAACTTATTTCCTCCTGGCTGTTTCTAATAATAAATGTTATCCAAAGGAGAAAGCATTAACATCACACAGGACTTCAGAAAAGTCTTGGAACTGAATACTTTTATCTAACTATACAATATTCTGATATTCTAACTCAGTCTAGAAGAATTTAAGGGTGAGTCATGAACTCTGGGATTGTTTTCTTTAAAGGTTGTTGTCTCAGATATTAATACAGCTTTCACAGTACATTTAAAAATACACTGAATTTTTCAAGTGTTTACTGTGTTGTTGGAGAAAGACTGTACTATATATTTTATAAAGCATAAATAAGAAATAGGGCACAAGGAGTCAGGCGGTAGCGCAGCGGGTTAAGTACATATGGCGCAAAGCACAAGGACTGGCATAAAGATCCCAGTTTGAGCCCCTGGCTCCCCACATGCAGAGAAGTCACTTCACAGGCAGTGAAGCAGGTCTGTAGGTGTCTTTCTCTCCCCATCTCTGTCATCCCCTCCTCTCTCAATTTCTCTCTGTCCTATCCAATAACGAGGACATCAATAATGACAACAATAATAACTACAGCAACAATAAAAAGCAAGGTCAACAAAAGGGAAAATAAATACATAAATAAATAAATAAATAAATATAAAAAATAAATAGGGCACAACTAGGACAATATAATTACCAACTCTTTGTTTATAAATATATTTGCATTTGCTGACAAAAAAAGTAACAGGAGATGGAATGATATTCTTTTAAGGTATGACCATAGAAATTTAAATGATCCAGTCACTATAAAAAGAATAAATTCATAGTTTTAAAGCAAGATTATTGAGATGATAATGACTATATCTTGCTGGACATTGAAATTTTTCATAATTATATTTAGTACATTTCTCCCAGAGACAGTTGCCAGTAGTTACTTGTCTTAACCTGGCTTGATTTAATTTAGTTGCACTCACCCTTATTTTTACATCTGTAATCTTCAAAAATGTTCCATACTGTAGCTTACTCTGGCTCCCTTATTCCCTGATATCTTATCTACTTTTTGCCACCTTAAGATATGGGAACCAAGCCATTAATTAGTCTAATTAATATATCTCAAAGTGAGTTTCCTTATGTCTGGAAAAATATTGACTTTGGTAAGATCTGAGTACAAGTATAGCACAATTCTTTATGGGATGCAGAAAGTGGAAGCTCTGGCTTCTGTAATTGCTTCTGCACTGTACAGGAGCCTTGGAAGGTCCACCCATAGCCCCAACCTGTTTCTACCTCTTCCTAGTAGGTTAAGGCTCCTCGACACATTGGTGAGATCATCTGCCCAGGAAATTAAGAATGGGATCATAGTAGCATCTGCAATTTAGTAGCTAGAAGGTGGTAAGATATAAAGCAGGACAAAATGTTTAATAATCAGGAACCAAAAATTAGAGAAGAAGAGAATATAGATATTATGGTGGAAAGAAACTAAGAAGTATATTTTAGGTAAGTTATTAGATGCCCATGGAAGTAGAATAAAAATATTGTTTGGGAAGATGGTTTCAGAGTTGAGAACAGGACTAGAAAACTGGATTAGGGCAGAAAGTAACACCCAAACTTTAAGAAAATATATAAATACAAAGAACTGTTTCCCACATTCATCTGGCCCACCCACGTATATTCGTATTTAGTACAGGAGCCTGTGTAACCTCTGAGCCCTTTTCAGTCTGAGCTCCCAGTCCATGTTTATAGATGGGAACATTCTAGGCTGCATTCATTTCAGGACTGATTTTCCTTGAATGGCAAAGTAGGAAGGCCCAGCCTCACTTTGGAGAGTGGGGTAGTTCTTACTATTACTAGTTCATAATGAGGATAAGATCCTGAAGAAGCCCATTAGAGGGTTTATGATAATGTTCCTGATGGAAGTGACTAGTGATGGCAGAGAGAGGAATCTATTAGAGGCCCATTGTATCTATGGGGGAATCCAAGGATTCTGACTAGGGTCTCAAGTGTTGTTGGAGTATTCTGTAGTAACCAAAAAAGTCCATCATTAAGAGTGTCAGTTTCTTGTCCTTTTCCAGCTCTTGTAGTCCTCTTTTTACCTGAGAAGATTAGACTTGCTTCCAGGTGTTAAGTGTTGAGTATTATTTGTTGTATTCAAACCAGTTAGGTTTATGGGATCTGGCCACAAGTTAAGGAGAAAATGCACCTAGGGTTTTAGTGGGGTCTAAATTAACCTTGAGTTTTATTGCAGTTACTTTTTTGATGACTTTAATAAAGATTATCGTAATGAATATATATATATATATATTCACCAGTGTATCTCTTAGCTAATTGTATAAAGTGTTTCTTCAAAATATTATCAAGGTATGACAATAATGCATATGCTATCAGAAGAGATTAAGAGATATATCTTACTTTCCTTTGTGTAGTTAGTTGAGTAGATAGAATGATTGAGGGGCGTGAAGCCTCAAGTGAGGGATAATCGAGGCCTGAGTAACATCTCATTACACAATTTAGGGTGCTTTCTTTATGATTTTTTTTTAAAAAAATTATTTTGCCAGTCTTATAGGGTCAAAGTGAAATCACAGAAGACTATTAAGCACTTTTTCTTTGAAGTATATTGTGGCCTCTGACTTTGGATATGTGTATACAGGTACCCAGTACCCCAGATCCTGGCCTATATAGGGTCTGTAACTTTGTTAGAGAGTGTTAAAGAGTCATATGGGAGCTGGGTGGTGGTGCACCTGGTTGAGTGCACATGTTACAATGCACAAGGACCGAGGTTCAAGCCTCTGGTCCCCACCTGCAGGGGGAAAGCTTTGTGAATGGCGAAGCAGGGTTGCAAGTGTCTCTCTGTCTCTCCCTCTCTATCACCTCCTCCTCTCTTGACTTCTGACTGTCTCTATCCAATAAATAAAGATAATAAAAAAATTTTAAAGAGCGTGTCCTATCTGTAATGGAATTGGGTAACCCTATGTGTTAGGAAAGGTCTCAAAAGATTATTGGAGTTGGAACGTTGACATCTCAGACAAGGCACCACACAGAGTGAAAAGGCAGTTGCAGCTTAGTTTGGCATGGTGGGAATTAATCTGAAAAGCAAGATCCTAATGCCCATTTACCTTCTAGTTTTATTCATTCTATTAACTTCATATTTACTCAATATTCAGTGAAATTTAATAAATGCTCATTAAATTCATATTATAGCCTCAGTTTTGTAGAACTAACAACAAAAACCATAAAATGTTATATCTGTGTCACTAAGGGAGAACTTGTTATTGATGTAGTTTGTCAGTGTTTGGGTGTTGTTCTCTGAGTTTCCTACCACCTGCCATTTTTTCTGCATCTGCCTACTTTCTCTCCTCTTTAAATATTTTTGTCATCACTAGGGCTTTATCAGTCTGGTTCTACTTTTAGGGAGAAAGAGATAGAGACAGAGAGACATAAGAAGAAAAATAAAGGCACCACAGCCTTGAAACTTCTCCCAGTATAGTAGGGGCCAGTCTTTAACTTGGGTTACTTATTTGACAAAGCAGATGCTTTCCCAGGTGAACTACTTTGCTGACAGTCTCTTACCTAAGTCTTTCCTTCAGTTCTTACCTTCCTAGAAATAGATGTGAAGCTCCTTAGAAATAAAATTTTTAAAAAACCTCAAATATTTATTTTTCTAATCCAAAACATTTTTAGGAAAATCTGTTTTGAATGCTGTTTTACAATAGTTTTAATGAGTTGACCAAAAGTAGTTTTTGTTGCAATAGCATTGGTAGTGGTACTTCTATTTATTGTATATTATTTTACTTTCTGTACAATTCAATCATTTTGTACAATTGAATTCATACAACTCAAGGAGTTGATTTTTTATTCTATTTCACTACATGTAGACCCAAAGAAAGAATAATAACCTATACTGTAACCACTTCCAGGTGACACTTTTTACAAAGGTTTTTATTTATTATTTTTTTGAAGAAAACACTTATTCTACCCCATGATTACCTTCTTCAATTCATCACAGAGTTTGCTTTTATTCAGTAGGTAGTATTCGAAAGTTTTGTCCCCTTTCCTTCCATTTAGTTCTCGGTAATGATTACAGAGCTCAAGCTAGTTCTGCTCTCCTATCAACATTTTTCTTTTAGTACCTATGAAAACTATTCCCACTTTACTGAGCATGCTTTAATCATCAAAAAAAGAGGTGTACAAGAATACATTGTAATCAATGTGTAAACTGTGTAATTGAGAATGTAAGATGCAAGTTAACATTCATAGAGATGGGCATAATAGTAGATGCACAGCAGATGTATCTTAACTGTACTCAATTTCTATTGTTCCTCTCTAGGATTTTGACCCTTTCGCTCAAAATGTACAACCAGGTTGCTTGGATTACACTGGACTTGCTCTTAACCTCAGACTATATTCAGCAGTATTGCTATTCTACATTAGAAACAAAATTAGTCATACACACACACACACACACACACACACACACACACATACAAACACACACACAGTTATAAGTCATTTTCAGTTATGGTGTCAAATTGGGCTTTGTAACAATTCAGCTTAGAATGTACTAGCATATAAGATGATTCTTACTCTAGGTCATATCATAAGTAGGAGCAATATCAGAGGAGAGAGGATTTAAAGAAAATGGAAGCATGGGGCCTAGATCTGTTTTAAGTAGATACTTTGAATAAGAATTCTCTTACTTCAGGGGCCAGCAGTAGCACAGCAGGTTAAGAGCACATGGCTTGAAGCACAAGGACCAGCATAAAGTTCCTGGTTCAAACCCCTGGCTCCCCACCTACACGGGGGTTGCCTCACAAGCAGTGAAGCAGGTCTGCAGATGTCTGTTTTTCTTTTCCCCTCTCTGTCTTCCCTTCCTCTCTCGATTTCTCTCTGTCCTATCCAACAACAATGACAGAAATAACAATAGTAATAACAACAACAATGATAAATAAGGGCAAGAAAAGAGGAAAAGATGGCCTCCAGGAACAGTGGGTTTGTGGTGCAGGCACTAAGCCCCAGTGATAACCCTGAAGGGAAAAAAAAAAAAGAATTATTTTAGATCATTTATGCATTCCAAACTTGCTGTAAAATGATGTCCACAATATTATTTTCTTAAAATGTTGTCCTGGTTCTTTATGCACCTCATTACAATGGGTAGGATCTGTATAAAATATAAATCTTCAGATTCCATTCAAATGGACTGATTGGAGATCCTAAGCTATAGAGTAACCAGTGTTGTTTCAGTGTGTTTGTTTGTTTTTTATTGGGGAGTTAATGGTTTACAATATAGTCATTAACACATCTCAGAATGCTAATTTCCTGGCATCCTTTCTCTTTCTCTCCTTCTTTAGAGTCCTTTGGTGCAATGTAACACACTCAGTCCAAGGTTTCCGTTATGTTTTCCCTTACTATTCTCGTGTCTTAAGTTACACCTACAAATGAGATCATTTGGTATTGGTCTTTCTCTTTCTGTCTTATCTCTTCAATATAATGCCTTTGAGTTCTGATCAAGATATTGCAGAGGATATAACCTCATCATTTTTAACTGCTGCATAGTTCTCCATTGTGTATATATGCCACAACTTTCTTCTATCGTTGGGCATCTGGTTTGCGTCTTTTGGGCTATTACAAACTGCAGCTATGAAGATTGGTGTGCATAGGTCTTCATAGATAGGTGGTATTGTTTTTTCCTGGGTAAATCCCTAGATGTATTGCTGTGGCCTGGGAGGTGGCACAGTAGATAAAGTGCTGGACTCTCAAGCATGAGGTCCTGAGTTCAATTCCTAGCAGCACATGTACCAGAGTGATGTCTGGTTCCTTCTTTCTCTTTCTATAACTCTCTCTCTCTCTCTCTCTTTTCCTATCTTTCTCATAAATAAACAAATAAAATCTTTAAAAAAAAAAAGAAGAGGTATTGCTGATCATAAGGTAGGTCTATTTCTAGAGTTCTGATGAATCTCTAAACTGTTTTCCATAGGAGTTGGACCAACTTACTTTCCCATGAGCAACTTTAGAGGAGATCTCTTATACACATTGAAGTTTAAAAAGACTTTCCTGGGGAGTCGGGCTGTAGCGCAGCGGGTTAAGCGCAGGTGGCGCAAAGCACAAGGACTGGCATAAGGATCCCGGTTCGAGCCCCGGCTCCCCACCTGCAGGGGAGTCGCTTCACAGGCGGTGAAGCAGGTCTGCAGGTGTCTCTCTTTCTCTCCCCCTCTCTGTCTTCCCCTCCTCTCTCCATTTCTCTCTGTCCTATCCAACAACGACAACAACAATAATAACTACAACAATAAAACAACAAGGGCAACAAAAGGGAATAAATAAATAAAATAAATATTAAAAAAATAAAATAAAATAAAATAAAAAAGACTTTCCTGTAGTGCTGGTTCACACAACAGTGTGGGAATAGAACCACCTTTACTAGTGCTTGGGCTTTTTAATTTTTATTTATAAAATGGAAATGTTGACAAGACTCTAAGATAAGAGGGGCACATTTCCATACAATTCCCACCACCAGAACTATGTATTCCATCCTCTCCCTTAATAGCTTCCCTATTCTTTATCCTTCTGGGAGTATAAATCCAGGATCATTATGGGGTACAGAAGGTGGAAAGTCTGGCTTCTGTAATTGCTTCCCCTGTTGAACATGGGCATTGGCAGATCGATTCATACTTCCAGCCTCTCTTTTTTTCTCTAGTGGAGCAGGGATCCGGGGAGGTGGGGTTCCAGGACACATTGATCTGGGACCCATATTCAGCACAGGAGCCTATATATCTACATTCCTGTAGGTCTGAGCTTGCATTCTGTGGTCATGGCTAGGAACATTCCTGGCTGCACTCATTTCAGGACCCATCTTCCTCGAGTGGTAGGTAGAGTATGTTGTCCAACTTCCCTTAGAGAATGGAAGAGTCCCTACTACTGTCTATCTATATTGAGGGCATGGTCCTATAGTGGCCCACAGAGGGGTCCATTATATTGTTCCTGATGGAGATGACCAGTGACAGTGGTGAGAGGGATTTGTTAAAAGTCTAGGTCCGAGGTGGGGGTATAGCATAATGGTTATGCAAGGAGACTTTCATGGCTGAGGCTCTCAAGTCCCAGGTTCAATCCCCCACACCCCCATAAGCCAGAGCTGAGCAGTGCTCTGGTAAAAAAAAAAAAAAAAAAAAAAAAAAAGTCGAGGTTCATCATGTCTGTGTGGGAATCCCAGGACTCCCTGACTAAGGCCCCAGGAGACGGGGTGTGCCTGGGCTTCTAATAAACTCTCCAAATTACTCATTTAAAGTAAAAATAGTAATGCAATTGAATATTTTGAAGACTACAAGTGATTTTATTGTATATTAAAGTTTGAGAACGGCTAACATGATCCAACTTTGAAAGTTTTCAGGGGAGGGGGCAGGAGGTGGTATATCTAGTTGAGTGTACATACTGCAATTCACAAGGACAAAATGAATTCAAGCCCCCAATGCTCTCTGCAATGTGAAAGTGTCACATGTAGTAAAGCAGGGCTGTTATTTAATGTCTCTCTATCTCCCTCCCTCTTACTTCCCCACTCTACTCTCAATTTCTTTTTCTCCATACTAATCTATAAATGCACATTTTTTAGTTTTGTTGACAGTGAACTAAAATTTGCATGTTTAGGTATCTGTTTCATTCAGTATTTTTTGTCATCTCTGTCTTCTTTCTTATCTCTGCATTAACTTTTAAAATATTTATTTATGGTGCCAGATTATGGCAAACCTGGTTAAGCACACATGTTACACTGCGCAAAGACTTGGCTTCAAGCCCCTAGTTCCCACCTGCAGAGGGAAAGCTTCATGAGTGCTGGAGCAGTACTGCAGGTGTCTTTCTGTCTCTTTCCCTCTCTACTTTTTTCTAATTTTTCCCTTTTGTTGCTTTTTTTATTATTATTGTTGTTGTAGGTAATGTTGTTGATGATGTCGTCATTGTTGGATAGGACAGAGAGAAATGGAGAGAGGAGGGGAAGACAGAGAGGGGGAGAGAGAGATAGACACCTGCAGACCTGCTTCACTGCCTGTGAAGTGACTCCCCTGCAGGTGTGGAGCTAGGGGCTCCAACTGGGATCTTTAACGTTGGTCCTTGCATTTCATGCCATGTGCACTTAACCCACTGCACTACCGCCCGACCCCCCCCCTTGACTTCTATCCCTAATTTCTCTCTGTCTCTATCCAATAGTAAATGAAATAAAGAATAGAAAAAATAATATATATATACATATATGTTTATTTAATGAGATAACAAAAGCATCATTTTGGTGATTGCTATTATAGGGATAGAACTCGGAACCTCATGCATGCAAATCTTGTGGTCCACATAGTGAACTGCTTCCTGTTCTACAATTTATATATTTATTAGTTTAAGACTTATTTATTTATTTTCTTGAGACCTAGAAACTATAACACTGTTTAGTTTAGGTATGTGCAGTGCTGAGGATTAAACTTGGTGTTTGAAGCATATTAAGTCCTACAGTATACCACTGACCTGTCTCCTTGCCTGGCCATCTTTAGATATATTTTTATCCTTAAAAAAAAAAAAGGAACCAAGAAGAACTACAAAATCTAAATGTACCAATCACAGACAAAGAAATTGAAACTGTTATTAAGAATCTCCCCAACAACAAAAGTCCTGGACCAGATGGCTTCACAAATGAATTCTACAAAACTTTCAGGAAACAGTTAATACCCATACTTCTTAAGCTATTCCATAAGATTGAAGAAACAGGAATACTCCCTTCCACCTTTTATGAAGCCAACATCACCCTGATACCAAAAGCTGATAGGGACAGAACAAAAAAGGAAAACTACAGACCAATATCTCTGATGAACATAGATGCCAAAATATTAAACAAGATCTTGGCCAACCGGATACAGCAACACATCAAAAAGATTGTTCATCATGACCAAGTGGGATTCATCCCAGGAATGCAAGGCTGGTTCAACATCCGTAAATCAATCAATGTCATTCATCACATCAATAAAAGCAAAGCCAAAAACCACATGATTATCTCAATAGATGCAGAGAAAGCCTTTGACAAAATCCAACACCCATTCATGCTCAAAACTCTACAGAAAATGGGAATAGATGGGAAATTCCTCAAGATAGTGGAGTCTATATATAGCAAACCTACAGCCAACATCATACTCAATGGAGAGAAGCTGAAAGCATTCCCCCTCAGATCGGGGACTAGACAGGGCTGTTACTCTTCAACATAGTATTGGAAGTTCTTGCCATAGCAATCAGGCAAGAGAAAGAAATCAAAGGGATACAGATTGGAAGGGAAGAAGTCAAGCTCTCACTATTTGCAGATGATATGATAGTATACATAGAAAGACCTAAAGAATCCAGTAGAAAATTACTGGAAGGTAATTTATCTGGAACCTGAAAACACCTATAATTGCCAAAACCATCTTAAGGAAAAGAAACAGAAATGGAGGCATCACACTCCCAGACCTTAAACTATATTATAAAGCCATCATCATCAAAACAGCATGGTACTGGAACAAAAATAGGCATACAGACCAGTGGAACAGAATTGAAAGCCCAGAAGTAAATCCCAACACCTATGGGCATCTAATCTTTGATAAGGGGGCCCAAAGGATTAAATGGAAAAAGGAGGCTCTCTTCAATAAATGGTGCTGGAAAAACTGAGTTGAAACATGCAGAAGAATGAAATTGAACCACTTTATCTCACCAGAAACAAAAATCAACTCCAAATGGATCAAAGACCTAGATGTCAGACCAGAAACAATCAAATACTTAGAGGAAAACATTGGTAAAACACTTTCCCACATACACCTCAAGGACATCTTTGATGAATCAAACCCAATTGCAAGGAAGACCAAAGCAGAAACAAACCAATGGGACTACATCAAATTGAAAAGCTTCTGCACATCCAAAGAAACTATTAAACAAACAGAGAGACCCCTCACAGAATGGGAGAAGATCTTCACATGCCAGACATCAGACAAGAAACTAATCACCAAAATATATAAAGAGCTCAGCAAACTTAGCCGCAAAAAAGCAAATGACCCCATCCAAAAATGGGCAGAGGAAATGAACAAAACATTCACCACAGAGGAGATCCAAAAGGCTAACAAACATATGAAAAACTGCTCTAGGTCACTGATTATCAGAGAAATGCAAATCAAGACAACACTAAGATACCACCTCACTCCTGTAAGAATGGCATACATCAAAAAGGACAGCAGCAACAAATGCTGGAGAGGATGTGGGGACAGAGGAACCCTTTTACATTGCTGGTGGGAATGTAAATTGGTACAGCCTCTGTGGAGAGCAGTCTGGAAAACTCTCAGAAGGCTAGACATGGACCTTCCATATGACCCAGTAATTCCTCTCCTGGGGTTATACCCCAAGGACTCCATAACACCCAACCAAAAAGAGGTGTGTACTCCTATGTTCATAGCGGCACAATTCATAATAGCTAAAACCTGGAAGCAACCCAGGTGCCCAACAACAGATGAGTGGCTGAGAAAGCTGTGGTATATATACACAATGGAATACTATGCAGCTATCAAGAACAATGAACCCACCTTCTCTGACCCATCTTGGACAGAGCTAGAAGGAATTATGTTAAGTGAACTAAGTCAGAAAGATAAAGATGAGTATGGGATGATCCCACTCATCAACAGAAGCTGACTAAGAAGATCTGAAAGGGAAACTAAAAGCAGGACCTGATCAAATTGTAAGTAGGGCACCAAAGTAAAAACCCAGTGGTGAGGGGTAGGCATGTAGCTTCCTGGGCCAGTGGGGGGTGGGAGTGGGCGGGAGGGATGGGTCACAGTCCTTTGGTGGTGGGAATGGTGTTTATGTACACTCCTAGCAAAATGTAGACATATAAATCAGTAGCTAATTAATATGAGAGGGGGAAATCAATTGTATGTCTCAAAGTTTCTCAAAAGACAAACTGAATCTTTTTAATATATAGGCTATGTATTTGATATGCGGACTCTCTCAAAAGCCTAGACTAAGTAGATTAGAAGCTTCCAATAGCACAGCTATATACAAGATACTGGGTACGGCCCAGCAAACCATAACAAAGGGACTTTTCAAAGTTAACCCAATTAACAAATAATGTGATGATAATATTAACTATTGAGTGTCTTTTTGAACCCTAAGACAGCAGGAACCTCACATCTTCACTATAGAGCCCCTACTTCCCCCAGTCCTGGAACCCTTGGATAGGGCCCACTTTCCCGTATGCATCTCCCAATCCAAACCAAATAACATTGCATCTGCCGATCACAACCTAACCAAAGCAACGATTGCTACCTCAACATGCTTCACCTCAGAATGTATCCAGAGACTTCACGTGTGGAATGACAACCCTTCAGCTTCATTACTCGGGTGAGACCTTTCCTTTAATAGTACACTCTAATTTCATCTCAGGTAGTTCACTTTCTAACAAAGTCCCATAACCTAGATATACACCAGTTTCTGTGAGAGAGAGCTTATGTGCACACGTATCCATAAACTACTGCAAAATATATACCTGAAAGCAGGACTACACTAGAGTTTGCAGTGAGTACCTCCCTAACACTTCCTCTCCACTATTCCAAGCTTGGGATCCATGATTGCTCAACAAATTGTTTGGCTTCATATGTTAACTCTGTTTTCAATCACCAGGTTCCAGATGCTACCAGGATGCTGGCTAGGCTTCCCTGGACTGAAGACCCCACCAATGTGTCCTGGAGCTCAGCTTCCCCAGAGTCACACCCTACTAGGGAAAGAGAGAGGCAGACTGGGGGTATGGACCGACCAGTCAACGCCCATGTTCAGCGGGGAAGCAATTACAGAAGCCAGACCTTCTACCTTCTGCATCCCTCAACGACCCTGGGTCCATGCTCCCAGAGGGATAGAGAATGGGAAAGCTATCAGGGGAGGGGGTGGGTTATGGGGATTGGGTGTTGGGAATTGTGTGGAGTTGTACCCCTCCTACCTTATGCTTTTGTTCACCAATCCTTTCTTAAATAAAAAATTAAAATAAAAAAAAAAAAAAGAAAAGGAAAACTCCACATCTACAACCTTAAACCATTGTTGCTTCTATATTTTATAAGATCTTCCCACTCAGGATGAAATGTTATTTTTATAATGGGGAAACAATTTTCTATAATAAATGAGATGTAACTACTTTATACATGCTTTGGTTGCATGTATACTTACTTTGTTAGTTATTTAATTGATTTATTTTTCTTTACACACACACACACTCTTTTTTTTTTAAGTAGAGAACAGCTCAGCTGTGGTTTATCATTATGCTAAGGCTTGAATCTGGGACTTGGGAGCCACATACATGAAAGCTTTTCTGAATAATCATTGTGCTTTCTCTCATGCCTCACGTAATTACTGCATTGCTTTAGACTTGATTACTAGGTATCTTTCTTTGCAAAGAATTGAATTACCCTTAAAATACAAAAATAATAGCTAGTTCATGTGTTTCGATTATCTATATTTCAAATATAATTGAAACAGTGTGAGAACCGTGATGGTTATGGGGGAAGAGAGGTGCCACAGAAAATTGGTTGTAGGGAACATACCCCTGCAATATTACTATCTTATACAGCAATATTAAATTATTAATAGAAGTTAATACATATGAAATTTTGCCTTATTATTAGCCATATTAACTCAGGAATATTGATATGATTAGTATTATCAATAAATAATAGATATTATCTATCTATATAGATTTGAAGTATTTAATGTGCTTTAAAATAATGTTTAAAATAATTTTATCCCCTAGGTTCTATAATATACTAGTTTTTGTTGTACACATGAGGATTTGAGGGTTAAGAACTTAAACAAGGGGGGCTGGGCAGTGGCACACCCAGTTAAGAGCACATAGTATAAAGCACAAGGACCTGTGCAAGGATCCAAGTTCGAGCCCCCACTTCCCACCTGCGAGGGGACACTTCACTGGTGGTGGAGTAGGTCTGCAGGTGGCTATCTTTCCCTCCATCTCTACCTCCCCTGCTCAATGTATCTCTGTTCAATCCAATAAAATGGAAAAAAAAATGGCCACTGGGAGCAGTGGATTTGTAGTGCAGGCACTGAGCCCCAGTGATAACCCTGTTATTTTATTACAGTTTTCATGGTCACTTAATTTTAAGCTTTTCAGTGGCATGCAGCACTTCCCCACTGCATTTAATCAATTATGTATGTTTTTATTTTTTGTAATATAGATCCTCAAATGTAACTTCAGAGGCATCACAACTTGGACTAACATAACACTATTATCCAGTTGTCCATTTTGTCTCTAATTCATCCTCCATATTGTAGCCAGTGGCCTTCTAAAGTTTTATTATGCACATGCCTCTCCCTTGCCCAAAGCATTTAATAACTCTCTGTCCAAAGTCGATAAGTAGCACATTTTGAGATCTGGTATATCTGTAACCACCAACCCACTTTCGTGTTTTTGCTATATTATTGTGTATTCAACTATATTTGAGGCTACACACACTGACCATGTTCCTTATCTCTTGTCTTCCCTCCATTGTCTGTAAAATTCCCTCGCCTATTTACCCTCCTAAGAGCAGTCTATTCATTCTTCAAGAATGTGAGGCTCTCCTGCCAGCAGAAGCAACAATGCCTCTCTTTGTCTGAAAATCATAATCACCAAGTATAAGAAAATTTCACTTTAGATGAATTATAACACTTCTTCTGGCTCATAGTGCCTCTTACAATTGCTAAATACATCATTAGGCTAAAATATTAGCAGGGTACAGGAGAACAAATGTCCACTGCAACAAGGATAATAATATACCATGATGTGAATTTGGATAACATCCTATCACAACAAACATATTCCAAACTTTTTTATACTTACTGTATAATTATAGTAAGTGTAGAAACAAGGGGACATATGTTGAGAATAGATTGAAAAAATGCGACTCCAGGAAGAAAGGAATATCCTGGTGAATTTAATCAACCAATTTACATTAAGGGATAGCTTAGAGGATTATGCATTAGTTTAAGTAGATATTTTGTTTTTTCTTTGTTTTCTTATTTTTGTATTTCTGACTCCATAGTTTGATTTAAAACTGAATCCAATGGTCTACAATAACAAAAAATTACAGAACTTTTTTGGCAAACTATAATGGAAAAAATGAAATTATTTAATTGTTTTGTAAAGAACAGTATCTAGATACTAAACATGAAAGCAAGGAGACTGCCTAGAAAGCTATTATAAAAGCTATGTGATGTCACTTCAATAGTGTACTGCTTTGCCACAAGCATATATCCAGTTCAAGCCCATCTCCCACCATATTGAAAGAAGCTTTGGTGCAGTGTTCTCTGCCTTTCTCTCTGTCTTTCTCTCTCTCTCTCTCTCTCTCTCTTTCTCTCTCTCTGCCTCTGTCTCTCTCTCCTTTTTCTCTTCCCCTCTCTCTCTCACTCTCTCTCCTTTCCCCCTCTCTCTCTTTCTCTCTTCAGATAATAATAGCACATAAGATGTTTTTTTTTAATTAAACAGTTAAATGTTAAACTTCCTGAGGTTTTGCAGAAATATTTTATAATCACCTTATATTGCTGTTGTGTCTATATAATAATTATATCAATCTTTCTTATATACTATTAAATATAGGTTTTCCAAACCATATATTAGTCTGCAAAATTCTCATGTGTCATTCACTTGAAAACTTTCTAAGGGGAAAATAAGAAAACAAACTCTATATTCTTTAAAGGAATAACTGAAAGTAATCTAATAATGTTCACAAAATATCAGAAAGAATAAATTTTTTACTTTAGGTGTTATTGACTTTATTGACAGGAATATTATTTCCATCTTAGGGTAAATATACTATTTGTTTAAATTTCTAAATTTGTGAATCCAGCCATCAAGCATATTTCAAAGTATACTTTAATAAAGATATTATGAGTAAACATTAAAATATGTATAGAATTTTCTGTGAAGTACATTTGTTCTTCAAATATTTTTGGTGAAAATACTTAATATAGAGAGAATTAGTCTAAAACATAACATACAGATATTGAATAACCATGTTCTGCACTGCAGATGATATATCTCACTATGTCTTACCAGTACTTAATCACTTTTATAGAATTACAATTTGGTTTCTACTAACTGTGATTTACTTAGTGTGGGCTGATTTGTGCCATTGATAATTTGTTTAGTTAATGGAACATTTTAATTTATGACAGAAGGCAGAATAAAATTGCTTTGAATATCTGGATTGCATTACTATTGACTGACAGTCAAAATTTGAAATGAAACAAAAAGTGAAAGATAAAAGCAGTTTACATCAGTTATACCAGTACTGGTTGTGTATAGATTTGAAACTAAAAACTGGTCATTTTTATACTTGCTTCTCCAAATGCTTAACTAGATGTTGCAGTTCTCACTGACATATGGTACTGGCTGTGAAGTCTTTTCAGTGAAGTCTTACCAGTAAAGAGTGAGATGTTTCATAATATAGTGTCATCAGTATGCTATTGGCACATAGTACTAAGTCTCTTCTCATCTGGCCCAGATGGTACAGATTCCTAACTCCTAACATGTCTGCCTGAGATAAGAAAAGAGTTCAAAGCAAACTGGCTGATGATCTCAGAATAACATGTATGGGTTAAAGAAGTCAGGAACAAGTAAAGCTTAAGCTTGTGCATTAATGGAAGTGTATTTAACCTTTGCCATCAAGATATATATATGTATGTGTGTGTGTGTGTGTGTGTGTGTGTGTGTATTTTAACTTAGTTCTTCATATATTTCCATTTCTGTAGGGTCATCACTCATTCATGCTTTTTAAGTGTTTCTTTCAGGCTGTGAGACTTTTCTTGAGAAAGTTTAACAAGATTAACGTTTCATAGATCTTCCTTTTGTTAAGTTCACATGTACTTATAACTGTGTAGGGTTGTATATTCTCAACTTTACCCAATAGATGTCTTCTTACTAGATGGATCTTGACATAGTAGATGACTTCTAAATTGAGTCCATTGAACTTCTCTTGCTTTCTCTCTTTTTGGGTTTGGCAAATGAAGTCACCAGCAAAAAGGGGGTAAGTGGAAATATCTGAGATGTCAAGATACTTATTTTGGACTTCAAAGATAACTCACCATTAGGACACATGCCTTGTCATTCATACAGTTCAGGTTTTAGACCTAGCACCATATTATATTACAGTTCATGGATGGGTAACAGTGGACACTCTAGTGTTATGGTTTCTCTTTATTTATTTATTTATTTATTTATTTATTTATTTATTTATGTATTTATTTATTTTATGTCTTTTTTTATAAATAATTTATTTCTTTATTGGGGAATTAATGTTTTACATTCAACAGTAAATATAATAGTTTGTACATGCATAACATTCCCCAGTTTCCCATTTAACAATACAACCCCCACTATGTCATTCATCATCTTTCATGGACCTGTATTCTCCCCACCCACCCACCCACCCACCCCAGAGTCTTTTACTTTGGTGTAATACTCCAATTCCATTTCAGGTTCGACTTGTGTTTTCTTTTCTAATCTTGTTTTTCAACTTCGGCCTGAGAGTGAGATCATCCCATATTCATCCTGGTTTCTCTTTTTTTCTGTCTCTATCTGAATGAAAAAAAAAATGACTGAAGCAATGAAATCATAGATGTATAATATGCCAGCTTTGGTAAAAAAAAGATAACTCCCCATCTACCAGGCTACAGAAGTTTGCAGCACACATGTTCATTATCTAAGATCTTTGTTCCCATTGTGTGGTCTCTTCCACAGAAGATAAGAATTATCTGAGTTCTGGTTACTATGCATTGCCTTACTGCTTCACTTCCAGGGCATTAATGGTGAGCTCTAGAATGATATGCCATCTCTTGCTAGTTTTTTTTTTTAAACTCTAATAATAATTTGTCAAGAGATAATTGATTTAAACTCTCTCAAAATTCCTAATGGACTGTGCCTTATGTTTCTTACTATGCTCTAATGATGCAATTGACTTGTTCAGTACCTGAGTACTCAGTATAGCACCTCTTCTGCTGTGATGGTGAACTTAAATGTCTATGTAATGTATAATGAAGAACTCATTATTTCATAAGATAGCCAATCATCTCATTAATCTGAATTTAATAACATATATGAAAAATAATAGTAATTCTTTGTGCAGCTATACTTTTTTACAAATTGTATAGTTAGAGCTTTTGAGTTGAAAAACTACAACCTAGGGTAAAAGTCATGACTTGGACTTTAACAGGTGATTGTTTACATAAAGATAAAGAGGACTTAGCACAAAGCGCACGAACCAGTGTAAAGATTCTGGTTCAAGCCCCTGGCTCCCCACATGCAGGGGAGTTGCTCCACAAGCGTGAAGCAGGTCTGCAGGTGTCTATCTTTCTCTCCCCCTCTCTGTCTTCTCTTCCTCTCTCCATTTCTCTCTGTCCAATCCAGCAACAATGGCATTAATAACAACAATAACAACAACAAGAGCAACAATGGCAACAAAAATGGGGGAAAATAGCCTCCAGGAGCAGTGGATTCACAGTTCAGGCACCGAGTCCCAGCAATAACTCTGAAGGCAAAAAAGGAAAAAGATAAAGAGGACTCTGTAAAGATACGACCCCTCCTGGAGCCAAATGTTTACATTAAAAAAAAAGGAGTAGTATCCAGGAATTTTTCACTTACATTAAAAACAATTCTAAACTAGATAGTTGCTTCTCTTTAAAAAAAATATATATATGTCTTTATTTTACATAGTTCTTCTTACTTACTGTCAAGCAGGTTCATGAGAATTTGTATTTAAAAACAGTCATAAATTGGAGCTTCTCTACAGGGCATATATCTCTTTATTAGCAGCCTTTAGTGTCTTAACCTAACAGGTAGTGACGTTAGTGGTGTTGGGGGTGGATATGAATAATGGACGGTGAGTACTTAACACAGTTATTGTAGTAACCAGTAATAATACTCTACCTTTGATCCAGATTTCATACTTTATTAAGCTGTCAGAAAGCCATGCCACATTATTTTGCATAGAAAATATTCATAACTTTTCTGACAACCCAATATTTTCAGGACAAATAACCAGAGTATCCACTTCCAAAAGAATGAAAGTAGACTCCTATCTACTAGCATGCACAATAATTACTCCAAAATGGACTAAACAATTGAATATAAAATCTAAAATCATAAAATACACATAGGAAAACATATAATATTTACTTCTTAACATTGATCACAGAGATAATGCATGTGAAGCTCCACTCCAGTGGTAAGAAAAACAAAATTAAAATTAAGCAAATAGTATCTGGGTAGTAGTATTCCTTTGTCATGCATCTAACCCAGGTTTGAGTCCAGCCCCCATCACCCTAAGGGGAGCTCTTGTGCTGTGGTTATCTTTCTCTCTATCTTTATGTCTCTGGCTTTTTCCATCAGAAAAAGTCGTGGCAAAGACTTGGTGACTAAAGCATAAAATAATGTTACATAAAATTAAAAAGTTTCTACACACAGTAACAGCAACAAAAAAACTCATATTGGGGGCTGGGTGGTAGTATATCTAGTTGAGTTCAAGGACCCAGGTTTGAATTCCTAGACTCCACTTGCAGAGGGACAGCTTTGCGAGTGGTGAGGTAGTGTTGCAGGTGTCTTCCTTTCTCTCTCCGTCTATATTACCCCCTTCCCTCTCCATTTCTGACTGTTCCTATCCAATAAATAAGAAAAAATAATACAAAAATAAAAATACAGGAAAAAGTAAAATATAAAATAAATAAAATAAAAAGTAAAATATAAAACACATATACTTCAATGACAAAAATCAAACAGCCCAATTAAAAAAGTGAAGAAAGAACTTTAATGGCTCACTGAAAAAGATATCCAGATAGGTAATAGGCATATAAAGATATGTTCATCATCCCTTATTTTAGGAAAATGTGAATCACAGCCATGAAATAGTGTCTCACACTGTGTGAGTGACAATTATCTGAAATAAGGGAAACAACAGTAGTTGGAAAAGGGTATTGCTGTATACTGGTACTGTACTGCTGTAAATTGGTGCAGTCATTATGAAAAGCAGTATGGAAATTTCTCAGATATTGAAGATAAAAATTCTGTACAATCTGATCCAATTATCTTGCTTTAGGGCATCTACCTCCAAACACAAAACAATAATTTCATGTTTGTGGAGAATTACTTTGCGGAGTCGGGTGGTAGTGCAGCTATTAAAGCACACATGGCTCGAAGTGCAAGGACCAGCATAAAGATCCCAGTTTGAGCCCATGGCTCCCCACCTTCATGGTAGTTGTTTCACAGGCTGTGAAATAGGTCTGCAGATGTCTATCTTCCTCTCCCCCCTCTGTCTTCCCCTCCTCTTTCCGTTTCTCTCTGTCGGATCCAACAACAATAATAACAACAATAATAACCACAACAACAGTAAAGCAACAAGGGGAACAAAAGGGAAAATAAATATTTTAAAAAATAATTACTGTGCAGTACCTATAACTGGAAACAACCTATGGACTTATAAATGAATAATGAAATGATATATATATATACACACATATATACATACACATAGTAAATACTTTTGGGGGTTGATTTTTTAATTTTTAAAAAATTTTTTTTAATATTTATTTTATTTATTTATTCCCTTTTGTTGCCCTTGTTGTTTTATTGTTGTAGTTATTATTGTTGTTGTCGTTGTTGGATAGCACAGAGAGAAATGGAGAGAGGAGGGGAAGACAGACAGGAGGAGAGAAAGATAGACACCTGCAGACCTGCTTCACCGCCTGTGAAGCAACTCCCTTGCAGGTGGGGAGCCGGGGTTCGAACCGGGATCCTTATGCCGGTCCTTGTGTTTTTCGCCACCTGCGCTTAATCCGCTGCGCTACAGCCCGACTCTCCCCTGATTTTTTAATTTTTAATGAAGATTATATATATATATATATATAGTAAATGATTTTTGTGGCGTTTTTTTTTTTTTAATTTTTATTTATAAAAAGGAAACACTGACAAAAAACATAGGATAAGAGAGGTACAAATCCACACATTTTCCACCATCAGAACTCCATATCCCATCCCTTCTCATGATAGTTTTCCTAATCTTTATCCTTCTGGGAGTATGGACCCAGGATCATTATGGGGTGCAGAAGGTGGAAGTTCTGACTTCTGTAACTGCTTCTCCACTGAACATGGGTGTTGGCAGGTCAATCCATACTCCCAGCCTGTCTCTCTCTTTTCTTAGTGGGGCAGGGATCTGGGGAAGCAGGCCTCTAGGACACATTGGTGGAGTCTATGCCTCGGGAGGTTTGTTGCCATTATGTTAGCATCTGGAAACTGGTAGCTGAAAGAAGAGTTAATATATAAAGCCAAACAAATTGTTGACTGATCATGAACCTAAAGGCTGGAATATTGCAGGAAGATTTGGTGTCTCCATTTTGTAGATAGCTAGTAGGCCTATTTTATATTCCAAAGGGCTCATGACTATACTAATTTTTTGTTTGTTTGTTTGTTTGTTTGTTCTGAGACTGACATATGATATGCAGGTGGACCCAAGTTATTTTCTGGGGAGATGATGTCATGGCTGGAAAAAGTGTTAGGAAACTGCCTCAGGCAAGAGAGTAGCTCCCAAGTATGGGAAAGGTTTATAAATATTGGTGACTATAAACCCCATTGATTTGATCTTCTCTGGGGCCCATATTCATCTTAGGAGCCTATGTGATCACTGTATCCCTGCAGATCTGAGCTCACATTCTATGGTCACGAGTAGGAGCATTCCAAGCTGCCCCAATTTCAGGACCCATCTTCCTTAGGTGGAAGATAGAGTATGTTGTTCAGCCTCCCTTCGGAGATTGGAACATTCTCTACCTTTGTTGATACAAGTTGAGGACAAGGTCCTATAGGGGCCCACAAACGGTTCTATTGTGTTGTTATTGATAGAAATGACCATAACAATGTAGAGAGGGATCTATTTGCGGTGTAGACCAGTCACGTCCTTTTGGGAATCTCAGGACTCCCGGGCTAGTGCCCCAGCTGATGGGGTAGCCTGATAGTGACTAAAGAGTCATTGTTAAAGTATGTCAGTCTCTTGCCCTTATTCAGCTTTTGCAGTCCTTACTTTGACATAGTAAATACTTTTAGCTATTAAAATTTTTTTTAAAAGTTAATAGCCTACTGTTTACAACACCATGGGTAAAACTTGAATGAATTATACTTCAAATAATCACAGTAAATTTTTAATAATTATAGAATGTATGTAGTGGGAATATAGGTGCTCCCTGAAAAAAATTAACTTTTTTGTTTACATTTTATATGAATGTATTTGAAATATATAAAATGTATACAAGTTGACTATTGACATTCATCACTATATAAAAGAAATCTTGCAAGACCATTTCAAAAGATACAGAGAAAACATTCAACAAAACTGTCATTACTGAAACTTTTATAAAATCAGGAAAAAAGGCAATGCCTTTAATGTGGTAAAATAATAACAATTGGTAAACTAAAGACTTCCGGTGGCAGGGCTATGGAACAGCAGCATCTGTGTTTCTCTCCTCTCTTCTCTGGGGTCAACTAGGAATACCAAAGTACATCATATGGGGCCTCAGCAAGACCAGACTAGAACGACTTCAGGAACCCACCAAATCACCGGTGACTTCAAATATGTGTAGCTCATGGACAGAGAGGCCCCTAGAGAGAGATTAAGTGGCTGGTAACAGTCCGGCAGTTTACCAGTTGAGACATGACCTTGTGTGTTTCACCATCAAAAAGACTGCTGAAAGGAGGAGACTCACCAAATGCAAATGTGAATCTCCATTGCTGCTGCTCTCAGAAGCTGGAGCATCAGGGGGGAGGCCCTATGCTGACACCAGGGGACAAGAACTAACCAGAAAACTCAGAAGATCTATACCTTCATGGCCTAGTAGTGGGGCTGTGTGAGTCTCTTTGCATAGCCATTGGATTATTTCTGCCCCACCCTGCTTTATCTCTTGGTCAGGAGTGAGGTTTAAGCTAAGAAGACTACTTATATTTTAAAAGCCCTCAGATTCCCATAGCCTACAGGGAAGAAAAAGAACAAAAGAGGCTTTTAAACCACTGTGCTCCAACTCAGGGATTAAAATAATATTGAAACAACTGTCAATTTCCAGAGCTGTGAAACCTTTAATTACCTTACTAAAACACAAGTCGATCCAGTCAAGAGTGATCAGTAATTTGAAAAGAACTGAGGGACCTCAAAACATACTATATAGAATTGTTAAACCAACAAGAATAAATATTGGAGAAATGAACCAGAACACAAGTCCAGCTAAAAGCCCCCCCAAAGGTTGAATCACAAAATAAGGAGGTCAACATCCAAACAGTAGTTATGGTAAGAATCACAGGAGTGAGTAAAAAGTTTCAAAGAATTGTCATCAGATATGCAGAAACAACAAATGAGAATCTAGAAGAAAACACTAACTATCTCAAGGTTATTTTCAATAACTAAGCTTAGAACACAACTAGCATAACAAGCTAAAACAGTATCAGAACAGGCTAACAAATTAGATGAACTCCAGAAAGTGATAGAGGGGAGAGAGAATAGAATAAATGAGGCTGAAGACAGAATTAGCAAGATTGAGGACAAATTAGAGACAACTAAAAACAAAGTCAGAGATCTCAAAAAGATTAAGAGACACTGAAAACAACAACAGATAAATATGGTATGACTTCAAAAGAAATAATATATGCATTTTTGACTTACAAGAGGAAGAAAGGGAGGGGAAGAAAGCATTCTTCAGGACATAATAGCTGAGAACTTCTCTAGTCTAGACAACATCAAAGACATAAAGGGTCAAGAAGCCCAGAGGGTCCCAAACAGAATTAACCCAGACTTAAAGACACCAAGACACATCCTATTTAGAATGGAAAGGAATAATGATAAAGAAAGGATCCTGAAGGCTGCAAGAGAAAAACAAAGAGTCACCTACAGAGGTAAACACATAAGATTAGTAGCAAACTTGTCCACACTAACACTACAGACCAGAAGAGAATTACATGATATCTATCAAGTGCTCAATGAGAAAGGCTTTCAACCAAGACTACTGTATCCTGCTAGACTGTCATTCAGACTACATGACAGCATAAAAACCTTCTCAGACAAGCAGAAAGAATCAACTATCACCAAGCCTGTCCTGAAAGAAGTTCTGAAAAGTCTCCTATAAACAGACAACTGTAAGTATGTCATAGATGAGAACACACTAACAATCTACTATAATGGCAATAAAATATCTTCAGTCTTTGATATCAATAAATGTCAATGGCCTGAATTCACCTATTAAAAGGCACAGAGTGGGGAGTTGGGTGGTAGCGCAATGGGTCAAGCACATGTGGTACAAAACGCAAGGACTGGTGTAAGGATCCTGGTTCCAGCCCCTAGCTCCCCACCTACAGGGAGGTGGCTTCCTAGGCGGTGAAGCAGGTCTGCACGTGTCTATCTTTCTCTCCTCCTCTCTGTCTTCCCCTCCTCTCTCCATTTATCTCTGTCCTATCCAACAACAATGACATCAACAACAACAACAATAATAAAAACAAAAACAATGAAACAACAAGGGCAACAAAAGGGGATAAATAAATAAATAAATAAATAAAATAAAAGGCATGGAGTAGGAAGATGGATAAGAAAACACATCCCTACAATATGCTGTCTATAGGAAACCCACTAACTCAGCAAGGCAAAAACAGACTCAAAGTGAAAGGATGGAAAATTATCATATAAGCCAATGGCCCACAAAAAAGGGCAGGAACAGCTATTCTCATATCTGACATGATAGACTTTAAAATAAATAAAATTTTAAAAGATAGTGATGGACATTACTTAATGCTCAGACACCATCCACAAATTCAAGAGCATTAAAATCACCCCAAGCATCTTCTCAGGCTACAGTGGAATTAAACTAACACTTAACAATAAACAAGAGATTAGTAATAGTTCCAAAATGTGAAACCTCAACAATACACTACTTAACAACTACAGGGTCAAAGAGGATAAAGGAAGAAATCAAAATGTTTAGAGAGTTCAATGAAAATGAAGACACGAGCTATCAAAATATTTGGGACATAGCTAAGGCAGTACTGAGAAGGAAGTTCATAGCCATACAAGCACACATTAGGAAACAAGAAAAAAGCACAAATTAACAGCCTGATGACACATCTTAAAGACCTAAAGAAGAAGAACAAAGGAACCCTATAGCAATGAGAAGGACAGAAATAACTAAAGGTAAGGAAGAAATAAATAACATTGAAAATAAAAAAAAAAGATCAATGAAAGTAAATATTGATTCTTCAAAGAGTGAACAAAATTAACAAACCTTTAGCCAGTATCACAAAAGTGAAAAGGGAGAAAACCGAAATAAATCAGATTGTGAAAGAGGAGATATCACAACAGGCACCTCAGTAATTCAAAATATCATGTGAGACTTCTATGAACAACTATATGCCACCAAGCTAGAGAACCTGGAAGAAATGGACAATTTCCTAGATATTTATGAACTTCTAAAATTAAGTAAAGAGGAACTAGATAACATAAACACACCCATCATAGCTAATGAAATTGAGACAGTTATCAAAAACCTTCCCAAAAATAAAAGTCCTGGACCAGATGGTATTACAAATGAATTCTACAAAGCCTTCAATGAAGAACTAATACTTCTATTTTCAAAAGTCATCCAGAAGATTGAAGACACTGGAATACTCCTTTCCAGCTTCTATGAAGCCAACATCACTTTGATACCAAAAGCAGACAGGGACAAAACCAAAAAGGAAAACTACAGACTAATATCTCTAAAATTCTAGCCAACAGGATACAGTAGTACAAAAAAAAAAATTGTTCACCATTACTAAGTGAGGTTTATTCCAGGCATGCAAGGTTGGTTTAATATACATAAATCAATCAATGTGATCCACCACATCAACAAAAGAAAGACCAAAAACCACATGGTCATATCAACAGATATAGAGAAAGCCTTTGATAAAATACAACATCCCTTTATGATCAAAACACTACAAAAAAATGGGAATAGATGGAAAATTCCTTAAGATAGTGGAGTCTATAAATAGCAAACCTACAGCCAACATCATACTCAGTGGTGAAAAACTGGAAGTATTTCCCCTCAGATCATCTAACTAGACAGGGCTACCCACTATCACCATTACTATGCAACATAGTGTTGGAAGTTCATGCCAGAGCAATAAGGCAGGAGCAAGGAATTAAAAGCATACAGATTGGAAGAGAAGAAGTCAAATTCTTCATATTTGAAGATGACACAACAGTATATATAGAAAAACCTAACAAATCCAACAAGAAGATTATGGGAATCAAGAGACAATACAGTGAGGTGTCAGGCTACAAAATTAACATTCAAAAGTCAGTGGCATTCCTCTATGAAAATACTAAGTTAGAAGAAGTTGAAATCCAGAAATCAATTCCTTTTACTATAGCAACAAAACAATAAAATATCTAGGAAGAAATCTAACCAAAGAAGTGAAAGACTTGTATACTGAAAATTATGAGCCACTACTCAAGGGAATAGAAAAAGATACAAAGAAGTGGAAAGATATTCCATGTTTGTGTGTTGGAAGAATTAACATCATCAAAATGAATATACTACCTAGGTCAATATACGAATTTAATGCGATCCCCATAAAGATTTTTTAGGAGAATAGAACAAATGCTACAAATGTTTATCTGGAACCAGAAAAGACCTAGAATTGCCAAAACAATCTTTAGAAGAAAGAACAGAACTGGAAGCATCACACTCCCAGTTCTCAAATTGTATTATAGGGCCATTGCCATCAAAACTGCTTGGATAGACATGAATAGACACACTGACCAGTGGAATAGAAATGAAAACCCAGAATTAAGCCCCACTCCTATAAACATCTAATCTTTGACAAGGCTGTCTAGGCTATTAAATGAGGAAATCAGAGTCTCTCCAATAAATGGTATTGGAAAAAAAGGTTTGAAATATTCAGAAGAATGAAACTGAGCAACTATGTTTCAACAAATACAAAAGTAAATTCCAAGTGGATGAAGGACTTGAATGTGAGACCAGAAACTATCAGATACTTAGAGGAAAATATTGGCAGAACTCTTTTCCACATACATTTTAAAGACAATGAAAGGAATCCAACTACAAAGAAAGCGAAGGCAAGCATAAGCCTATGGGACTATATCAAATTAAAAAGCTTCTGCACAGCAAAAGAAACCACTACCCAAACCAAGAGACCCCTCACAGAATGGGAGAAGATCTTTACATGCTATACATCAGACAAGAGGTTAGTAACCAAAATATATAAGGAGCTTGCCAAACTCAACCAGAAGAAAACAAATAACCCCTTCCAAAAATGAGGAGAGAACACAGACAGAATATTCACCACAGAAGAGATCCCAAAATCTAAGAAACACATGAAAAAATGCTCCAAGTCTTTGATTGCCAGAGAAATGCAAATGAAGACAACAGTGAGATACCACATCACTCTTGTGAGAATGTCATACATAAGAAAAGGTAACAGCAACAAATGTTGGAGATGTTATGGGGTCAAAGGAACACTCCTACACTGCTGGTGGGAATGTCAATTGGTTCAACCCCTATGGAGAACAGTCTGGAGAACTCTCAGAAGGCTAGAAATGGACCTACCCTATGATCCTGCAGTTCCTCTCCTGGGAATATATCATAAGGAACCCAACACACCCATTCAAAAAGATCTGTGTACACATACATTCTTAGCGGCACAATCTGTAATAGCCAAAACCTGAAAGCAACCCAGGTGTCCAACAACAGATGAGTGGCTGAGTAAGTTGTGGTATACATACACAATGGAATACTAGTTAGCTATTAAAAACAATGACTTCACTGTTTTCAGCCAGTCTTGGATGGACCTTGAACAATTCATGTTAAATAAGTCAGAAACAGAGGATTGAATATGGAATGATCTCACTCTCAAGCAGAAACTGATAAACAATATCAGAAGAGAAAACACAAGTCGAACCTGAACTGGATGTGGCGTATTGCACCAAAGTAAAAGACTCTAGGGTGGGTGAGTGGGGAAGAATATAGGTCCAAAAAGGATGACAGAGGATCTAGTGGGAGTTGCATTTTTATATGGAAAACTGGGAAATGATATGCATGTACAAACTATTGTATTTATTGTTGAATGTAAAACATTAATCCCCCCAAAAAGAAATTAAAAAAATAAAATCTAAAATAAAATAAAATAATATCAGTATGAAAATAAAATATTATAAGCAATGTACTGTTGGAAGAGTTCCATTTTAGATAAAAAAATAATATAACTATAGGGAAATAAATGAGTGTATAATATAGCAACCTAATCCCACACTGAGCTAAGGTCTTAGTAAATGCCATGAAGAAATTATATATTTGTGTATGTGTGTGTGTGTGTGTGTGTGTGTGTGTGTGTGTGTGTAAACGGAATCGTTAATAAAACAACTACAAATCAGAAGAAAAAGTGAGACCACCTAATAGAAAGAACAAAAAAAGGATGACTAAACCACTTTTATATAAAAAGCTATTCAAATTTTGTTCCAATATGAAATGTATTCACGCTTATTAAGTGATAATGTAACTGTATGTTAAATTCACCTTAACTTTAATGACTTTTTAATAAGATAATTTTTTTTATTATGAAAAAGATAAAGATTGCAATGTCGAGGATCAAGTCCAACACTTTTTATATAGTATACCATCTTCCCAGTCACTTAAATGACTTTTATTGAAAAATTAAATAAACCATGATATTTAAAGGGCATTTAATACATCTGACATGAGACTAATAACCAAAATATATGAAGAGCTCACCAAAATCAGCAACAAAGAAACAAATGACCCCATCCAAAAATAGAGGACATGAACAGAATATTCACCAAAGAAGAGATCCAAAAGGCCAACAAACATGAAAAAATGGTCTGTCATTGACCAGAAAAATGCAAATAAAGACAGCAGTGACCTACCACTTTACTTCTGTGAGAATGTAACATCAGAAAAGATAGCAGCCACAAATGCTGGAGAAGTTGTGAGGACACAGGAACTCACCTGCACTGCTCGTGGGAATGTCAATTGGTCCAACACCTGTGTAGAGGTGTTTGGATAACTCTCAGAAAGCTAGAAGTGGACCTATCCTATGATCTTGCAATTCCTCTCCTGGGATATATCCCAATGAACCAAACACAGACATCCAAAAATATTTGTGTATACCTATGTTCATAGCAGCACCATTTGTAATAGCCAAAACCTGGAGGCAATCCAGGTGTCCAGCTGATGAGTGGCTGAGTAAGTTGTAATATATATATACACACAGTGGAGTACTACTCAGCTATTAAAAATTCTGAATTCACTTTCTTCACCTCATCTTGGGTGGAACTTGAAGGAGTCATATTAAGTGAGATAAGACAGAAAGAAAAAGATGAGTATGTGATGATGTCACCCATAGGCAGAAGTTGAAAAGTAAGAACAGAAGGGAAAACACAAACCAGAACTTGGACTGGAGTTAGTATATTGCATTAAAATAAAATACTCAAAGTGTGTATGGGGGGGTGTTCAGGTCCTGGAACATGATGGCAGAGGAGGTCCTAATGGTGGTTGAATTGTTATTTGGAAAACTGAGAAATGTTACACATGTACAAACTACTGTATTTTTCTGTTTACTGTAAACCATTAATCCCCCAATAAAGAAATTTTTTAAAGGGGAGCATGTAGAATTACAGTGTTTCATTTGTAAATGTACTAAGAAGAGTAAGATGTAAAATACAATTCGAAGTGTTTGAAACAACACAGATAATAGAAACTCATATCTTGCTGGTGGAAAAGTAAACTTACTACTTTAAAAAATGTTTGTTTGTTTGTTTTGAATTAATACAGGGAAATGGAGAGAAGCAGAAGATAGAGAGGGAGAGAGAAAGAGAAAGACTTGCAGTACTATTTCAACCCTTGTGAAGCTTTTCCCCTGAAGCTGGAGATTTTCTTGAACTCAAATCCTTAGGAATGGCAATGGGTGCAATCAACCAGCTGTGCAAATGGCTGCCCCTTCTCCCCTTTTTTAAGAACCATTTCAAATAACATTTTTCTTTAATCTTTACAGTAGAATCAATAAAGCAATGGCAATAAACTAATTAATGACAATATGCTCAGAAAAAGGTCTTTGAAAAAACATACTGTTTTACAATTCTTATTATACAACAGTGAAAGCAGGCCCAATTATTCTGTAGTATTTAAAAATCAGAATAGCTATTACTTTTGGTAAAGATCAAGAAAGAAGCTTGGAAACTTCAGAGGTGCTAGCAAGTATCTATTCCATCATCATATGCTGGTTTCATGGTGTGTTTCTTTGTAAAAATTCTCATTTCTCCATCTAATGTTATCTGTACTTGTGGGGGTTATTTCTGAGCTTTTAATTCTATTCCATTGGCACGTGTATCTAATTTTATACTAGTTCCACTTAGTTTTGGCTATAATGACACCACAATTCAATATTACATTAGAAATGATGTTTCTCCATTTTTTTTTTTCATTCTCAGGGTTGTTTTGATGATTCTAAAGTATCTTATGGTTCTAGATAAATTTTTGTAGCTTCTTTTCTACTTCCTTAAGGAAACCTGATAAGATTTTTAACAGAAACTGCATTAAATTTGTATATATCTCTGGGTAGGATTTTCATTTTAATGGTGTTAATTCTTCCAGTTAATTTCTTTGTGCTTTCTCTATTTAGTAATGACATAATGTTCTGTGTACAAGTCTTTCACCTCCTTTATTAAATGTATTCCCAGATACATAATTGTTTTTCCTGCTACTGTAAATTAGATTGATTTTTAATTTCTTATTCTAATCTGCCTTTTGCACGGAGGAATGTCACTAACTTTTGTATATCACTATTAACATTTAATTTAATCCAGGAAGTCCTAGCTATAGCAACTAGGCTGGAGAATCAAATTAAAAAAGGTAAATAGGTTGGAACAAAAGTAAAACTGTCTCTATTCATAGATGATATGACAGTGTAAGTAGAAAATTCCATAGAATTCAGTAGAAGTGTCCTGGAATTTTTTAGGCAGTATATAGTAGGTGGCAGGCTACAAGATTAATACACAAACATTAGTGTTGTGATCTTAGGCTCTCTCCATCTATCTGAAAATGTCAGCCCAGAGCAGTGAAACACAGATGGAAAAAAATATCTCACTTATCCTTTTTTATTTTTTGTAGTACTTTTATTCACACTTAAAAAACCTGTTTGAGGCAGATACACCCTATAATCTGAGACTATATTCTGTACTGCACATTTTAAGAAACAGTACTTAGTACTTTGTTATTCTACTTAATTGATTCTATTAACATTGAAGTAGGGCAGAAGCAGGCTATCCTTAGTGCTAATAACTTGGATAAAATTAGAGAATCCACAAATATTATTATATTAAAATCTTAATTAAATCACAAACATACAAACCTGAGGAATATCTCAATTAAATAATGTACCTATGTATAGGAATACAACTGCAAATATTTCCAGAAATTTGAATCTAACATGTCTCCTTTTCTTTACAGGATGTTTTTACTGGGTAGACATTATCTGTTTTTTGAAAACAAGTAAGAAAAAGATATTTTATATTCTTTAAATAACTACTATATAGTAAAAATGGGAACAAACAGATTTCTGGTCTCCCATCTGTTGTATTGTCTCCATATAATACTTTTATTGTCTTTCCTTACTTCAAAAGTTATAGAATATAATCAAGGTCTTCGTTACAGAATTTAATGGAAACCTAAACTTAGTGTGTTTTTGAATACAAACAATAATCTATGGCCATACCACCCTGAACACACCAATCTCGTCTGAATACAGACAGTAAATTAAGATGTAATAATTTATTGTCTGATTCTTTTTCTTTTATTTCAAAGAATAAGGTAAGGTATATTAGATAATGAAGGTTTCATTACAGACTAGCATTTGAGGGGCTTTACGTCAGAGTCTGGATTTTTTTGTTTGTTTTTGGTTTTGCCTCCAGGGTTATTATTGAGGCTCAGTGCCTGCACTATGAATCCACAGCTCTTGGAGACCATTTTTCTCATTTTTGTTGCCTTTGCTGATGTTATTGGATTGGACAGAGAGATCGAGGGGGGAGGGGAAAACAGAGACTGGGAGAGAAAGATAGACACCTACAGAACTGCTTCATCACGTGTGAGGCAACCCCCCCACCCCCCACCCCCGTAGGTGGGGAGCCGGGGACCATAGTCTAGATTGTAAGGTACAGAGTTTCAGCTACTTTGTTTGAAGTCCTATTTTTCCCTTTCATTCATAAGCAGCTACTTCTTAAAAATGACTTCATTTTCTTTATTTTTTTATTTTTATTTATAAAAAGGAAACACTGACAAAAAAACAGGATAAGAGGGGTACAATTCCATACAATTCCCACCACCAGAACTCCATATCCCATCCCTTCCCCTGATAACTTTCCTGTTTTTTATCCCTCTGGGAGTTGGACCCAGGTGAAAATGACTCCATTTTCATGTAAACCATTTTCCCCTTAGCAAGAGAATTCTAATTGTTCTAAACAACAAAGTTGAAGGTTCAAATTTTGAGAGTAAAGTGAAGCTTTTAAAAGGTTGCAACAGTCCTTCTCTTAACTCCTATGTATCCATTTCCAATACAAATACCTGCTAAAACTGATTCTTTTTTTAATATATACTTTTCTTTAAAAATGTCTTTTTATTTATTTATTATTGGGTAGAAAGAGAAAAATTGATAGTGGAATATGGATATATATGGAGAGAGAGAGAGATACCTACAGCCTTGCTTCACCTCTTCTGAAGCTTTCCCCCTGCATGTGGGGATCATGGGCTTGAACCCAGGTCCTTGGGCATTGTAATGTGTGCACTTAACCAGGTATACAACCCTTGGATCAAAATATTCTCCTGGACCTAGCAGTGGAAATAAATGTAGCTGAAGTATTTCTTTTGACAAGAAGATCTGTATCACTAAACTAAAGAGAAAGAAAGAGACAGACATTGAATTACTAGGGTTTCTTATTCTCACTTAAAATAATCATTCTTGGGGGCCAGGCAATAGTGCAGCGGATTAAGCACACATGGCGCAAAGCACAAGGATCTGAGCAAGGTTCCTGAGTCTAGCCTCTGGCTCCCCACCTGCAGAGGGTGGCGGTTGCTTCATGAGACATGAAGCAGGTCTTCAGGTGTCTTTCTCTCCCCCTCTCTGTCTTCCCCTCCTCTCTCGATTTCTCTCTGTCCTATACAATAACAACAACAGCTATAACAACAACAAGGGGGGGAAATGGGAAGATGGGCTCCAGGAGCAGAGGATTCATGGTGCAGGCACCAATCCCCAGCAATAACCCTGGAGGCAAAGAAAAAAATAAAGAAGAATTCTGCTTTAAGCCCCTGGTTCCCCATCTGCAGGAGGGGTAGCTTCACAAATGGTGAAGCAAGTCTGCAGTTCTCTATCTTTCTCTACTCCTGTCTTCCCCTCCTCTCTCAATTTCTCTCTGTCCTACCTAATAACAACAGCAATAACAATGATAAACAACAAGGGCAACAAAACGGAAAAAATAGCCTCCAGGAGCAGTGGATTCCTAGGGCAGGCACATTCATAGTACTTTTAGACCCCAGTGATAACCCTGGAGGCAAAAAAAAAATCATTATTTAGCAGATTTCATCTTTCTCATAGTCAATCCACAGATAAATGTTATCACCACTTCTGAAATTTAACTTTACTATTGAAGTCTTAATTAGAACGCCACCCGCCCCCACTTAAACTTTTTAGTTAAGAAACCTTTATTTTATTAAGCTGTGTCAAATGTTCATGCATTTTCAAATTAGGTGTAGTTCAGGGCAGTTGCTTCCATAGCTGGAAGCAAAAAAGGATAGTTGAAGGCTTTGTTATGAAATCGGAGGTTACTTGAAAATCTTCTACCTCAGGAAGCATTTAACCTAAAGTGACCTTAAAAATTCCCTTGAGTGGGGATAATTCTTGTCATTATTTTGGTGTTAGTGTGGATGTAACATATTAAAATTAGTACTATTTCCATACAGTTTATAGCAATTTAAGCACATTTAATTTTCTAAGGGGAGAAAACAGTCAATATAAGAAGTGCCCAAGGAAGAGTGAGAAGAAACAGAGTGAAAAAAAAATCAAAAAAGGAAAGTGTATTTCTAAAAATGCCTATTTCACAAATTTGCCCAAGGCAAACCTTTCTTACATTGTACTATCTAAAAGTCAAATACTTTAAACTATGAATCAGTGGAGGTTAAAACTACATAATTATTTTCTTGCTATCTTGAAGAAAAATGTGTAAGTAAAGTATATAAAAGATTAATGAAAATATTTGCCTCTAGTTCCCTAACATTTAAATCAAAGAATCAGGTTTATGAGTGGTACAACCAATCCCAGTAGCAGGATGATTTACAAGTGGAGAGGTAATCTATAAGGCAACACAGCAGGCCACCAGAAGGGGATTTATAAATTAAAATCAATATGTGAATTTTACCCTGAAGCTTGTAGTAGTTAGCACTGATTGCCGAACTTGGTGAATGGCTTCTAAAACATGTTTTTGCCCATAGATCACATTTTCTACCTGCAGGAGTTTGGAGACATAGTTTGCCTAGGAAGTCTAGAAAGCAAAATTATTTCATAAAAGACTGTCTAACCTTGTAATATTTTGTAAAATAACACTCATTGACCTGGAAATAGGCATCTGAGAGAAGAGATTTCTGTTATTATTTCTATTTTTTTAAACTGAACCTTAAATAAAATTGAATAAGGGACCAGATGGATAAAAGTAAGAGCCATCAGTTTGACATTTTAATGTATGACATGCAGGTGTACTTTTAGTCTCACAGAAAGCAACATTGTGAAATGATCCTGAAATTAAACTTCCTGGATTCAAATACGGGATTCAAACAGTAGAAGTTTGACTAGTTACTTAATCTATATCCACTTTAGTGTTTTGTTTGTAAAATGAGTGTTGTTTGGCATTCAATTCTTTTGTACCCACTCTCATTTCCAAACATAATCAATTGAAAACTTTCTTTTATTAATATTCAGAAATATCTGTAGATTTCAAACATTAAAATTAAAAAACAGAATAAAAAAGTATTATAATTTTTACACAAAGGGAATCATGATAGACTTGGTACTTTTTACTTAATGTATTTTCAATCCTTTCTTTTTAGTTTGATAAAAGACAATTATTTTAAAAGATGCATGCTAACCAATTGTGTGGATTAGCAGTTTTTTTTTTAATTTTTTATTTAAGAAAGGATTAATGAACAAAAACATAAGGTAGGAGGGGTACAATTCCACACAATTCCCACCACCCAATCCCCATAACCCACCCCCTCCCATGATAGCTTTCCCATTCTCTAGCCCTCTGGGAGCATGGACCCAGGGTCGTTGAGGGTTGCAGAAGGTAGAAGGTGGTCTGGCTTCTGTAATTGCTTCCCTGCTGAACATGGGCGTTGACTGGTCAGTCCATACTCCCAGTCTGCCTCTCTCTTTCCCTATTAAGGTGTGTCTCTGGGGAAGCTGAGCTCCAGGACACATTGGTGGGGTCTTCAATCCAGGGAAGCCTGGCCAGCATCCTGGTGGCATCTGGAACCTGGTGATTGAAAAGAGAGTTAACATATGAAGCCAAACAATTTGTTGAGCAATCATGGGTCCCAAGCTTGGAATAGTGGAGAGGAAGTGTTAGGGAGGTACTCACTGCAAACTCTAGTGTACTTCTGCTTTCAGGTATATATTTTGCAGTAGTTTATGGATACGTGTGCACATAAGCTCTCTCTCACAGAAACTGGTGTATATCTAGGTTATGGGACTTTGTTAGAAGGTGAACCACCTGAGATGAAATTAGAGTGTACTATAAAAGGAAAGGTCTCACCCGAGTAATGAAGCTGAAGGGTTGTCATTCCACACGTGAAGTCTCTGGATACAGTCTGAGGTGAAGCATGTTGAGGTGGCTAGCAGTTTTTTTTTTAAATTTTAAAATAGAAACCAATTTGTTCGCAATTGTTGTCCCTTAACAAATAGTGAATATCCTTTAAGTAGTCCAATAGCAAAAATTAATAAATATATTTGTATGAGTTATTAGATAAGATATTGTTGAGTCAAGGACCAGGGCCTTCAAAATGAAAATCTCATCTGCTAATTTAACATTTAACCTATATTTTCTATAAATTGCTTAGCCACACAATTGTGTATTTGAATAGTGTGTAATGTAAAAGTATCTAACAATATTTTTTAGGATAAAATGCATGTATTTGCTTTATTTCCATAGTATTTTCTCCCTCCCTCCTTTTCACTCACCCTCCCTCTGGCATTCCCTCCTTCCCTCATTCTTTCTCTTCTTTCCTTCCTTCCTCCTTCCTTCCCTCTCTTCTTTCCTTCCTTCTTCCTTCCTTTCTATTTCCTAATAGAGTTATCACTAAACCTCAGTGCATGCATGAGCATGCGGCCATTCTCAGTAGTATTTTTCCCCTTCCTTCTGTTCTAATAGACACAGAAAAATAGGCAGAGAAGGAGGAAAGGGAAATACCTACAGTTCTGCTCCATCACTCTTGAAGTTTACCTTTTGTGGGTGGGAACCTGGGTCCTTCCAGATGTTGACATGCGAGCACTACCACGTGCACCACTGCACAGCCCTCATAGTATTTCCCATGGTTTATTTTCTTTTGTTTCATTTTATTTTTTAGCTCTCACCTCCTAATCAGTGCATTATATAGAAGTGAGAGTTGTTAGCTAACTAATTATTAGATGTCTCATATTTCTCAGTTTTGTTCAGTTCATTGGTTCAGCCTGGCAATTTTTAAAGGGAAAAAATAAATTATTGCAAAAAAGTATATTATGCTCTATAAGAAATTTGGTAGCACAGCCAGTGTTTTGTTTATGTTTATACTTTTCATTCTTCATCTAAAATGGCTTAGAGGACCTATTATGAAAAAAACAATTTGTCGAGAGTTTACAATATTTAATGTGAATAAATTCCTTCTGGAGATAAACTACACTAGAGGTTTGTATGAGTAAATAGTCTGTAAGCCCCTTCCCTCTCTTTTTTGTCATTAAATTCATTGACACATTTTATAAGATTTCATTCTGTCAAGGTGTCCCTTTGTCATTCCTCAAGGTTTTGACCATCTCTGAATCTTTATTTAAGTTTTCTCCAGTGGCATCCTTTATCTACTAAGATAACCAATTCCTTTTATCTCCAGGCCTCTCAGATGAAGGGTTTAAGAAAACTAGAAGGTGGGGGCAGGAGAGACAAGGCATCCCACTCTTTAGAAAATTTTACTTTTTACTTTACTGTATTCTGCTTTTATGCGTGTAAAGGGAAGAATATCCTGCTATGATTCTTTTTCTTCTCTTTCCCCATTAGCTAAGTAATTTTACAAATTTTCAAGAGTCACGAAAGAATACAAAATTGTACAATTACTGTTTTATATCTAAAATATTTCAGATTATCAGAGTAATGATTTACTTTTTTTCTAAGTGTATTTCTAGATAATAATGCCACCATTGAATGACACATGTGTTTTGTCCTTGTATACCAACATTCTACATATATTTTCAAGTTCTTTTATCTTGTATAAAAGTGAAAATGAGAGTAGTTATCAACTTGTATCTCCCTAAACTTATACAATGTACTTATCTTTATTATAGTAGTGAAATTTAAGTTTTCTTTAGATTTCATTTTGGTAAAAGACTCTGCCAGGAGTTTTAAGAGAGGATGAGCCAGCCTTTTATTATTATTATTATTTTTATTTATAAAAGCTTCCCCAGAGCCCCGCTCCACTCAGGAAAGGGAGAGAGGCTGGGAGTATGGATAGACCTGTCAATGCCCATATTCAGCAGGGAAGCAATTACAGAAGCCAGACCTTTAGCCTTTTGCACCCTATAATGACCCTAGGTCATTTATAAATAAAAAAATTTAAAAAAACAAAACAAAATAAATAAATAAATCCAGTTGGGGTTCCGGGGGAAAAAAAGGGAAACACTGACAAAAAAATAGGATAAGAGGGGTACAACTCCACACAATTCCCACCACCAGAACTTCATATCCTCTTCCCTCCCCTGATAGATTTCCTATTCTTTATCCTTCTGGGATTATGAACCCAGGGTCATTATGTGCTACAGAAATGGAAGGTCTGGATTCTGTAATTGCTTCCCCGCTGAACATGGATGTTGGCAGGTCGACCCATACTCCCAGCCTGTCTCTTTCTTTCCCTAGTGGGGTGGGGTTCTGGGGAAGCAGGGCTCCAGGACACATTGGTGGGGTTGTCTGCCCAGGAAAGTCTGGTTGACATCATGTTAGCATCTGGAACCTGGTGGCTGAAAAGGAATTAACATATAAAGCCAAACAAATTGTTGACTAATCATGAACCCAAAGATTGAAATATTCAGATGAAGATTTGGGGTCTCCGTTTTGTAGATAGCTAGTAGGACTATTTTAGTTATATTCCAAAGGGCCCATGACTATACTAATATGTTTGTTTGTTTTCCGAGCCTGACATCTGATATGCAGGTGGACCCAAGTTATTTTCTGGGGAGATAATGTCATGGCTGGAAAAAGGACCAGAAAGCTGGATCAGGGAAGAGAGTAGCTCGCAAATATGGGAAATGTGTATAAATATTGTTGACTGTAAACCCCATTGATTTGATATGATCTGGGGCACATATTCATCTTAGGAGCCTATCTGAACTCTGCATCCCTGTAGATCTGAGCTCACAGTCTGTGGTCATGAGTAGGAACGTTCCAAGCTGCCTCTCTTTCAGGACCCATCTTCCTCAGGTGGTAGATACAGTGTGTTCTTTACCATTGTTGATCCACACTGAGGGCAAGGTCCTATTGGGGGCCCACAAAGGGGTCTGTTGTGTTGTTCCTGATGGAGATTAACTGTAATAATGGAGAGAGGGATCTATTCAAGGTTTAGCCTAGTTATGTCTCTTTGGGATTCTCAGGACTTCCTGACTAGGGCCCCAGATGATGGGGTGGAGCCAGCCTTTTTTTACAACTTTCTGGTAGTATGACATCCTGTTAAATATATATATATATATATGTATATATATATATATATACATATATATATATTTATTACATCTATACATACAAGAAAAAGTTCTGTTTTCTCCAAATTTGAGGATTAATTGTTACTAAAAAAAAAAAAGCATTTTAGAGGCTGGGTGGTTGCACACATAGTTAAGTACATATATTATCATTTTAGGTTTAAAATCCCTGGTTCCCATCTGCAGAGAAGAAACTTCAGAAGAGGTGAAGCAGAACTGAGATCTCTTCCTTTCTCTTTCCCTCTCTATCTTCCTTTACCTTCTCAATTTCATTCTGTTCTATCAAATAAAAAGAAAATGAAAACTAGTTGTCAAGAATTATGGATTCACTGTGTAGGCACAGAAACCCAGGGATAACCTTGATGGGAAAAAAGAAAATATATATATACACACACACACATCAATTATGGAATTAAAAGTTAAAAATTTTCTGGAAAAATAGAGATTTTTTTTTATATTTTATTTTATTTATTTATTCCCTTTTGTTGCCCTTGTTGTTTTATTGTTGTAGTTATTATTGTTGTTGTCGTTGTTGGACAGGACAGAGAGAAATGGAGAGAGGAGGGGAAGACAGAGAGGAGGAGAGAAAGATAGACACCTGCAGACCTGCTTCACTGCCTGTGAAGCGACTCCCCTGCAGGTGGGGAGCCGGGGTTCGAACCGGGATCCTTATGCCGGTCCTTGTGCTTTGCGCCACCTGCGCTTAACCCACTGCGCTACAGCCCGACTCCCAAAAATAGAGATTTTTTTTTCAATTTTGAGCAATTTCATGTATACATCAGGGTAACAAAGTGATGAGCAAATTCAGTTTTGATTCTTACATTCTATCTTCTTCATTGTCTTTGATCTGAAAGTGCAGTTGATACGGAGAGCAATAAGGAACTTTTTTTTCCTTTTGACTAACCCCTTTTGGAGACTTCCAGATGAGATTATATTTTCCAAGGCTAGAGGCAAATGTTATCAACTAATAGCTACTTCTTAGCTAGGTAGTATGAAAAGCTGTTAATGTCTTAAATGCCAAATGATTGAAGATTTATAGCAGCTATATGTAACATTTTAAGCTACTATAGATCTTTAATGTTAATAGTGACTTGCCGAATTCTTTTAATTAAACTATTATTTAAAATCTCTTTAAAAAAGCTTTTCATGTCTTTCTAATAGATTTTACAGATTTCTGGTCCAGGAGATGGCACAGTGCATAAGGCACTGGATTCTCAAGCATGAGGTCCTGAGTTCAATATCCGACAGCACATGTACCAGAAAGATGTCTGGTTCTTTCTCTCTCCTATCATTTCTCATGAATAAATTTTACAGATTTCAAAATCATTGGTATTAAGGTCTGAAAAAAATCATAAATAAATCCATGACATGTTTTTCTAAATTGCTAAATAAATTAAACTAAAATATTCCTATTATTCTGATGAAATATTTTGAATAATTATGCTTAAAAATGAATATTGCTATTTAAAAATTATATTTAAAGCCCTTGCATGACTTTCCAATTTAATTAAATGGGAGATAAAAATATGTATTTTAAAATCCATGCTGCAGTAAGTATTAATCAGTCTTATTGCAAGCATATCATGGTTAACTGGTATGGATGTATCAAGGGAATGAACTAGGCTGGGTTGGTTATAATCCTGGCAAGTGGTAATATTGATGGACAATGCTTTATGTAGATAATTTTATTCAATTGCATCAGTATACTTTTATATTACCCTTGTTTCAGAAGAGTAAAATCTAAGGTTTTATAAGGATATAAAACAGCACATGGTAGAACTTAGGCGATAACCTGTGGATGTCTAATTCCAAAGACCATTTGCTTTAATAACTAGATCCTCTTCCTCTTTTAGAGTGGAATATGGTTTAATGAAAATTAATATTTCTAGTGAAGCCTAGACTTAAGCTAAGATACATTACTAATTTAGATGTGAACTCAATGCACTTCAACTTAATTTTCACTATGTGTCAGAAATGTTTGGTTCATATGAATAAGGACAACTGATATTCCTTATTATCCTTCTGGTTTATGTCACTTACTGTGATTCCTTCAAATTCTATCTAAGATACCACAAGAGATTTATTTATGTACCTATCTATCTATTTATCTATCTACCTATTTATTTATTTATTTATTTACCACTGAGCAGTAATGCATTGTATATATAGAGCCACAACTTTCTTAAGCAGTCATCTGTTGTTAGTCACTTGGACTGCTTCCAAATTTGGACTATTACAAATAGTGCTGCTATGAACCCAGATAGAAGAAAACATCAATTATTTGTGGTGTGGTGAATACACACTTATCAAGGAGAACTAAGAATATGTTCTAATGTAACAATAACAGTATGCTAAGACATCACTGCCTCAATAATGTGATATTTTTTAGAACAATTAAAGTTAATGACTAGAGAAGAGACATCAAGTTCAGTGCATTTTAGACAAAGAAATTGACAGAGCTCTACCCCACTAGGGAAAGCTAGAGATAGTCTGAGGGTATGGATCAACTTGTTAACACCCATGTCCAGTAGAGAAGAAATTATAGAATTCAGACCTCCCACCTTCTGAATCCCATAAAGATATTTGGTCCATACTTCCAGAGGGATAAAGAATAAGGAAACTTCCAATGGAAGGGATGGGATACAGAACTCTGGTGGTGAGAATTGTATGGAATTGTACCCCTCTTATCCCACAATCTTGTTGATCATTATTAACTCACTAATAAAAAAATATATATATACATATATATGTATATATATATATATTACACAAAGCAGAACTTGAACTGGTTTTGGTGTATTGCACCAAAATAAAAGACACTGAGATGGGTGGGGGAGGGTTCAAGTCCTGGAACATGATGGTAGAGGAGGACCTAAAGGGGATTAAATTATTATATAGAAAACTGAGAAATGTTACACATGTACAAACTACTGTATTTTACTGTTGACTGTAAACCACTAATCCCCCCAATAAATAAAAAATATATATCAAGAAAAAAAAAAGAAATTGACAGCATAATCAAGAGGGGACAATTGAAAAAAGAGATATGCAATGATGTTGCTGAGCTCATTAAACCCAGAATAATTTTTAAAGTACTTTTACAAAAGCATTATTGGGGTAAGTATAAGAAATCATATAAGTAGTTATAGAATAGAGAATCACCATATTCTTAAGTTTCAATTATATATATATTCTTAAGTTTCACTATATAGTTCCTTAAGGATGACATTTGCATAGATAATAACAATAATACCTCTCAATGTAAAAAAAAATAGATTGGGTCTTTAGAACTGTGCCTCAGTAATGAGAGTTTTATTCTTCCTAAAATTGTATTATCAATAAATTTTGGGTTTTTTATTATTTTATGCTACAACAGGATACTATGGTGATTTTTTTATTTTAAAATAAATAATTTGTGCCACTTTCTAATTGTTAATTTCTCAGTATTTTAATAAATATGTGTAGTGTAATAATACCCTTTATTTTTTAATTTAAAACTATTTACTTACTCATTAATGATACAGAAAGTGAGGAAGAGAGAAAGAGAGAGAGAAAGAGAGAGAATGAATTAGACTATAGCTCTGGCATTTGCAACACCAGTAATTGAACTAAGAAGCTTCATGCTCAAGTGTCCAGTGCTTTATCTACTAAGTAACTTCTGAACTACAACAGTCACCTTTTAATTTAATCATTTTAGAGTTCATTTTATCATATAAATTCTTCAGAACTCACATATTTACACGATATGAGCAGTATAAAAATTTAGGTCTAACAGTGTATTTCTTTAGAGATTATAAAACAATTTACATACTTATTTAACATAAAATTGACTTATTTGTGTGATATCTATATAATTAGAAGAAACTAGGAAATCAGATCATAACTAAAAGTAATTAAATTTTAATATATTGCTAGGCCAGAGGAAAACTGAATGCTAGGACATAAAACTTATCCTTTTGTGTAAATACTTTATCAAATTCTTACCATTTAAAACATAGATCCCTTTCTAATCTATTTATCTATTCTAAGGAATGTCTCTGTTTTATTTTCTAGTCAGGAGATTCAGTACCTGTCCTGCTCATGGAGACTACACGGAGACAGTTTATCTCTCCACAGAAATTAGTATCTCAAAGGCTTCTTGGTTTAGTGAAATTGGTTTTTCCCAAGAAACTTAGATTAGGCGCCTCATAATCTCAGTCTCTTTGATGTGCCAGGCTGAAGTGCATATTTTGCCTATGCAAGACTACTTTCATTCTAGACCTTTACTAAAGAAGGGAGCAATATTATAGGGATAATGCTTTGCCGCTATAATTTCTCCACAGAATGGGAAGTGCCCTTGTACCAAATAAGTCTTCTTCCTGCGAGGTTTAGTTTTTTATTCATAAGATGGTTTTCCTATTTACCTAAGAGCTCTGCTCAGCTATCATATCATTCAGTAATCACTTTAGACTTCTTCATTCTTTAAAATTGCAAATGATGGCAGTCTGGGGGTTGCTGACCCTAAAGGGTAGGCCTGGTGGGTCTTACAGATATCTCTCTCCTCTTGTTCCTCGGCACCCAGTCCAACTGGCAAGCTAAGAGTGTCTGGGCAGAATTTTAAGAAAAGTATATGCAAAATTGCTAGCTAGAGATTATGCATATTATAGGTAATATTCCATAGCTAGAAGTTGATGTATATGGTGATGATTACTGGAAGTTAAGTGGAAAATATTTTTATAACTTGGGAAAAGTAATAGGAAAGAAACTTGGAACCATTTAATAGAAAAATGATTAGGATATTTAGGAACAGAAAACTGGTTGAAGCTGGTTGAAAGGAAGTGTGGGGAATATTGGCAAACACTGAGTGTGAAAAGATTATTAAGTTAGATTCTCTTTCAGCAATGATATTTCATGGGTTTCTATCGGATTAGCCATTGCAGTATCAAGTTTTGGACAGGGAATCACAGGAGGGAGAAAAATGGTTACGATCACTTATAAGCTTGCAATTCTTCATCCATTAAATAGATGGTAAAAATAGGTAAATTTTGATTTAGGAATAAGGTTGGGATTAATTCCCTACCCTTCCTTTGTAAAATCATCCCCAGTACCATGATCAGGATATAATTCAGAAGATGTTATAATTAAGAGACATCTTGGAGTTTTCTCACAGAAAGATAAATAGAGGGCATAGGAACTGGGTGGTGGTGCACCCACTAGAACTCACATATTACCATTCTCAAGGACTCTTGTTCTTTTTCTTAATTTATTTTTTATTTAAGAAAGGATAAATTAACAAAACCATAGGGTAGAAGGGGTACAACTCCACACAATTCCCACCACCCAATCTCCATATCCCATCCCCTCCCCTGATAGTTTCCCCATTCTCTATCCCTCTGGGAGTATGGACCCAGGGTGGTGGATTGCAGAAGGTGGAAGGTCTGGCTTCTGTAATTGCTTCCCTGCTGAACATGGACGTTGACTGGTCGGTCCATACTCCCAGTCTGCCTCTCTCTTTCCCTAGTTCTTCTTCTAGCGTTTGCCCTTCTTCCGTAGCCAGTCAACAGCGTCAGGTTGAGCCTGATGAAAAGTTTCGAGACCTCCTTTGAATCTGGAGAGGTGGCAGTCGTTGACTATGTGGGTCATTGTCTGTAGCCGCAGGGGCAGTTCGGGTCGTCTCTTGCTCCCCAGCGATGGAACATAGCGGCGCACCAGCCATGGCCTATTCGGTAGCTATTGAGGAGGTTTCCCTAGTAGGGTGGGTCTATGGGGAAGCAGAACTCCAGGACCCACTGATGGGGTCTTCAGTCCAGGGAAGCCTGGCCGGCATCCTTATGGCATCTGGAACCTGGTGGCTGAAAAGAGAGGTAACATACAAAGACAAACAAATTGTTGAGCGATCATGGACCCAAAGCTTGGAATAGTGGAGAGGAAGTGTTGGGGGGGGTATTCACTGCAAACTCTAGTGTACTTCTACTTTCAGGTATATATTTTGCACTTTTTTATGGATATGTGTGAATATATGCTCTCTCTCACAGAACCTGGTGTATATATAGGGTTTGGGACTTTGTTAGAAAGTAAACCACCTGGGATGGAATTAGAGAATGCTATGAAAGGAAAGGTCTCACCTGAGTAATGAAGCTGAAGGGTTGTCATTCCACACCTGAAGTCTCTGGACACAGTCTGAGCTGAAGCATGTTGAGATGGCAATCATTGTGTTGATTAGGTTGTGATCAGCAGATGCAATATTATTTGATATGGATTGGGAGAGGCATGCGGGAAAGTGGGCCCTATCCTAAGGTTCCAGGACTGGGAGAAATATAGGCTCTATAATGGAGATGTTAGGTTCCTGCTGTCTTAGGGTTCAAAAAGACAATGGATAGTTATTGTTATCATCACATTATTTGGTAATTGGGTTCACTTTGAAAAGTCCCTTTGTTAGGGTTTGCTGTATAATATCTGTCGGGTTCTCCCCAACAGGTAGTTGCGAGGAGGGAGATCTGGACCAGCTGGACCCCCCTTTTGGGGCTGAGCAGGAGGGAGAGTGTCAAGGACTTGAGAAAAGAAAAGACACCAAGTCTGGAGTTCTGTTAAGGCAGTGACTAGCTTTATTGAGGTAAAGCCATTCTTTATAGGCGGGGGGGAGGCAGGGATAGAAAGATAGGGTGAGATGATGTTAGAGGTGGTGTGAGGTGGCGTCACTGTCGTGGGGCCTATGCTCTTTACACATCATCAGTCTGAAGGCAGAGGTAAATTCAGGCACTGCTCACAGGAAGTGCTGTGTCACTCTGAGGAAGTTAGTGACCCTCAGCGAAACTCAAGCCAGGCTTAGGGAGTGTCTGCTGGGCCTAGATCCAGGCCAAGCAGGTCCCAACAAATACCCAGTATCTTGGTAGCTGTGCCACCGGTTGCTTCTGATCTACTTGGTCTAGGCTTTTGAGAGAGTCCGCATATCAAATACACAGCCTATATATGAAGAAGACTCAGTCTGTGTTTTAAAAACTTCGAGACATACAATGAATTTTACCCCTCTCATACTAATTAACTAGTGATTTATATGACTACACTTTACTAGGAGTGTACATAAACACCATTCCCACCACCTAAAGCACCTAAAGACTGTGTCCCATCCCATCCACCCACCCCCACCCCCCACTGGCCCAGGAAGCCACATGTCTACCCCTCACTACAGGGTTTTTACTTTGGTGGCTCTACTTTCAATTTAGTCAGATCCTGCGTTTAGTTTCCCTTTCAGATCTTCTTTCTCAACTTCTGTTTATGAGTTAGATTATTCCATACTGATCCTTATTTTTCTGACTTAGGTCACTTAACATAATTCCTTCTAGCTCTGTCCAAGATGGGTCAGAGAAGGTGGGTTCATTGTTCTTGATAGCTGCATAGTATTCCGTTGTGTAAATATACCACAGCTTTCTCAGCCACTCATCTGTTGTTGGGCACCTGGTTGCTTCCAGGTTTTAGCTATTATGAATTGTGCTGCTATGAACATAGGAGTACACACCTCTTTTTGGTTGGGTGTTATGGAGTCCTTGGGGTATAACCCCAGGAGAGGAATTACTGGATCATATGGAAGGTCCATGTCTAGCCTTGTGAAAGCATTAAATGGAAGAAGGAGGCTCTCTTCAATAAATGGTGCTGGGAAAACTGGGTTGTAACATGCAGAAGAGTGAAATGGAACCAATTTATCTCACCAAAAACAAAGATCAACTCCAAATGGATCAAAGACCTGGATGTTAGACCAGAAACAATCAAATGCTTAGAGGAAAACACTGGTAAAACACTTTCCCACCTACACCTCAAGGACATCTTTGATGAAATAAACTCAGAAGCAAGGAAGACTAAAGCAGAAACAAACCAATGGGACTACATCAAATTGAAAAGCTTCTGCACAGCCAAAGAAACTATTAAACAAACAAAGAGACCCCTCACAGAATGGGAGAAGATATTCACATGCCATACATCAGACAAGAATCTAATCACCAAAATATATAAAAAGCTCAGCAAACTCAGCATCAAAAAAGCAAATGACCCCATCCAAAATGGGCAGAGGATATGAACAAAACATTCACCTCAGAGGAGATCCAAAAGGCTAACAAACATATGAAAAACTGCTCTAGGTCACTGATTGTCAGAGAAATGCAAATTAAGACAACATTGAGATACTACCTCACTCTTGTGAGAATGGCATACATCAAAAAGGACAGCAGCAATAAATGCTGGAGAGGATGTGGGGACAGAGGAACCCTTTTGCATTGCTGGTGGGAATGTAAATTGGTCCAGCCTCTGTGGAGAGAAGTCTGGAAAACTCTCACAAGGACTCTTGTTCTAACCCCTACCCCAATCTTTAAAGAGGAAGTTTCACTAGCCTTGAAGCATTTCTACAGGTATCTCACTTTCTCACTCATTCTATTACCCACCCTGCTTCTTCTTAATTTCTGTCTGTCAACAAAAGAAAGAAAGAAAGAAAGAAAAAAAAAAGGAAAATGGCCACCAGGAGAGGTGGTGGATTTATGGTGCAACACCAAGTCCTAGTGATAACCCTGGTAACAATTAGGGAATTAGAGGAAAATAAGAGAAAAAACATTTTAAAAAGGAAAGAAGAATAAGGGACAAATTCTATCCTATAGAACAGAGCACTAAAACAGAATAGCTTTAGATGGGCATGACCATCACTCTGATAATCTGAAATGATATGGGAATATATGCACCTGCTGACAATTCTGTTTAAGAGGTCCAACTGGGACCATGTGCTGCTGCTCTTGACCCTACACTATTTACTTAACATTTTTGCATAATTCTGAAGAATTGTATTTATCTTTAAGAACATTTTTTATTATTATTTTAACTCTGATAGAGACAGAAATAAATAAGGAGACGAGAGAGGGATAGAGAAAGAGAAACACCTGCATCCTATTCCACTGCTTGTGAAGCTTCCCTCCTTCAGATGGAAACTAGGGCTTGAACCCAGGTCCTCATGCATAGCAACTTGTACATTTTACTGGCCTCTAGAAAAAAATTAAAATTTAAGGACTTGCAGCATGGATTTATTTCAGGTACACTTGTTTGTTGAACATGAGTAAAACTTAGAGTGCCCTATTTTTATGAAATGTCTAAGACCCTGAATAAGATATGTCATCTCATATAGCAAAAGCTTACTCACAATATATTTTGGAAGTCTAGTGTTTTTATACTGTTATTTTTTTCAGTCAAAATTTGCAAGAGTGGAACTAACTTCAAGTCTTGCCAACTAATCTGGTCAAATGGCAAGTTTTATTTTGTATTTAAGGAATACAAGAATAGTATAGACAAAAGCCACAGTCCAAAGTTCCACTGCTCATTTTCTGTTCTCATGGGAAAGTAAACAAAGTAACATCAGAATTAAAGCTTTATCTTATGCATCCCAAAGAATACTTCTCTGGTTTTGATGTCTTCCTCTACTGTTGTAAAAAAAAAAAAAAAAGTAAAAACTTCTGTGAGGTTTAATCAAAACAAGTTTATTAGGTACATAAAAATCAGGATGGTGGCACGAAGCCACAAGGGCTGGCATAAGAATCCTGGTTCGAGCCCCCAGCTCCCCACCTGCAGGAGGTCGCTTCACAAGAGGTGAAGCAGGTTTGCAGGTGTCTATCTTTCTCTCTTCCTCTCTGTCTCCCCCTCCATTTCCATTTCTCTCTGTCCTATCCAACAACAACAATAGCTATGACAACAATAAAAACTACAAGTACTACAACAATATGGGAAAAATAGCCTCCAGGAGCAGTGGATTCATAGTGCAGGCACCAAGCCCCAGCTATAACCCTGGAGGCAAAAAATTATATATATATATCAGAATGGGAAAATAGTAGTAAAGGCTAACTAGACATGGATCCTTTAACCTGGTTAACCATCATTCAGCTGCAACACCTGCAGGTCTGGGAGTGGGGGCAAAACAGCATCATCTGGGTGGGAGAGGACAAAGACTACCAGGCAAAGGGCAAGCAGGAAAAGAGAGTGACTTCCATCAGACTCTCATTTTAGAAACCTCCCACAACAATCCCTTGTGAGTTTGCATGTGTCTGTTATATGCTCTTCATATCAGGCTGATGTCAGCCATATGCTAATTATGTCCATGGCCTATAATTTATTTTCTTCACTGTAAATAAAATCAGTGTTCCCAAGACTCTACCATGAAGGTCTTACAATACTCAAGAACATCTTCTACTACCATGCAAAAAAAAAAAAGTATATATATATATATCAAGACCTAACAGCTAAGTTCAGGATTACTATTTTTCACTGTTCCATATTTAGTAAATTTCTTAATGGGAACTGAGACATTTTTATTTGCGTATACTCATAAACTCCCTGTGCATAGGACTTGACATGCCACATTACAGTACAATAGCATCAAACAAAATATATCATTTTTGTGTATTATATATTTGATACATAATTCATTAAATAAAATTCACATTGATATATTTTGTTTTCATTTCATATGTTATCTACTTATCAATTCACAAATTCCTTGGCTAAATATGTGTTGTGAAGGCTAAAATGGTCTTGATCCTTCTCTTCAAACTTTAAAAAATGTATTTTTATTGGACAGACACAGAGATGAATTAAGAGGGAAGGGGTGGGAGGGGGTGAGAGAAGTAAAGATACTTGTAGCACTGCTTCACAGCAGTGCTGTGAAGGGGATCAGGGGCTTGAACTTGGGTCTTGTGCATTGTTAACAAGGGTGCTCAACCAGGTGTACCACCACCCAGCCCTTATCTTCAGCCTTTTCTTTTATAATTTTGCTCCATCTTGCTTATATGTCTCATTTTTATGTTAGGAATTATATTGCCAACCTGAATTATGCTTTAAGCTTTTGGGAGTCAGGTGTGTTTCCCATGAATTGTTTCTTGCTTTGAAACACCTATCATTTATATGACAATAATACATGAGTGCTTACTAAATGGTGAACTATATTATTGTTATGAAATCACAAAACACTGAGTCTTAAATTGTGGTTGTGATATGGAGTCAATCAGGGAAGTCAATTTGAAAAGCATTAAAAGGAAAAAGCAATAATTTTTTTCTCAATTGTCCATAAAAAAGAATTCAGACTTTCACCCACATTATTTGAGTATGCCTGTTGCTGGATACACTAAAAACATAAAATATATAAAGTGTTAAGCTATATTGCACACAAATTATAAAAAGAATTATTTATTTAATGAGAAAAAACCAGAACAGTGCTTCAGGATATGTTGTGCTGGGGATCAAAATCCAAGATGTCAAATTGTGCAAAGTATTCATACACCACCACCCTGGCTGGCATACATACATTTTTAATAAACTTAAATTATTCCTTTTTTATCTTTCTCTCTTCTACAACCCAAGTTTCATTCACTTGTTAGCAGGATGATCTTAAGAGGAATTGGGCAGTTCTAGTTCATGATAGCTTGTTAAATACTCTAAAACATATCACAATTTTTGCTATTTAATTTTCAAAAGCTAAAAGTTGTTCCCAAAATGTCAAGTAATGTGAATGGATATTAATGGAGAAGAAACAGACTATCACTACTAAATATGTCCAGGTCATTGTTGTGATCACGAGTGTTCAGCAAAGAATAGTAAATATATAGACAGATTACCATTTGAGAGAAGCAGAGTTCTTGAAGTGAAGGTTATTATGCAATGAAAATATCCCTTTTACAGGAAGTTTCTCATTTTTGCCTCTAGGAAGACAGAGAATCAACTAAACAAGGAGGGCAGTGCCTGTAGATAGCAGGTTATTTATAAATGCCAATTATAGCTCCAGAGAAGTTAATTTGATTTCTCTTGTGCTTTACAAAGATGAGAAGGTGAAAGAATTGCCTTTTGTTTCAACTGTTTAAAAAATAATCATAGATGATCACAGCTTATATTGCTTTAAACATTTATGGGATCACAACTAAGTGTTTCCTTGATATTGGTAAAACAAACAAACAAAAATCCTGACATTTTTGCATATCTCTTTATTAGTTTTATGATAATTGAATATAGATAGAAATTTTATATTCCTTCATCTGATATTCTTGGTTCTTTCCTCAAAAAGAAAAAAAAAGTGGAGGGGTGGGGAGATGGGCAGCATGGTGGGCAGTGGCGTGCCTGGTTAAGTTCACATGGTACAGTATGCAAGGACCTGGTTTAAGTTCCAGTTCCCCAGCTGCAAGGGGAAAGCTTTGCAACTGATGAAGCAGTAGATGTCTCTTTGTCTCTCCTCCTCTCTATTTTCCCATTTTCTCTCTATTTTCCTCTGTCTCTGTCCAAAAAATAAAGAAAATATTTTAAAGAGAATACCATGGGTCAACTCATGCATCTCCTACTTAATCCAAATAATAAAGAATAGTAAATATTAATAAACTGGGTTCACATTAAAAGTAGATGTCATAGTTTTTTGAAACTTAGAGTCTGACTTTTTTTCGCTCTAACAATCTCTAAAAATTCAAATAAGGTAAAATATACAAAGAAGATACTTTTGTAATTGAGTATTTTTACACACATTTGCCCTTGAAAGTACATCTAGGCCATTATATGGTGATATTAATCAATATTCAGTTAGACCTAAACCTGGTTAAAGCATGCTTTTATGCTTTGCTATGAAGAAAAAAAAAACTGAGAGAGATTCCATTTTTCATATACGACCCTACAACATTAAACTTTGTAAGAAAGACTTTCCTATTTTCAGTCTAACAGCAATCTCTCCTTGCAGCTGTTCTATTTGAGTAACCTGATTAAAACTGAATGATAACTTTTTTCCAAGTCTTTACTGTACTATGATTGCTGCAATAAATGGCCACAATCTCTTTTCTCCAAATAGGATATTTTCTCTGTAGAAGCTCAACATCTTTTAATTTTTAGTTCTGAAATCTTTTCTTTGCCAAGACTGTTAGTGAAGATTGTTTGGCTAAAGCATCTTTTATAACCAATAGCCCACCTCATCATTAAACTACCCAAATGGCATATAACCTTGCTCAGAGAAAAGGACATTGTTTCATTAATGGATTTGAGAGGAAGTACATAAATAGTAGGACACTGTGATAAAAGTTGTTTCAAAATACTTTAAAATACTTATTCTCTGGTATCTGTTTAAGATATAATGTCCCAGGAAAGCATTGTTGTCTCTAGATAATGTTTTGTTGGTTACAAGTAAATATTGTAAATATTGCAGAAGCGTCTGTTTTCTAAGGCAAAAAAAAAAAAAAAAAAAGCCACATCTTCAACAGTGAATGAAAGAGAATTTCAGGTTCTGAAGTTTAAAGCCAATAAAAGGAAAAAGCTACATTTAAAAGCAGACCTCAAAGTTGCAAAGGAATTTGAGATCATATAATCTACCTGGGTATGGAAATATCTTTTATGTATCCCTGACATAAAATCATCTAGTTCTGCATAAATATAAGTTTTCTCCTTCCTTCTCCTCCTCCTCCACCTCCTCCTTCTCCTCAGCCTCCTCTTCCTCCTTTTTGAGCATGGCAGATTGTATTTTTCTTTTCTTTTTTCCAAATCATTTTATTGGGGGGTAGTGGTTTACAGTAAAGTTGTTGACATATTGTTACAATTCTGCATCTTCCTGCAATAGATGTCTACAGAACACTTTCACCACCAACTTAAATTCTTTTCTACCATCCTGTACCTAGAAGACCACAAAATCCTCTCCACCTACTCCCACTCCCTCTTTCACATAGTCCTTTGATTTGGTGCAATATATATACCCAACCCAAGTTTCACCTTGTGTTTTCCTTTTTACTCTTTACTTAATTTCCATCTATAAGTGAAATGGCATTTCTAGCTCATAAAATAACCTCTGTCATCATTACATAATATTAAAAATTAAGCTTTTTTTTTTACATTCTTAATTTTTTACATATTAGCCCATAGTTCTTCCTATTAGTACTAATTCTGGTCATTCACATTATATAATGATGTCAGAGCTCTTAGATAGTTGTTCCATTATTTGAATCTGTTGATAGATTGTCTCCCCAAACTCACTATTCCAAATCCAGGAATTTCTCCGTTTTTTAACTCTTGAACTAATGTCCATGAACAATCGAACATAATATTCTTTTAAATTTTTATAATGCTAAACTTGTTTTTCCATTTTATTGGGGAGTGAGGGGTTTATAGTATGGATGTTGACATATAGGCACTGAGAGTATATTGTTGATAAGTTTCAAAGAAATTTTTGGTTTCCTTGCTTGTCTAATGCAGATTACCATTGCTTTTCTATTTTTAGTTACCTTGCTATAGTGCTTTTAGCTTTTCTTTTTTTTTTTTTTTTGCCCTTTTAAAACTTTATTTTATTAGTGATTTAATAATTATCAACAAGATTGTGGGATAAGAGGAGTACAAGTCCACATAATTCCCACTACCAGAGTTCTGCATCCCATTCCCTCCATTGAAAGCTTTCTTATTTTAAAGCTTCATTTTTTTTCTTTCTTTCTTTTTATTTAAGAAAGGATTAATTAACAAAACCATAGGGTAGGAGGGGTACAACTTCACACAATTCCCACCACCCAATCTCCATATCCCACCCCTTCCCCTGATAGCTTTCCCATTCTCTATCCCTCTGGGAGCATGGACCCAGGGTCATTGTGGGTTGTAGAAGGTGGAAGGTCTGGCTTCTGTAATTGCTTCCCTGCTGAACATGGGCGTTGATGGTCCCTCATTGGGTGCATAGATGTTAATAATTGTTAAGTCTTCTTGGCTGATTGATCCTCTAATCATTATGTAATGTCCTTGCCTATCTTTTATTACTTTATTTAATTTAAAATCTATTGTGTCTGAGAAGAAAATGGCTGTTCCTGCCTTTTTTTGTGGTCCATTAGCCTGTATGATAGTTTTCCATCCTTTCACTTTAAGTGTGTGTTTATCTTGTTGTGCCAGATGGGATTCTTGCAAGCAGCATATGGTTGGGTTATGTTTTCTGATCCATCCTCCCACTCTGTGGCTTTTGATGGGTGAGTGTAAGCCATTGACATTTATTGATATTATGGATTTAATGTATTGTAGTGCCATTGTTCAAAAAAAATTTTTTTTGTTTGCTCTGATATATTGCAAGTATTACAGTGATGTTCTTGTTTATAAGAGGTCTTTTAGAACCTCTTTCAGGGCCAGTTTGGTGTGGGTTGCCTCCTTTAACTGTTGTTTGTCTAAGAAGATTTTGATCCCTCCATCTAGTTTGAATGAAAGTGTAGCAGGAAATATTAGCCTTGGTTGAAACCCTTTTTCATTCAGGGCTTGATAGACATCTTGCCATTCTTTTCTGGTTTTTAGAGTTTGAGTGGAGAAGTCTGCAGATAATCTTATGGGTTTTCCCCTGTATGTGAATTTTTGTTTCTCTCTTGCAGCCTTTAGGATCTTTTCTTTATCCTTACTCCTTGTCATTGTGACTATGATGTGTCTTGGTGTCTTCAGGTCTGGGTTGATTCTATTTGGTACTCTCTGGGCCTCTTGAATCTTGATGTCCTTTCTGTTATTCAGGTCTGGGAATTTTTCTTCTATTATTTATTCTAAAATGTTTGCTTCCCCTTCCTCTCTTTCTTCCTCTGGCAGGTCAATTATATGAATGTTGCTTCTTTTGAGATCATCCCATATGTCTCTGTTGTTGTTTTCAGTGTCTCTCAATCTCTTTTTGAGCTCTTTCACCTCTTTCTTAGTTTTCTCTAATTCATCCTTAGTCTGACTAATTCTGTTTTTTGCTTCTGTTAGTCTGCTTTCCCTTGCCTCAGCTTCTTTCTTCATTAAAGCTATTTCAGCTTTCAGTTCTCTAATTGCCTCAAGATAATTAGTATTTTCCTTGGGGGTCTCATCTGTTGTTTCCCTAATACTGCCATTCCTTTCCTCCAATGTTGTTTTCATTTCTGTGATTAATAAGTTTATTATTGCTTGCATACTTTTCTTATCTATGGTTACTTCTGGCTGATTTGTAGTTTCTTCTGTGCCCTTGTCTTCATTCATTGGAGTAGCAGTTTTATTTGTTTTTGATCTACCCATTTTTTTGATTTATGTGTTTCTTTTTTTTATGCTCTGTTGTTCCTCAGTTGTTATGTCTTGAGTACAAGCAACACTGTAATAAATACCTTTATGACAATTGCACTCACCAACCTCAGGAATTACAATAGCAACTGAAGCCAGTATTGAAGCAGTTTAATCACTACCAGTTAGCCAAACAACGTTTCCAGTGCATGAAAAAATAGTAACCAAATCCCAGTGAAGAAGAAAAAGAAAAGAAAGAAGGGATAGCAAGAATAGACAGTTATGCAAATCTACTATCCACTGTATATTCTAGGGGTAACAAGTGGGGAAAGTAGAGCAGAGATACACACATAGAGACTCCACTCTAAGTCAGATTTCTTCCCCAAAATAATTCACAAAGTCAGAAAGCCAAAGAAGAAGGAAGAAGTGTATGACAGGATTAAAAAAAAAAGGAAAGAAAATGAAAAAAGAAACAGGAGAGAGAAAGAGAAAAGATAAGAAAAAGAGCTATAATTAAAGAGCAGTGAAAGGAAGGTTTTTTTTATTACTTTATTTTAAATTTAATTTAATTTAATTTTTTTTAATTAGCTAGGAGGAGGAGGAAGGGAAGAGTCTGTAGAGGAGATAGGATTAACGAGACAAGTTCCTCCCATAATAGATAAGATGCCCACTACCCTAGCAATGAAAGATACCCTAAGAGTTAATTCTGATCAACCTAAAGGGGGGGAGGAAGATATATGCCTTTATATAATATTAAGAATAAAATAGAGCAGGATAAAAAAAAAACCTGTCCCAAATTACCTCAAACCTTGTGATCAGAAGCAGCTGATTGTTAATAAATAAATAAATAAATAAATAAATAAATAAAACCTCAGGACTAAACAAGGATAGATGAAATAGTTATGCAAAGTTATGCAAATCTACTATCCACTGTATATTCTAGGGGTAGCTACAGGAGGAAGGGAAGTTGAGCAGAGATACTTGCAGTGAGAGTCCACTCTGAGTCAGAATTCTTCCCCAAAATAATTCCCAAATGTGTATCAGTTAATTCAGTGAAAGCAAACTGTTTGGTGGTGTGGGGGATGGGGCCTGTGGCTTTGGAAGCTGTAGGATTAAGGAAGAAAGGATGACAAGAATGAGAAAAAGAAAAAAGAAAGAGAGAGAAAAAGAAAAAGATAAGAAAAAAACAGTAATGAAAGAGTGGTGAAAGGAAAGAGTTTTTTATTTATTTATTTTTAATTATTTAATTAGCTATGCGGGGTGGGGTGGGGGGGTTGGCTACTTAGAAATAAAAAACCCCAGAGGTTTCAGAAGGGAATAGACTTAGAATGAATGATACTCCCTGGTGGGATAGGAATCTTGGTAAAGAAAGAAGCTCAGCAGGGGAGCCTGCTAGGAGCTAGTCCCCAGGGACTAGTTGGGGGGGAGAGGGAGCAGGTGCGCTTTGGGATTAATAATTTAAAAGAAAAAAATTTTTTCCCTTTTTTTCTACTCTTTTTTAACCCAAATTAAGTTATAGTCACCTCCTTGGTGTACCCGCTAGGACCCCTTATTGACTGGCCTACTAAAGGCAGAAAATCCTACCATTTCCAGAAGATGTGGTCAGAGCTCAAGCTACTCAGTCCGCCATCTTCCGGGAACCTCTGCTTTTAGCTTTTCAACAACATTAAACTAGTAGTAATGGTTTTTGATTTTTGTATATATATATATATATATATATATATATATATATATTATCTTAATGAGACATACAGAAGTAAAGAGAGAAACAAGGAGAGAGATATCAGAGTACTACTCAGTTCTGGCTGGTGATGCAGGGCATTGAACTTGGGAGCAGGTATAATATCTTTTTGCATAGCCAGTATGCTATATCCCCTGCCCCGGTATACTATATTGCAGACACAACACACACACACACACTTTTCTTTTCTTTTCTTTTTTTTTTATAGGGTGTCCCTGAGTTCTTTTTTTTTTTTTTATTTAAGAAAGGATTAATTAACAAAACCATAGGGTAGGAGGGGTACAACTCCACACAATTCCCACCGCCCAATCTCCATATCCCACCCCTCCCCCGATAGCTTTCCCATTCTCTATCCCTCTGGGAGCATGGACCCAGGGTCATTGTGGGTTGCAGAAGGTAGAAGGTCTGGCTTCTGTAATTGCTTCCCCGCTGAACATGGGCGTTGACTGGTCGGTCCATACTCCCAGTCTGCACTCTCTTTCCCTAGTAGGGTGGGTCTCTGGGGAAGCTGAGCTCCAGGACATATTGGTGGGGTCTTCAATCCAGGGATGTCTGGCCGGCATCCTGATGACACCTGGAACCTGGTGACTGAAAAGAAAGTTAACATACAAAGCCAAACAAATTGTTGAGCAATCATGGACCCAAAGCTTGGAAAAGTGGAGAGGAAGTATTAGGGAGGTACTCACTGCAAACTCTAGTGTACTTCTGCTTTCTTACTTTGGTGCCATACTCCAAACTCAGTCAATTTCTGCTTTGCGTTTCTACTTCTTTTTTTTTTTTTAAATGCATAACATTCCCCAGATTCCCATTTAACAATACAACCCCCACTATTTCATTCATCATTTTTCATGGACCTGTATTCTCCCCACCCACGCACCCACTCCAGAGTCTTTTACTTTGGTGTAATACTCCAAAGGCTAGACTGTGGGTCCTTGTGCAATGTTAATCTCAACGTGGTGCACTACCATCTGATTCCTAATAATCCATTAGTTTAGAAAATATTCCAGAAAATCTGAGTATAAGTTACTGTGCTATTTGTATTATAATTTTGTTTTGTTTTTTCTAAATGTCTCAATTATTTTCGTTATGAAATATTTAAACATAAAATATTAAGCCTCCTTTTCTCATGGGTAACCCATATAATAACCCAAAGGAAGTAGATTGATTTACCCTGCATTATTTCTAGTGACTCTATGCAATTTATTATGTTATTTTAGATAACAAAATCTGTTTGCTAGAATCTACCCGATATATTTGTATATTTGAATAGATACTGATTAAATTATTTTGTTACATGTGCACACATTAAACTATACTTATAATTTAAGGCCTTGAAAAATTGTGTGATTTAATTCATTACTTATATAACTACTTCTAAGACTAAAGTGAAATTGCTATAGTTCAAAGTATAAGATGGTAATTCAAAATGTTAATTCTAAAAATATCCCATAACCTAAGCATTACTATTAAACTGTTAGCCAACAACAGTAATGTAACTAGAGAATTAATATATTTTACCAATTCAGTATAGGACTTAACAAATACAGTAAGTAGTTGTAATCATCTAACACACTACAAAAATTAATATCAAGGCAAAGTAGAGTCTAATGTTTTCTGGGAGAATTTATAATCAAATATCATAAGAAACATTAATGTTCCTTCATTTAAAATTTGTATATGTAACTTTTATATTATATAATTATTTTATTTTTATAGAAGAAATGTTTCACAAGACAGTTCTCACAGGAGTATAATTTCTCTTTGCCCTGGATATATGTCAGCACATTTCACCCACCATCAAAATGCCCATCTCCTACAAACATGGGATCTCTGTGCTCAAACCCTTCTAATAGACATTTTTCTTATTCTTCTAACTTATGACTTAATCCCTAAGATCTAAATCTTATAATATTCTATAAGAGCCTTATTATGTTTACTTTATTTAATCATTCTCTCCATTTAGGAGATTTCTTTGTTAATGACTGGTACTACACTTTCTGCCTGCCTTTTCTGACTTCTTTTACAGAACACAAATGATTTATATACTCATAGTATGTCAAGTCATTCGGCAAATTATAAATTACTTTGAAAATCAGGATACTAACATTACTTAAGAAAAACAAATGAGCTATAATGAAGGAAAAGTAATGCATAGGTGATCTATATTCTTTATCAAATTTTATGGAAAGTAATAAATAACAAGATTCATTGGTACAAAGGGTGCAGATTCACTTCAGTGAATTTATTTGGCATGGTAGTCTAAATTCAATGGAAAGGGTTATATGTTCATTTGAAACTTGCAATCAAAGTGTCAGGGAAAAATATTTGGAGGGGTAGGAAAGAAATGCAAAGACAAATAGAACTACATAAGACTTAAAAGTTTCTTTGTATACAAAGGGACTGTCATTAAAATTAAGTGACATACTACTGTCTTTTATTTTCTTATCATATATACAACAATAGGTTAATAACCAATGTATATGCTATTACCACTTAATAATAATAACAACAAATAACAAATAATAACTGGGCACAAGAACTGAATAGATACATTTCCAAAGATGTACAGATGACCAACAGGGGCATGAAAAATATACTCATCATTTATTATTGAAGAAATACAAATCAAGATCACAATGAGTTATACCTACATCTGTGAGATTGGTCTCTCTCTCTCTCTCTCTCTCACACACACACACACAAACACACACACACACACACACCTTAACATGTAGAGAAAGAGAAATTCTGGGGCTGGGTGGTGGCACACTTGATTGAACACACATATTACAATGCTCAAGGGCCAGAGTTCTGAGTCCTCATGGGCAGGGAGATAGCTTCACAAGTGGTGAAGCAGGACTGCAGGTGTTTCTCTGTCTCTCATCCTCTCTGTTTCTCCATTCCTCTTGATTTCTGGTTGTCTTCATCCAATAAGTAAATAAAGATAAAAATTTAAAAAGAGAGAGAAAAAGAAATTCTGGTACACAGTGATGGACATGTAAATTGTTTCAACATTTATGGGAAAAAGTATGAAAGTACCTCAAGACATGAATGATAGAGAACTAGGAGATAGTTTTCCTGATGGGGTATATGGCTTGCTATGTGCAAGACCTTGCTATGTGTGAGGCCTTGGCATTACATGGAAACACCATGGATGTTAGAGTGGCTATGTAGTCCCTCTACTCTCTCAGTCTTTATTTTTTACTCTATTTCAAATAAATACAAGGCCCTGAGTTTATTCTCTCATGAGCCATTTTTTTAAATTAAAAATAAGTGCAATATATCTTCCAGCAAATCCACTTCAAGTCTCTACATGGAAAACAAAAAAATCTAATATATATATACATATATATATATATTAGATGAATATATATATTCATCAAAGCATCATTTAAAATGGCCTAGATGACTAGTGAATGAATATGTGGTATATAATGGACTACTACACAACTATAAAGAAGATGAAGTGTTTCCATGTGTAACCTCACAGATAAAACTTGAGGGAATTGTGGTATTCCCTTAAAATAAGATGAAAAACTCAAATACAGGATAATTCCACTTATGTGAATTCTAAAGAAACAAAGTAAAGAAATAGACAAGACATAACAAAACGGAAAGAAATCTTTGGATTCTAACAACATAATTGAGATAGAGTGGGGGGCAGAGAGACCAAAAGGTTTACAGTTTCCAATAAATTATAGTGGTTGGTTATTGTTATTTTGATAATAAAAGTGTTGTGGTATTATACATTTGAAGAGATATTAATCTTCACTTCTATATTGTAAACCAATGATACAAAATTTAAAAAATTGAAGCTCATTTATAATATGGAAAATTTTATTCTTTCAGTCTGCAATTATATTTTAATTTGTAACAGTATTTTAGCTTAGTTTTTGTCTATTGTGTCCAAGCATGCTAGTAGGTAATTTGAGTATTTTTTGAATTTAATTTTTCACATCTAAGTGGCTAAAGTAGCATATGTAAAAGTTTTAACACTACACCTAACATACAGTAAGCAACAATGTATGTTCATGAATTCTATGCTTCCCTTTAAACTAAAATTATGGAAAAATAGGTTTTCAGAGATTTATCTCAGATATACTGAGACTATATATCTCAGGCAGATATATTATCAATTTGTATATGGACTGGCCATTTAAGTACAAAACATAAAAATAAAATTACTGGGGAGTCGGGCTGTAGCACAGCGGGTTAAGCGCAGGTGGCGCAAAGCACAAGGACCAGCGTAAGGATCCCGGTTCGAACCCCAGCTCCCCACCTGCAGGGGAGTCGCTTCACAGGCAGTGAAGCAGGTCTGCAGGTGTCTATTTTTCTCTCCTCTTCTCTGTCTTCCCCTCCTCTCTCCATTTCTATCTGTCCTACCCAACAACGACGACTACAACAATAAAACAACAAGGGCAGGAGGTAATATGGCGACGGCCTGAGAAGTCGCTAACAGCGAGTGCTCTGATAGCATCGTCGGCAAAGGTAGGATTTTCTGCCTTTAGCAGGCCAGTCAATAAGGGGGGGGGGGGCACCAAAGAAGTTATTACAGTTTAATTTGGGTTAACAATTAGAGCAAAGGTGACACGGACTAGCGGGGCGCCAGAATTCCCAGGCGGCGCCAGGCAAGGCAAGTGCGCCGGGCATTGTCCTCCGCCCGCCCGGAAAGGCGGCTCCTCCGCCGGTTGCAGAGCGCGGCGGGCAGAGGACCCGGAGAGAGCACTTTAGCTCGGGGGCTACCTCTTGGGAGTTGCCAGGGTCCACCGCGACCCTGAGGGTGGATCCAAAGACTTCTTGAGTATAGCTCTCATTGGATCAAAGGACTTGGAGCTAGTTTTCATTTTTGAGAAATCCTTTAAAAAAGTCTGGAGGGCGGGGTTTCCCGGAAAATGGCACCCGGAGAAGCAGAAGCGGCCAGCCTTTGAGCTCCGGACACATCTCGTGTAAACAATAGGATTTTCTGCCTTTAGCAGGCCATCCAATAAGGGGCCATAACGGTCATACCAAGGATGTTTCTATAACTTAATTTGGGTTAAGAATTAGAGTAGGGGAAAAAAATTCTTTTTTCTTCCTTTTAATTTTCAAGCATACATCCTTCCCGCCGCCCCCCCTCCCCCCATAAGCAGTGCCTGGGACCAGCTACTAGCAGGATACCCCATACCACCAAACAGGGTTTTTTTTTTTTTTTTTTTTTTTTTTGTTAATTCACTGATACACATTTGGGAAGTTCCTCGCACTGCTCTTTAATTACAACTCTTCTTCCTATCTTCTCCCTTTTCTCTCTCTTATCTCTCTCAATCTCTCTCTCTTTTTTTTTTTTTTTTTTTTTTTAATCTTGTCATACACTTCTTTCTTCTTTGACTTTCTGAATTTGTGAATTACTTTGGGGAAGAAATCTGACCCAGAGTGGACTCTCTATGTGTGTATCTCTGCTCTAGTTCCCTTTACACTCTTGTTACCCTTAGAATATACACTGGATAGTAAATTTGCATAACTGTCTATTCTTGCTATCCTCTCTTCCTTTTCTCTTTCTTCACTGGGATTTGGTTACTATTTTTTCACGGACTGGAGAAATTGTTTGGCTAACTGGTAACGATTAAACTCCTTCAATACTTACTTCAGTTGCTACGGTTATTCCGGAGGTTGGTGAGTGCAATTGTCATAAAGGTATTTAGTACAGTGTTACTTGTGCTCAAAACACAACAACTGAGGAACAACAGAACATTAAAAAAAAAAAAAAAGAGAGAAACACATAAATTAAAAAAAAATGGGTAGATTAAAAACAAATAAAACTGCTACCCCAATGAATGAAGACAAGAGCCCAGAAGAAACCACAAATCAGTCAGAAGTAACCATAGATAAGAAAAGTATGCAAGCAATAATAAACTTATTAATCACAGAAATGAAAACAACATTGGAGGAAAGAAATGGCAGTATTAGGGAAACAACAGTTGAGACCCCCAAGGAAAATACTGATTATCTTGAGACAATTAGAGAACTGAAAGCTGAAATAGCTGTAATGAAGAAAGAAGCTGAGGCAAGGGAAAGCAGACTAACAGAAGCAGAAAACAGAATTAGTCAGACAGAGGATGAGTTAGAGAAAACTAAGAAAGAGGTGAAAGAGCTTAAAAAGAGATTGAGAGACACTGAAAACAACAACAGAGACATATGGGATGATCTCAAAAGAAGTAACATTCGTATAATTGGCCTGCCAGAGGAAGAAAGAGAGGAAGGGGAAGCAAACATCCTAGAGGAAATAATACAAGAAAATTTCCCAGACCTGAATAACAGAAAGGATATCAAGGTGCAAGAGGCCCAGAGAGTACCAAACAGAATCAACCCAGACCTGAAAACACCAAGACACATCATAGTCACAATGAGAAGAAGTAAGGATAAAGAAAGGATCCTAAAGGCTGCAAGAGAGAAACAAAAAGTCACATACAGGGGAAAACCCATAAGACTTTCTGCAGATTTTTCAACTCAAACTCTAAAAGCCAGAAGGGAGTGGCAAGATATCTATCGAGCCCTGAATGAAAAAGGGTTTCAACCAAGGATTATATATCCTGCTAGACTTTCATTCAAACTAGATGGAGGGATCAAAACCTTCTTAGACAAACAACAGTTAAAGGAGGCAACTATCACCAAGCCGGCCCTGAAAGAGGTATTAAAAGACCTCTTATAAACAAGAACATCACTATAATACTTGTAATATATCAGAGCAAACAAATTGTTTTTTAGAACAATGGCACTACAATACATTAAATCCATAATATCAATAAATGTCAATGGCTTAAACTCACCCATCAAAAGGCACAGGGTGGGGGGATGGATCAGAAAACATAACCCAACCATATGCTGCTTGCAAGAATCCCATCTGTCACAACAAGATAAACACAGACTTAAAGTGAAAGGATGGAAAACTATCATACAGGCTAACGGTCCACAAAAAAGGGCAGGAACAGCCATTCTCATCTCAGACACGATAGATTTTAAATTAAATAAAGTAATAAAAGATAGGCAAGGACATTACATAATGATAAGAGGATCAATCAGCCAAGAAGACTTAACAATTATTAACATCTATGCACCCAACGAGGGACCATCTAAATACATTAAACACCTATTGAAAGAATTTCAAAAATACATCAATAGTAATACAATAATAGTGGGAGACTTCAATACCCCACTCTCACACTTAGACAGATCAACAAAGAAGAGAACCAATAAAGATATAAGAGAATTGAATGAAGAGATTGACAGACTAGACCTCTTGGACATTTTCAGACTCCTCCACTCCAAAAAACTGGAATACACCTTCTTTTCAAATCCACACAACACATACTCAAGGATAGACCACATGTTAGGTCACAAAGACAGCATCAATAAATTCAAGAGCATTGAAATCATCCCAAGTATCTTCTCAGACCACAGTGGAGTAAAACTAACTTTTAACAACAAACAGAAAATTATTAAAAGACATAGAATTTGGAAACTAAACAACATGCTCCTTAAGAACCACTGGGTCAGACACTCACTCAAACAGGAAATTCAAATGTTCCTGGAAACTAATGAAAATGAAGACACAACCTATCAAAATATTTGGGACACAGCTAAAGCAGTACTGAGAGGGAAACTTATAGCTATACAATCACATATTAAACACCAAGAAGAAGCCCAAATGAACGAACTTACTACACACCTCAAGGACTTAGAGGAAGAGGAACAAAGGAACCCTAAAGCAACCAGAAGGACAGAAATCACTAAAGTTAGAGCAGAAATAAACAACATCGAAAATAAAAGAACCATACAAAAGATCAATGAAGCCAAATGTTGGTTCTTTGAAAGATTAAACAAAATTGACAAACCCCTAGCCAGACTCACCAAACAAAAAAGAGAGAAGACTCAAATTAATAGAATTGTCAACGATACAGGAGATATCACAACTGACACCACAGAAATCCAGAGAATTCTGCGAAACTTCTATAAAGAACTATATGCCACCAAGCTAGAGAATCTGGAAGAAATGGAACAATTCCTAGAAACCTATGCACTTCCAAAACTGAACCAAGAAGAACTACAAAATCTAAATGCACCAATCACAGACAAAGAAATTGAAACCGTTATTAAGAATCTCCCCAACAACAAAAGTCCTGGACCAGATGGCTTCACAAACGAATTCTACAAAACTTTCAGGAAACAGTTAATACCCATACTTCTTAAGCTATTCCATAAGATTGAAGAAACAGGAATACTCCCTTCCACCTTTTATGAAGCCAACATCACCCTGATACCAAAAGCTGATAGGGACAGAACAAAAAAGGAAAACTACAGACCAATATCTCTGATGAACATAGATGCCAAAATATTAAACAAGATCTTGGCCAACCGGATACAGCAACACATCAAAAAGATTGTTCATCATGACCAAGTGGGATTCATCCCAGGAATGCAAGGCTGGTTCAACATCCGTAAATCAATCAATGTCATTCATCACATCAATAAAAGCAAAGCCAAAAACCACATGATTATCTCAATAGATGCAGAGAAAGCCTTTGACAAAATCCAACACCCATTCATGCTCAAAACTCTACAAAAAATGGGAATAGATGGGAAATTCCTCAAGATAGTGGAGTCTATATATAGCAAACCTACAGCCAACATCATACTCAATGGAGAGAAGCTGAAAGCATTCCCCCTCAGATCAGGGACTAGACAGGGCTGCCCACTGTCACCGTTACTCTTCAACATAGTATTGGAAGTTCTTGCCATAGCAATCAGGCAAGAGAAAGAAATCAAAGGGATACAGATTGGAAGGGAAGAAGTCAAGCTCTCACTATTTGCAGATGATATGATAGTATACATAGAAAGACCTAAAGAATCCAGTAGAAAATTACTGGAAGTTGTTAGGCAATATAGCAAGGTATCAGGCTATAAAATCAATGTACAAAAATCAGTGGCATTTCTTTATGCAAACACTAAATCTGAAGAAGAAGACATCCAGAAATCACTCCCATTCACTGTTTCAGCAAAATCAATCAAATACCTAGGAATAAAGTTGACCAAAGAAGTGAAAGACTTGTATGCTGAAAACTATGAGTCGCTACTCAAGGAGATAGAAACTGATACCAAGAAATGGAAAGATATCCCATGCTCATGGATTGGAAGAATAAATATCATCAAAATGAACATTCTCCCCAGAGCCATATACAAATTTAATGCAATACCCATCAAAGTTCCACCAAGCTTCTTTAAGAGAATAGAACAAACACTACAATCATTTATCTGGAACCTGAAAACACCTAGAATTGCCAAAACCATCTTGAGGAAAAGAAACAGAAATGGAGGCATCACACTCCCAGACCTTAAACTATATTATAAAGCCATCATCATCAAAACAGCATGGTACTGGAACAAAAATAGGCACACAGACCAGTGGAACAGAATTGAAAGCCCAGAAGTAAATCCCAACACCTATGGGCATCTAATCTTTGATAAGGGGGCCCAAAGATTTAAATGGAAGAAGGAGGCTCTCTTCAATAAATGGTGCTGGGAAAACTGGGTTGGAACATGCAGAAGAATGAAATTGAACCACTTTATCTCACCAGAAACAAAAATCAACTCCAAATGGATCAAAGACCTAGATGTCAGACCAGAAACAATCAAATACTTAGAGGAAAACATTGGTAAAACACTTTCCCATCTACACCTCAAGGATATCTTTGATGAATCAAACCCAATTGCAAGGAAGACCAAAGTAGAAACAAACCAATGGGACTACATCAAATTGAAAAGCTTCTGCACATCCAAAGAAACAATTAAACAAACAGAGAGACCCCTCACAGAACGGGAGAAGATCTTCACATGCCAGACATCAGACAAGAAACTAATCACCAAAATATATAAAGAGCTCAGCAAACTTAGCCGCAAAAAAGCAAATGACCCCATCCAAAAATGGGCAGAGGAAATGAACAAAACACTCACCACAGAGGAGATCCAAAAGGCTAACAAACATATGAAAAACTGCTCTAGGTCACTGATTGTCAGAGAAATGCAAATTAAGACAACACTAAGATACCACCTCACTCCTGTAAGAATGGCATACATCAAAAAGGACAGCAGCAACAAATGCTGGAGAGGATGTGGGGACAGAGGAACCCTTTTACATTGCTGGTGGGAATGTAAATTGGTACAGCCTCTGTGGAGAGCAGTCTGGAAAACCCTCAGAAGGCTAGACATGGACCTTCCATATGACCCAATAATTCCTCTCCTGGGGTTATACCCCAAGGACTCCATAACACCCAACCAAAAAGAGGTGTGTACTCCTATGTTCATAGCAGCACAATTCATAATAGCTAAAACCTGGAAGCAACCCAGGTGCCCAACAACAGATGAATGGCTGAGAAAGCTGTGGTATATATACACAATGGAATACTATGCAGCTATCAAGAACAATGAACCCACCTTCTCTGACCCATCTTGGACAGAGCTAGAAGGAATTATGTTAAGTGAACTGAGTCAGAAAGTTAAAGATGAGTATGGGATGATCCCACTCATCAACAGAAGCTGACTTAGAAGATCTGAAAGGGAAACTAAAAGCAGGACCTGATCAAATTGTAAGTAGGGCACCAAAGAAAAAACCCAGTGGTGAGGGGTAGACATGTAGCTTTCTGGGCCAGTGGGGGGTGGGAATGGGCGGGAGGGATGGGTCACGGTCCTTTGGTGATGGGAATGGTGTTTATGTACACTCCTAGCAAAATGTAGACATATAAATCAGTAGTTAATTAATATGAGAGGGGGAAATCAATTGTATGTCTCAAAGGTTCTCAGGAGACAAACTGAATCTTTTTAATAGATAGGCTACGTATTTGATATGCGGACTCTCTCAAAAGCCTAGACCAAGTAGATTGGAGGCTTCCAATAGCACAGCTATATACAAGATACTGGGTACTGTACAGCAAACCATAACAAAGGGACTTTTCAAAGTTAACCCAATTAACAAATAATGTGATGATAATATTAACTATTGATTGTCTTTTTGAACCCTAAGACAGCAGGAACCTCACATCTTCACTATAGAGCCCCTACTTCCCCCAGTCCTGGCACCCATGGATAGGGCTCACTTTCCCGTATGCTTCTCCCAATCCATACCAAATAATATTGCATCCGCCGATCACAACCTAACCAAAGCAACGATTGCCATCTCAACATGCTTCACCTCAGAGTGTATCCAGAGACTTCACGTGTGGAATGACAACCCTTCAGCTTCATTACTCGGGTGAGACCTTTCCTTTTATAGTATACTCTAATTTCATCTCAGGTAGTTCACTTTCTAACAAAGTCCCATAACCTAGACATACACCAGTTTCTGTGAGAGAGAGCGTATGCGCACACGTATCCATAAACTACTGCAAAATATATACCTGAAAGCAGGATTACACTAGAGTTTGCAGTGAGTACCTCCCCAACACTTCCTCTCCACTATTCCAATCTTGGGATCCATGTTTGCTCAACAAATTGTTTGGCTTTGTATGTTAACTCTCTTTTCAATCACCAGGTTCCAGATGCCACCAGGATGCTGGCTAGGCTTCCCTGGATTGAAGACCCCACCAATGTGTCCTGGAGCTCAGCTTCCCCAGAGACACACCTTACTAGGGAAAGAGAGAGGCAGACTGGGAGTATGGACCGACCAGTCAACGCCCATGTTCAGCGGGGAAGCAATTACAGAAGCCAGACCCTCTACCTTCTGCAACCCTCAACGACCCTGGGTCCATGCTCCCAGAGGGCTAGAGAATGGGAAGGCTATCATGGGAGAGGGTGGGTTATGGGGATTGGGTGGTGGGAATTGTGTGGAGTTGTACCCCTCCTACCTTATGCTTTTGTTCACTAATCCTTTCTTAAATTAAAAATTTAAATAAAAAAAAATAAATAAATAAATAAAAGTTAAAATGAAAAAAAAAAAAAAAAAACAACAAGGGCAACAAAAGGGAATAAATAAATAAAATAAAATAAATAAAAAATAAAAAAAGACTTTAAAAAAAAATAAAATTACTATATTTCCCCCAGTCCTGGAACCTTAGGATAGGGCCCACTTTCCCGCATGCCTCTCCCAATCCATATCAAATAATATTGCATCTGCCGATCACAACCTAATCAACACAATGATTGCCACCTCAACATGCTTCAGCTCAGGTGTGGAATGACAACCCTTCAGCTTCATTACTCAGGTGATACCTTTCCTTTCATAGCATTTTCTAATTCCATCCCAGGTGGTTCACTTTCTAACAAAGTCCCAAAACCTAGATATATACCAGGTTCTGTGTGAGAGAGCTTATGTTCACACGTATCCATAAACTAGTGCAAAATATATACCTGAAAGCAGAAGTACACTAGAGTTTGCAGTGAGTACCCCCCCCCCAACACTTCCTCTCCACTGTTCCAAGCTTTGGGTCCATGATTGCTCAACAATTTGTTTGGCTTTGTATGTTACCTCTCTTTTCAGCCACCAGGTTCCAGATGCCATAAGGACAACGACCAGACTTCCCTGGACTGAAGACCCCACCAATGTGTTCTAGAGCTCTGATTCCCCAGAGACCCACCCTGCTGGGGAAAGAGAGAGGCAGACTGGGAGTATGGACCGACCAGTCAATGTCCATGTTCAGCGGGGAAGCAATTACAGAAGCCAGACCTTCAATCTTCTGCAACCCACAAAGACCCTGGGTCCATGTGAGGAATAGAGAATGGGAAAGCTATCAGGGGAGGGGATGGGATGTGGAGATTGGGTGGTGGGAATTGTGTGGAGCTGTACCCCTCCTATCCTATGGTTTTGTTAATTTATCCTTTCTTAAATAAAAAATAAATTTAAAAAATTACTGATTTATATTACATGATGTACCAAATGCATTATGTAACACAAATTTGAACATAAAAGAGTCTGAGCAATTCAACTTGCAAAAAAAGGTAGTCAGTCTGTCTCTAAGGCTTTGAGAGACTGTGGTAGTTATCTTCATGCATGGGGTCACAGAACTTTGGTAGTGGGTGTGGTGTGGAATTGTATCCTTGTTAACTTATAAATCACTATCAAATTGCAAATAAAATGAGGAAAAAAGAGTTTGATCGATTGAAACATTTTCTCTGTATATTAATCTCTTTAAATTGTTAGGTAGCCATAACATATCTCCAAATATGCAAACTCACAAATTTCTTCTTTGTTTTTTTGCTACCAATTTTATCATTGGGACTTGATGCCGATACTACAAACCAATGCTTCAAGTGGCCCCTTATATTCCATTTGTTTCCTCCTACCTTCCTTCCTTCCTTCCTTCCTTCCTTCCTTCCTTCCTTCCTTCCATCTTTCCTTCCTTCCTTCCTTCCTTCCTTCCTTCCTTCCTTCCTTCCTTCCTTCCATCTTTCCTTCCTTCCTTCCTTCCTTCCTTCCATCTTTCCTTCCTTCTTTCTTTCCTTCCTTTCTCTCTCCCTCTCTCTCTCTATATATATATCTCTGTCTGTCTTTTTCTTTTTAACTTTTGATAGGACAGAGAAAAACTGAAAGACAGGATGAGATAAATAGGGAGAGAAAAAGAGAGAGAGACCTGCAACACTGCTTTATCACTTGTGAAATTCCCCCCTTGCTGGAGGAGACTAGGGGCTTGAACCTGGTTCCCTGTACATAATAATGTGTACACTCAACTGGATATGCCAACACCCACTCAGCCACTATGAAATTTCATTCTCAGAATTATTTGCAAACAGGCATATTAACTTTTCTCTTTCAATTTACACAAAACATGAAAGTTGATTTAATGTAAAACTTAACAAATGATTTAAATAATTCTTCAAAATAGTTGTTGACAATGTAACATACTTAATGGGATTTTATAAGTGTCATGACAATCTCCTCCTAAATCACTCTAAACTTTTATTTTAAATGCTAATCTCGAAAATTCTCTTGACAACTATAGGTACTTAATGCATCTTTGTGAAATTAATATTTCCAATGAGAAAAAATAAAATAATAAAATCAATGACTATATTGACTACTAAAACAAGATCTTTCAATATTTTTGGAATATAGGAAACAGTTATCTTTCTAAGGATAAATTGAGGGGGGAAAAAAGCTGACAAAATAGTTCAGTTAAATAATATGCTTTACCTATCTCCCTAAACTTCCTCTCCACTATTCCAAGCTTGGGATCCATGATTGCCCAACAAATTGTTTGGCTTCGTATGTTAAAACTCTTTTCAATCACCAGGTTCCAGATGCCACCAGGATGCTGGCCAGGCTTCCCTGGATTGAAGACCCCACCAATGTGTCCTGGAGCTCAGCTTCCCCAGAGACACACCTTAATAGGGAAAGAGAGATGCAGACCAGGAATATGGACCAGTCAATGCCCATGTTCAGCGGGGAAGCAATTACAGAAGCCAGACCTTCTACCTTCTGCAACCCTCAACGACCCTGGGTCCATGCTCCCAGAGGACTAGAGAATGGGAAAGCTATCATGGGAGGGGGTGGGTTATGGAGATTGGGTGGTGGGAATTGTGTGGAGTTGTACCCCTCCTACCTTATGTTTTTGTTCATTAATCCTTTCTTAAATAAAAAATTTAAAAAATTAAAAAATAATAATAATAATATGCTTTACCATGTATGCATTGCAGGTTCAAATCCAACCCCCACTGCATTTTAGGAAACTAGTGCTGTGGTCTCTCTCTCTCTGTCTCTCTGTCTCTCTCTCTTTCTCTCTCCCTCCCTCCATCCATCCCTCCTTCTGCATCTCTGTCTCTGAAAAAAAATAACATCAGTCTGATAAATAGAACAAAGAGGGCACATTTAATTATATATAAATGAAGACCTTCCATAGATATAATTCCAAAGTAAATTAAAAAAGTGAACTCATATTCTGGAACTAATGAATATACTTGAGCCTGTATCATCAAGAGAGGAAGGGTTATCACATGACAAGGGACATGTAACTCATATGACAAAAGTATATGCTCTGAATACTTTCCCCTACCATAAGATAGGCCTCTCTGATGAAATTATTATTTCTGGATATAGTAATCCTTACTCCTAAAGTATAACCATTTCTACTAAAGTACTAAGAAACTCAGCATTAATTCCATAGGCCAAGGTAACATTTATTTATTTTTTTTAATTTTTTATTTAAGAAAGGCTTAGTTAACAAAACATAAGGTAGGAGTGGTACAACTCCACACAATTCCCACCACCCAATCTCCATAACCCACCCCCTCCCATGATAGCTTTCCCATTCTCTAGCCCTCTGGGAGCATGGACCCAGGGTCGTTGAGGGTTGCAGAAGGTAGAAGGTCTGGCTTCTGTAATTGCTTCCCCGCTGAACATGGGCATTGACTGGTCGGTCCATACTCCTGGTCTGCCTCTCTCTTTCCCTAGTAAGGTGTGTCTCTGGGGAAGCTGAGCTCCAGGACACATTGGTGGGGTCTTCAATCCAGGGAAGCCTGGCCAGCATCCTGGTGGCATCTGGAACCTGGTGATTGAAAAGAGAGTTAACATATGAAGCCAAACAATTTGTTGAGCAATCATGGATCCCAAGCTTGGAATAGTGGAGAGGAAGTGTTAGGGAGGTACTCACTGCAAACTCTAGTGTACTTCTGCTTTCAGGTATATATTTTGCAGTAGTTTACGGATACGTGTGAACATAAGCTCTCTCTCACAGAAACTGGTGTATATCTAGGTTATGGGACTTTGTTAGAAAGTGAACTACCTGAGATGAAATTAGAGTGTACTATAAAAGGAAAGGTCTCACCCAAGTAATGAAGCTGAAGGGTTGTCATTCCACACGTGAAGTCTCTGCACACAGTCTGAGGTGAAGCATGTTGAGGTGGCAATCTTGCGTTGGTTAGGTTGTGATCGGCGGATGCAATATTATTTGGTTTTGATTGGGAAATGCATACGGGAAAGTGGGCCCTATCCAAGGGTTCCAGGACTGGGGGAAGTAGGGGCTCTATAGTGGAGATGTGAGGTTCCTGCTGTCTTAGGGTTCAAAAAGACAATCGATAGTTAATGTTATCATCACATTATGTGTTAATTGGGTTAACTTTGAAAAGTCCCTTTGTTATGGTTTGCAGTACAGTATCCAGTATCTTCTAATCTACTTGGTCTAGGCTTTTGAGAGAGTCTGCATATCAAATACAGTCTATATATTAAAAAGATTCAGTTTGTCTTTTGAGAAACTTTGAGACATACAATTGATTTTCCCCCTCTCAAATTAATTAACTACTGATTTATATGTCTACCTTTTGCTAGGAGTGTACATAAACACCATTCCCACCACCAAAGGACTGTGACCCATCCCTCCCACCCACTCCCACCCCCCACTGGCCCAGGAAGCTGCATGTTTACACCTCACCACTGGGTTTTTACTTTGGTGCCCTACTTACAATTTGATCAGGTCCTGCTTTTAGTTTCCCTTTCAGATCTTCTTAGTCAGCTTCTGTTGATGAGTGGGATCATCCCATACTCATCTTTATCTTTCTGACTTAGCTCACTTAACATAATTCCTTCTAGCTCTGTCCAAGATGGGTCAGAGAAGGTGGGTTCATTGTTCTTGATAGCTGCATAGTATTCCATTGTGTATATATACCACAGCTTTCTCAGCCACTCATCTTTTGTTGGGCACCTGGGTTGCTTCCAGGTTTTAGCTATTATGAATTGTGCTGCTATGAACATAGGAGTACACACCTCTTTTTGGTTGGGTGTTATGGAGTCCTTGGGGTATAACCCCAGGAGAGGAATTACTGGATCATATGGAAGGTCCATGTCTAGCCTTCTGAGAGTTTTCCAGACTACTCTCCACAGAGGCTGTACCAATTTACATTCCCACCAGCAATGTAAAAGGGTTCCTCTGTCCCCACATCCTCTCCAGCTTTAGAGGATCAATCAGCCAAGAAGACTTAACAGTTATTAACATCTATGCACCCAACGAGGGACCATCTAAATACATTAAGCATCTACTGAAGGAATTTCAAAAATACATCAATAGTAATACAATAATAGTGGGAGACTTCAATACCCCACTCTCACACTTAGACAGATCAACAAAGCAGAGAACCAATAAAGATACAAGAGAATTGAATGAAGAGATTGACAGACTAGACGTCTTGGACATTTTCAGACTCCTCCCCTCCAAAAACTGGAATACACCTTCTTTTCAAATCCACATAACATATACTCAAGGATAGACCACAAAGACAGCATCGATAAATTCAAGAACATTGAAATAATCCCAAGTATCTTCTCAGACCACAGTGGAGTAAAACTAACATTTAACAACAAACGGAAAATTATTAAAAGACACAGAATATGGAAACTAAACAACATGCTCCTTAAGAACCACTGGGTCAGAGACTCACTCAAACAGGAAATTCAAATGTTCCTGGAAACTAATGAAAATGAAGACACAACCTATCAAAATATTTGGGACACAGCTAAAGCAGTACTGAGAGGGAAACTTATAGCCATACAATCACATATTAAACACCAAGAAGAAGCTCAAATGAATGAACTTACTGCACATCTCAAGGACTTAGAGGAAGAGGAACAAAGGAACCCTAAAGCAACCAGAAGGACAGAAATCACTAATGTTCGAGCAGAAATAAACAACATCGAAAATAAAAGAGCCATACAAAAGATCAATGAAGCCAAATGTTGGTTCTTTGAAAGATTAAACAAAATTGACAAACCCCTAGCCAGACTCACCAAGGTAACATTTATAGGAAAAACCTACTCTAGACATTTTGAAGTGGCATATCTGTCCTTCAGTGTGAAATTTAATGTTTTTTCTTGCCAAAATCAAAAGAATTTTTAATGCAGCATACTTTTTATTTTGTAAAGATTTTTAAAATATGACTTTAATCAATACATTGTTAGTACTCCCCTATATCTTTATATTATGAGCATTTTTCTCCATTAATGTGAATATTTCCAAAATGGAGTGAAATAAAGAATACTGAAGACATTAACCTTTGCTACTCTAGAGTTAGAAAGGCAATGCAAAATATATTATGAGACAGAAAATATGTTGATTTGCTGCAGCAGAATGCATCCAACTGCAGTTATCAGATGATTGCCTTTTTTTTTTACAAGTTCTTTCACAGCCCCCTTACAGTTATAGTTTAAGTTATGCTTAAAGCTTTACCTGTTGACCTTTTACCTTATTACATCCCCCTCTTCAGCATGCCACTTGATTTTAAATGGTAAATCCTAGCCTTAAACTACTTCTCGGACATTGTGTTGCATGATAAGATTATTGTATTCATTTCTTTATTCTCTCAACAACAAAAAATTGTGAGAAAGCATGAACTAAACACTAAACACAATGTTAGGCACTGGAATGTTATAACTAAAATTAAGGGGGCCAAGAGGTGGTGAACATGGTTAGACATGGATGTCATCAAGGGCAAAGTCCTATGTTTGATCCCTTGCTTCCTACTTGCAGATAGGAAACTTCGGGAGCAGTAAAGCAAGTACAGCAAGTGTTTCTCTGGCTCTCTCCCTCTCTATCTCCCTCTCCCCTCTCAGTTTCTCTCTAATCTATCAAATGAGCAGGAAAAAGTGGCGGGAATGCCACCAGGAATGGTGGATTCATCATGCATACTTTTAGCCCCAGCAATAATTCTGGTGACAATAATAATAATGATAATAATAATAATCAATTATCCACTTTAAAGGAGCACTTGATCTACGGGGGAAGGAGTAAGCATAGAAACTATGATATTTCATTCAGTGACAAAGATTTCTGCAAAAGTAAGACCTAATATTTGGGAGGAGAAACAGTATCTAAGGAGAGCAAAACGTTTGAGAAATGAAGTGCACATGGAGTTTTATCAGATGAAGTAAGACATTAAAATTGAAGTAGGAATAGGTAAAGTAAAATACAATTTCTGTGGGTGTAGTGGTACCTGGTTGACTGCATATGTTACAATACACAAGGACCCATGTTTGAGCCCCCAGACTCCACCTGCAGGGGGAAAGCTTTGCAAGTGGTAAGTAATGCTACAGTTGTCTCTCAGTCTCTCTCCCTCTCTCCCTCTCTCCTTCTTCCTCTCCCTCCCCTCTCAATTTCTGACTGTTTCTACCCAACAAATATATATAAAGAAAATAATTTCTTAATGGAATTTTCAATTAAAATTCAAATTTATATAACTCATTCTTGATATGTCTAGAGTGTAGAGAACAAATTATGAATGAAATAGAAACAATACAGGAGAAAAAATCCATATCATAAACCGTTTATAGACTGACCTTTTGTCTAGGTATAATACTGAGTCATTGCTAATTTAAAGCAGCAGAGAAATATATAAATCACTAGTAATATATATTAATAAAATCAATCTGATACAGTGCAGAAAATGGACTAAAGAGGGTTAAGATCAAATCAATGATAATACCTTGGGAGCTTTTATAGTAATCTTGAAAAAAAATAATGCTTAGTTGACCTTAGAAATAAATATTAGACAAAGAGGACAGTTGGTGTTGCACTTGGTTGAGCTCTCACATTACAGTGAACAACGTCCTAGGTTCAAGCCCCTGGTCCCCACCTGCAGGGTGACAGTTTTGCAAGTGGTGAGGCAATGCTGCAAGTATCTCTCTGTCTTGTTCCCTCTCTTTATCCCTTCTCCCCTCTCAATTTCTCTCTGTCTCTATCCAGTAATCAATCAATAAAAATATTAAAAAGTCTTTCTTTTTAAAAAAAGGAAATATTAGATGACTGTTTTGATAAATTAGTCAATCAGAAACACTGACTCATTATAAAAAAATCAACCAATAATTGTAATAATTCCTACAGGAATAGGATGATAATAGGTTTTCTGAAGTATTTATAGATGCTCTGTATATGAATTAATATATACTTATTATTTAAATTTTTATTATCTTTATTTTATTTACTGCGTAGAGACAGCCATAAGTCTAGAGGGAAGATGATGATAGAGAGGGAGAGACAGAGAGGCACCTGCAACACTGCTTTACCACTTGCAAAGCATTCCCCCTGCAGGTGGGAATAAATAATTATTTTATACCTGATAATAATCAATGTATGAATAATACGTTCTCTTAAAAATATATCAAGGATGAAATTCAAATTCATGAAATGTTCCATATTTAAATATATATCAACAGCATAAGGACCAGCATGAGGACCCCGGGTTCAAGCCCCCAGCTCCCCACCTGCAGGGGGGTGCTTCACAGTTGGTGAAGATCTGCTGGTGTCTGTCTTTCCTCCTCTCTGTCTATCCTCCTCTCTTGTTTTCTCTCTGTCCTATCCAGCAACAACAGCAATAACAACAACAATAATGACAACAGCAAGGGTAACAACAAGGGCAACAAAATGGGAAAAATGTCCTCCAGGAGCAGTAGATTCACTGAGCCCCAGCAATAACCCTGGAGATAAATATATATGTCAACTGCCTGAGATTATGCAGCTCAGTGAAAGAGCTAAGACTCCAATCCAGAAGAATCAAATTTCACAAGCTTTTTCTGCATCCTTCATCCATAAATTCATATTGAAAATTCATGTGGTATGACTGTGAGATAATACACCTTAACTTATCTACAATGCCATGTTTGCAAACCCGTATCAAACTACCTGTGAACTCCATGGTAGTGCTATACTCCTACACTACATGAAAGTACTAAGGGAGGCTTCAGTGCTGTGCTGTCTCTCTTCTTCTCTTTATCTCCTTCTTTCTATGTAGAAAAGGGAATGTAGGTCCGGAGAGGTGAAGTCTCAGCAATGATTTGAAAAAATAATTTTATTAGGGAAGTAATTTTACATTTCAAAACTAAATTAGCTAAAGATGGACTCTAAAATTTATTATGTTAAAATATTTTAGTTTATCTGATACAAGGGACTCCAAGTAAAATTATTTACACATGAAGTTTCAATCTGCTGCTTGTACTCCAATGTATCCCATACACGTTAACATCAAAGTCTTAAGGACTACTTGTTAAAATGCAAATGTCTGAACTCTTTTTCACATTCTTGCATCATTCAGAATCTTTGGAGATAAAGGTGACAGTAACTACTCTAATAAGGTCTATAGCTGATTTTTATGCTCAAGAAGTGCTGAAAAATTCTTTTTCAATATCTAGAAATATATATGTGTGTGTGTCACCATTTTTCCATACATAAAAATAATAGTTGTGAAGCTAATTTAACATAATATTATTTTACTTTTCTATTTAATGTGCTAGTGGAAAATGTGTAAAGCATTAAAATAAATTAAATGATAGCAGGTTAAATGTTAAAGAGTAGCCCATTTTTTCTATAGGCTTTCTTCCAAGGTTAAATTGTTCTGCTTAGGATGAGTTCCCACATTAAGAGGAATTGAAATACTTTCTAAATTGAACCTAGCAATAATTTTTCCTCTTAATTCATCTAATCTACTTAATTTAATTTTTTTTCATATTCTTGGGTGGATGATTATATGACTTAGTGAGTAAAGTGCATGCCATAACGTGTGCGGTCTTAGGATGGATCCCTGGCACCTCATGGGAATATGGGAGCATCAAGGTAACTTCATGAATAGTAGAGCAGTGCTTTGTTCCCTCCCTTTCCTTTTTTTAAAAAGATTTTTTATTTATTAATGATAAAGACAGGCGGAAAGAGAAAAAACCAGACATCACTCTGGCACATGTGCTGCCGGGGATCAAACTCAGGACCTCATGAATTGAGAGTCCAAAGCCTTACCACTGCACCACCTCCTGGACCACCCCTCCCTTTCCTTCTAATGTACACACATATACTTGTGTACATTATATATATGCACATATACACACATGCATATAGATGCACATGCACATGTCCTCATTTATACAATAAACATTGAACCATGAATAACGTTATTGTCCATGTTTTAACTTTAAACATTTTTATTGGTGAATAATGGTTTACAATATCATAAAATTACAGGAGAATAGCTCAACACTACTTCATATTTTAAATGCATGAGAAATGATATAAACAGTAGAAAGTAATATAATAAAGGTTGAATAGCTTTTCAAAATATTTCTAACACTTTACTGCCAATATTTCATTCAGGCATATAGGTGTGGCCACTAAGACAAATTTTTTATTTAACATTTCAACAAACTGGTCAGTATCAGTTTTGACATGCAATAACAAGAATTTTTCCATAATATGAGATATTAAAAAGGGAAAGTCGGGAGTTGGGCGGTAGCGCAGCGGGTTAAGCGCACGTGGCACAAAGTGCAGGGACCAGCATAAGATTCCCGGTTTCAGCCCCGGGTTCCCCACCTGCAAGGGAGTCACTTCACAAGTGGTGAAGCAGGTCTGCAGGTGTCTGTCTTTCTCTCCCCCTCTCTGTCTTCCCCCTCTCTCTCCATTTCTCTCTGTCCTATTCAACAATGACGACAACAATAATAATTACAACAACAATAAAAACAACAAGGGCAACAAATGGGAAAATAAAGAAAATTTAAAAAAAGAAAAGAAAAGAAAAGGGAAAGTCAACTCAGAGAGAAATCTGTGTTCTGTGTGATGGTTTTAATTTTATCTAAATCTGATCATTTTTAAGTCTTGCCTGGTCTAAAACCAAATGAAAAAGAATGTGTAAGATTCATGCCTCAGAGTTAGTTCAATATGTAAAGCACTGGACTTGAAACTATAGGTTTCTAAGTTTGAAAGTTAGCATTTGAATGTTTGAAAGTTAGGAGCCAGGTGGTGGTGCACCTGGTTGAGTGCACATGTTACAATGTGCAAGGACTCAGGTTCCAGCCCCCAGTCTCCACTGCTGAGGGGTGGGCTTTGCAGGGGGTGAAGCAGCGTTGCAGGTATCTCTGTGTCTTCTCTATTCCCTGTCCCTTCTTGATTTCTGGCTGTCACCATCCAATTAATTAATATAATATAATATAATATAATATGATAAATATAATATGTTTAAAAAGAAAGTTTGAAAGTTAACAATGCAAGTTAGGGCACATTTCTGGTTTTTTTTTTATTCATAATCATGTTTTATTTTAGCTTATTGTACTTATCTATTACCAGAGCACTGGTCAGTTCTGGTTTATGGTGGTGCTGGTGAGTGAACCTGGATTTCAGAGTCTCAGACACAAAACCATTTTGCATAATCATTATGTTATCTTCTTGGCCCCTTAATAAGTTATTTATTTAAAAATGTACACATTTCTACCAAAAGTGATGAAATGGTAATGATTTTTCCCTTTCACTTAAGTTTTTTTCTAATTATTTCTCTAAGTAATTTCATTATCATTTGATTAGGGAAATGATTCACAAGACAATTGTTGCATAGTGTCCTTCCTTCCTCCCTTCCTCCCCTCCCTCCCTTCCTCCCTTCCTCCCTTCTTTCCTCCCTCCCTTCTTCCCTTCCTTCCTTCCTTCCTTTCTTCTTCCCTTCTTTCCTTCCTTCCTTCCTTCTTTCTTCCCTTCTTTCCTTCCTTCCTTCCTTCCTTCCTTCTTCCCTTCTTCCCTTCCTTCCTTCCTTCCTTCCTCCCTCCCTCCCTCCATTCCTCCCTCCCTTCCTCCCTTCCTTCCTTTCTTCCTTCCTGATAGGGTCAGAGAAAGAAAGAAAGAAAGCACAGCGCTGAATGCAGTGGGGGCCAGGCACAAACCTAGGCTGTACACATGACAAAGCAACATATCATACAAGTGAGGTATTTCTCCAACCCACATGAGGAAAACTTCTTATCTGCCCAAGATAATGTGTTCACACCTTGCCACCACCAATTTAAGTTCTTTGCCAACAGTGTGTACTGGGTTTCCAACACCCTTTCTGTCCCCTCCACCCACCCACTCTATCTAGAGTATTTGTGTTTCCTGGAACAAACCACACCTAGTCCAAATTTCACCCTATGTTATCCCTTTCTTTCCTTGTTTCTTAAAATCTGTTTACAAATGAGATCATCCTGCATTCCTTCTTCTCTTTCTGACTTAATCTCACTTAATTTCTTTTTAATAGAAACTACCTTCAAGATTACCTTGAAAGGTTATTGAGTTTGTTATAAGTTCTAGTAAAATATGAAGATTATATATTGAAAGCTCATCTTGTCCCTTTAATATGCCATTATTGAAAATGAGGGAGAAAAGGAAAATAGCAAAAATAAGTAAAATCAGAATGCAAAGGTCTTATTAAGTCTGTTCTATTTGAAATCTGACTATTTCAAGAGGTGAAACATGTTATTATATGTACTATGAGAAAATTAGCACTTGAATCCATTTAAAAAAGAAAAAAGAGAGAGATAGGCTGGGAATATGGATCAACCTGCCAACATCCATGCTCGGCGGGGAAGCAATTGTAAAAGTCAGACCTTCCACCTTCTGCACCTCAAGATAATCCTGTGTTCATACTCCCAGGGGAATAAAGAATAGAGAAGCTATCAAGGGAGGGGATTGGCTATGGAGCTCTGGGTGAGTGCTGTGTGGAAATGTACCCCTCTTATCCTATAGTCTTGTCAATGTTTCCATTTTATAAATATAAAAAATAAAAATATGAGGAAAACTAGTTTGTGGGAACTCAAGGTATTTATCTAAAGCTGAAAATTGTACCACGCACTTTTATGCTCTGTGGACACTGCAGGATTCTTAGCCAGGGCTACAACTTTTCTAAGTATATATTTAACAGAAATTGTAGGAGGATTGAGTTAAACACTGGGAATTGAGTCAGTTATTTATTTTACATTAAAAAATCACCCTCCAAGCAGACCAGCTTTTGAAAATATTTGTATCATAAATTAACACAACTGTCCTACAGTTCCTTCTTGTAGTGATGCTTTCTGAAGTCATTTGCTATTCAGAATTTCACTAGTGCATTCTATTAACAATAATTTATGTTTGCCAATGAAACCTGAAGGGACAGCTTGACACCTTGACATTTAATGCTGTGGTGAGGTTAAGTAAATTGTTGAATTTATACTGCCTTGCATTGCAATAATTTAGGCAGCTTTTGAACATATTGAACAATAACATTTGAATCCATAAGCAAAACTAAGAAAGCAATAGTTTGGGCTAACTCAGCCAAAGACATGTATCTCACTGAGTAGTTACATTGCAAATAAAAATACATATACAGTACTAGTTTATTTCCATAACTTACTGAAGTCTTCTCAGTTCTCTAGATAAACTGGGGGTTACATTCCGTGTGGATTTAAAATAACTGACTTGACTCAATATTTCTAATGCTTGTAGTTTTTAAAACTTGTAGTTTTCTCCTCTACAAAACTTTAGCATCTAATTTTCATGAAAATTTCAATCAGAGATATTTCTGAATAACTGGTTAAAATAGCATGCTTGGGGAGTCAGGCGGTAGAGCAGCAGGTTAAGTGCAGGTGGCACAAAGCTCAAGAACCGGTGTGAGGATCCTGGTTCAAGCCCCCGGCTCCCCACCTGCAAGGGAGTCGCTTCATAACTGGTGAAGCAGGTCTGCAGGTGTCTGTCTTTCTCTCCTCCCTCTCTGTCTTCCCCTTCTTTCTCCATTTCTCTCTATCCCATCCAATGACAACAACAGCAATAACTACAACAATAAAACAAGGGCAACAAAAAGGAATAAATAAATATAAAAAAGTAAAAATAGCATGTTTGATGTCATTATTAAATTAATAATGAGTAAATAATCATACTCATCCATGTTCAAGTGATATTTCTCATAAATTAATATAACATATAAATAAAAAAATTAATAACATGATTTTCTCTCCAGTTTTGTTAAAAAATGTCATAAGGTGTTAGGAAAAATTTGCATTAATTATATTAGGAGCCCTCTGTTCCTAAAATAGCAACTCTTTAACAATATTTTCTTTCACAATTTACTTTATTTGAAGCTTAAAAAATTGAAGAACTTGAACTTAGTTTGTATCATATCTATGTCTAGATCATCTATATCTATCTCTATATATATATATATCTTTTATTGAGGGAATTAATGCTTTATGGTGTAGTCATTGACATATGAATATAATTTTATTATATACCAGGACCTCAAAGTTCTCCTCTCTACCCTTTGCCCTTATTTGTTTGGTTTTTGTTTGGTTGGTTTTTTGTTTGTTTTTTTCTTTTTTTTTTTTGTGGAGGTACCTGACTTTTTATTAATTTTTATTGTCATTATTTTTTTAAATTTTTTATTTAAGAAAGGATTAGTGAACAAAAACATAAGGTAGAAGGGGTACAACTCCACACAATTCCCACCACCCAATCCCGATAATCCCCCCCTCCCATGGTAGCTTTCCCATTCTCTAGCCCTCTGGGAGCATGGACCCAGGGTCCTTGAGGGTTGCAGAAGGTAGAAGGTCTGGCTTCTGTAATTGCTTCCCCGCTGAACATGGGCGTTGACTGGTCGGTTCATACTTCCAGTCTGCCTCTCTCTTTCCCTAGAAAGGTGTGTCTCTGGGAAAGCTGAGCTCCAGGACATATTGGTGGGGTCTTCAATCCAGGGAAGCCTAGCCAGCATCCTGGTGGCATCTGGAACCTGGTGATTGAAAAGAGAGTTAACATATGAAGCCAAACAATTTGTTGAGCAATCATGGATCCCAAGCTTGGAATAGTGGAGAGGAAGTGTTAGGGAGGTACTCACTGCAAACTCTAGTGTACTTCTGCTTTCAGGTATATATTTTGCAGTAGTTTATGGATACGTGTACACATAAGCTCTCTCTCACAGAAACTGGTGTATATCTAGATTATGGGACTTTGTTAGAAAGTGAACTACCTGAGATGAAATTAGAGTATACTATAAAAGGAAAGGTCTAACCCGAGTAATGAAGTTGAAGGGTTGTCATTCCACACGTGAAGTCTCTGGATACAGTCTGAGGTGAAGCATATTGAGGTGGCAATCGTTGCTTTGGTTAGGTTGTGATCGGCAGATGCAGTATTATTTGGCTTGGATTGGGAGATGCATATAGGAAAGTGGGCCCTATCCAAGGGTTCCAGGACTGGGGGAAGTAGGGGCTCTATAGTAAAGATGTGAGGTTCCTGCTGTCTTAGGGTTCAAAAAGACAATTGATAGTTAATATTATCATCACATTATTTGTTAATTGGGTTAACTTTGAAAAGTCCCTTTGTACAATACCCAGTATCTTGTATATAGCTGTGCTATTGGATGCTTCTAATCTACTTGGTCTAGACTTTTGAGAGAGTCCGCATATCAAATACACAGCCTATATATTAAAAAGATTCAGTTTGTCTTTTGAGAAACTTTGAGACATACAATTGATTTCCCCCTCTCATATTAATTAACTACTGATTTATATGTCTACATTTTGCTAGGAGTGTACATAAACACCATTCCCACCACCAAAGGGCTGTGACCCATCCCTCCCGCCCACTCCCACCCCCCACTCATCAACAGAAGCTGACTAAGAAGATCTGAAAGGGAAACTAAAAGCAGGACCTGATCAAATTGTAAGTAGGGCACCAAAGTAAAAACTCAGTGGTGAGGGGTAAACATGTAGCTTCCTGGGCCAGTGGGGCGTGGGAGTGGGCGGGAGGGATGGGTCACAGTCTTTTGGTGGTGGGAATGGTGTTTATGTACACTCCTAGCAAAATGTAGACATATAAATCAGTAGTTAATTAATATGAGAGGGGGAAATCAATTGTATGTCTCAAAGTTTCTCAAAAGACAAACTGAATCTTTTTAATATATAGGCTGTGTATTTGATATGCGGACTCTCTCAAAAGCCTAGACCAAGTAGATTAGAAGCATCCAATAATATATCCAATATATACATCCAATATATACAAGATACTGGGTACTGTACAGCAAACCATAACAAAGGGACTTTTCAAAGTTAACCCAATTAACAAATAATGTGATGATAATATTAACTATCGATTGTCTTTTTGAACCCTAAGACAGCAGGAACCTCACATCTTCACTATAGAGCCCCTACTTCCCCCAGTCCTGGAACCCTTGGATAGGGCCCACTTTCCTGTATGCATCTCCCAATCCAAACCAAATAATATTACATCCGCTGATCACAACCTAACCAAAGCAACGATTGCCACCTCAACATGCTTCACCTCAGACTGTATCCAGAGACTTCACGTGTGGAATGACAACCCTTCAACTTCATTACTCGGGTGAGACCTTTCCTTTTATAGTACACTCTAATTTCATCTCAGGTAGTTCACTTTCTAACAAAGTCCCATAACCTAGATATACACCAGTTTCTGTGAGAGAGAGCTTATTTGCACACGTATCCATAAACTACTGCAAAATATATACCTGAAAGCAGAAGTACACTAGAGTTTGCAGTGAGTACCTCCCTAACACTTCCTCTCCACTATTCCAAGCTTGGGATCCATGATTGCTCAACAAATTGTTTGGCTTCATATGTTAACTCTCTTTTCAATCACCAGGTTTCAGATGCCACCAGGATGCTGGCCAGGCTTCCCTGGATTGAAGACCCCACCAATGTGTCCTGGAGCTCAGCTTCCCCAGAGACACACCCTACTAGGGAAAGAGAGAGGCAGACTGGGAGTATGGACCGACCAGTCAACGCCCATGTTCAACGGGGAAGCAATTACAGAAGCCAGACCTTCTACCTTCTGCAACCCTCAAGGACCCTGGGTCCATGCTCCCAGAGGGCTAGAGAATGGGAAAACTACCACGGGAGGGGGTGGGTTATGGGAATTGGGTGGTGGGAATTGTGTGGAGTTGTACCGCTCCTACCTTATGTTTTTGTTAACTAATCCTTTCTTAAATAAAAAATTAAAAAAAAAATAAAATAAACAAGGAATAGGAATAAAAAAAATGTATTTATTTATTGGATAGAGACAGAGAGAAGCTGAAAGGGAAGGGAGAGATAGAGAGACAGAGAAAGAGAGACATGTACTAGTACTGCTTCATTGATCATGAAGCTTCCCCCCTGTAGGTGTGAACTGGGGTCTTGAACTCAGATCCTCACACATGATAACATGTGTTATTTTATTTATTTATTTATTATTTTTTATATTTATTTATTTTTCCTTTTGTTTCCCTTGTTGTTTTTCATTGTTGTAGTTGTTATCATTGTTATTGATGTCATTGTTATTATATAAGACAGAGAGAAATGGAGAGAAGAGGGGAAGACAGTGAGGGGGAGAGAAAGATAGACACCTGCAGACCTGCTTCAACACCTGTGAAGCGACTCCCCTGCAGGTGGGGAGCGGAGGGCTAGAATCAGGGTCCTTATGCTAGTCCTTGCTCTTTGTGCCACATGCGCTTAACCCGCTGGGCTACCGCCCGACTCCCCCCCCACACACACACACACATAACATGTATTCTTAAGCAGGTGCATAACAACCCAATGCCCTAACCTTAATTGCTAAAGGAGGAAAAAAATTTCTTCTCCTTTGCTCATTTAAAAAATCAAAAATAATTTCTGGTATACTAAAAGTAAAAAGCAAGTCTAAATAATTATTTTATATTTTTTAATGTGTAAATTTAGTGCTGTCAAATTTTAAAGTAAATTTTTCAGTTTATTCAATCTCCTCACTAGAATACTACATCCAGAAAAGGTTAATAAGTTTTCAATTTAGATTCATCTGAATATTTACATGTATGCAGGCTTATTAATTGATATTTCCTTGTAAGAAAATAATTCACTTAGTTTCATAAATGTATGTGATACTTCCAAAAAAGAAATGCATTAGCTCTACAAGCTTGAGTTTGTATAGATAGAAAACAGCAGCATTTTTTCATTTTAAACTTGGCTTTGGTCACTGTCAGAGCTCTAACTGCAGCACTATCTTTTTTGCTCGTGAGCCTGAAGGACAAGTCGAGGTCACTGAATATCACTTTCAATTCTGATGGTTTGAGATGCTGCTGAACAATGTGATACTGCCACATTCTTCCAGCATCTTATTTTGTGAATCCTGATGTAACTTCGGAGGCATATTAGTTGGAAGATTTCATTCTTCACATTTTCTTTCAGTTCACAGTTTTTCTAAATATCTAACACCCCTGAGGGAAATGTCCCCTAAAACTCTGAGGTTTCAGAACAGATTTCAAAGCTAACATCAGATAGGAGAGTGAAAAGCAGAAAGGAGATGTTATTACTTAATCATCACAACTGATTATTTAATCATCACAGTTTTTTTTTAATTTAAGCATCAGATCTTTAACCTATTTTGGAAGTTTTCAATTGCAAGAAAAGACAGCACAGAAAAAAAAAAACTAAACTAAAAACCATAAAATAGGTAAAATTCAGTATATGTAAAACAGAAACGCCATGCCTTGCTTTAAGAAGGAACAGAGAATAAAGAGAGGTAGAAATGGGTAAGAGAACCTTTAGGAAAATGTATTTATGCAGATCCGGATACACTGACTTCTGAAGCATGTTATCCACATCAATATATTAGTTTTAAAGATGTTTCTTAAGGAATAAGTCAAATAACTTATTCTCAGAACTTATTAGCTACTAGCCAGAGATATTCTTATGCATGTTTTACCTCAAAATCCATATACTGTCTTGTTTGAGATTTAATATTTAAAAATTTTAAGAAACAGAAAGCACTAATCCTCAATTTAAGTCAAAATCTTTATAATATTCTTTCTATAAAGCACACCATCATGATAATATCTATACATGCAAAATACAATATCTATAAATGTAATAAGGAAATGAAAAAATATGTTTAGAATACATGTTAAGAGTATATGTGTGTGTGTAGAAAGAAGAGAAGAAAGGAAAGTATAAATGAAAAAGAAAGATAAAAATAAGGAAGGGGAGAATATGCTCAAAATAATTCTTATTAACAATGCTTTATCTAGATCTTTTTTATAGGAAATACTCTACTGTTGTTTTTTTTTTTTTTTCCATTGCACTCAGTTGTTATCACCTGGTATAGTAAATTTTTCCATCTTAAAATGTAAATGGTCTATAAAGAGATGAATGCTAAGAAAACCTAAAGATTCACCAACCAGTTTCCCAAAAAGCTAGAGGGACATGAATGATAGCAGCTATCATAATTATAGCTACCTTATCTTTGAGTAGCCATTAGGTACTAGGAGCTAGTCTGGAGAGTATCTGCAGAGGACATAATCTTCCCAATAGCTTTGCAAGAAAAGTATTATTATTCCTATATTAGAAATAAGGATACTAATGCTCACAAAGGAAAAGTGGCTTTTCAGGACACACAAGAAATAAATGAAAGGTTCTGAATTAGGTCTTATTGCCTCTGCCAGTCGATTCAATCCACACAGCAGTGGTAGGAGGAGAATTTGAATGCTCTGTGTTACATTACCATGGAGTGTTTTTTTTTATTACAACACATTGATCAGTGGTATGACTATCCTGGCAACATAAGAATGAGATTAGCAGTCAAGAAGTAAATAAAGTCATCATGCTATCTCCAGGACTTCTATTAAATACCATCTACTTATAGGTGGCATTTTCTCTTAGTTGTCTTAACACATACAGTACTTAATGCTTTCACTGTCTCTCTCAACTCTTTGAAATTTAGACTGACATTCTATTCCCCCCCTTTTTATAATGTTTTACTGAGGGGGTTAATACGTTACAACGCAGTCATTGACACATGTATATAATTTCATTATGCACTCAGCCCTCACATTTCTCTCCCACCCTTCTTTGCTTCCCCATCCCCCCAGAGTTCCTTGCTTTGATGTGATACAGCATGCAATTCTATTTTAGCAATTGATTTATACCTGATGAAATGAGGCAATAGAAAAAAGTTTATATTGGAATAGAGAAAAGCTCTCTCTCTCTCTCTCTCTCTCTCTCTGTCATTTCTCTTTGAAGAGGGTGAGAGATGGAGGGAGGGAGGGAGGGAGAGAGAGAAAGTGAAACACTGCAATGCTTTCCACTACTCTTGAAACTTCTTAGTATGGGTCTCAAACCCAGATCCTGAGCATGACTATGAGTGCAGCTTATGAAGTGAGCCACATGCTGCTCCCCCTCCTTATTTATTTTACTTTGTTGGGGAGAAAATTGTGACTTAAAAATGGTCGGTATTATATATGTAATTTTGTAATAAGTGTCAGTGCACCATATGCTCCCCAACCTGTCATTTTCCTCCACCAAAGATTACTGGGTCCTAAATGCCCTTTAGTCTGCACTTACCTCACCTAATACATCATAACTAATTAAAGTTTGACCTGGTATTTTTTATTTTTTTCATATCTTCACCACATTAGTTCATTTTTTAAAGTTATTTATTTATTTATTTATTTTGTCTTCAGGTAGACAGCTGAAGAGAGAAAGAAAGAAAGAAAGAAAGAAAGAAAGAAAGAAAGAAAGAAGGAAGGAAAGCATCAAAGTTTTCTAAAATGCAATGAGAACTAGGCTTAAGTCTGGCTTGCACACTTGACAAAGCAGGCACACTGTTTAACTCAAGGATTTTTTTTTTTTTTTAGGATTTTATTTATTTATTCATGAGAAATGATAGGAGAGAAAGAACCAGACATTATTCCGGTACATGTGCTGCTGGGGATTGAACTCTGGACCTCATGCTTGAAAGTCCAAAGCCTTATCCATTGTCCCACCTCCTGGACCGCTCAAGTTTTTATTTGTTTGTTTGTTTGTTTATTCCCTTTTGTTGCCCTTGTTGTTTTATTGTTGTAGTTACTGTTGTTGGATAGGACAGAGAGAAATGGAGAGAGGAAGGGGGTAAAGAGGAGGAGAGAAAGATAGACACCAGCAGACCTGCTTCACCACTTGTGAAGTGATTCCCCTGCAGATGGGGAGCCTGGGGCTTGAACCGGGATCCTTATGCAGGTCCTTGTGCTTTGTGCCACCTGTGCTTAACCCACTGTGCTAGCACCCAACTCCCAACTTTTTTTTTTGATGACCCTTCCCTTTGCCAGTTTTTTTTTTTTTTGTATTAACAATTTGAGCCCACTGTTAAAATTAAATCTGATTAGTAATTTGAAGTCTTAAGTGCTTAGATTGAAGGAACATATACTCAGAGATATATGTTCCCTTTGCCAGTTTTTTAAGTTTCACATGTTCATGTGGTATTTGTCTTTTGAAGTGTTTTATGTTAATGAGTTATAGGAAACTATTTGTCATCTATCCCAGGTAGATAAATTTTTAATTGAGCCTTGATGACTTTGATGGCTAAAGAATGAAACAATCCATGGTTTCTGTTTCTTATTAATAAAAAAAAAGAAAGATACTAATATTATTGCTTACTGTCATCAATTACCTAAATCAATGGATGGGGCTCATATGAAAAGTTGGTGTAAAAGTCTGCACAAGTCAACATGTACTATTAAATTTTGCATAAGCCTACCAATTACAATACAGTGTTGGCCTGTGTTTTCTCATTGTAAAAGCAAGATTCTATATATAGCTATATTGATGAAAATGAGAAGAAAATAAGTTGATGGTAGTGGTTCACGGTCATAAAAGTTGTGGAATTAATAGCAATACTTGGTGCCAAAAATGTAAAGACTCCTTTTGGTGCATTAAGAAAGTAAAACAATTTTGTCTTCAGTTGAATGTATATCATGTGAAGCTAAATACTTATAATAAAATTGAGCACTTTCAACCAAAGATCACAAAGTATTTTACAAACCAATATATCAAGATCTAAAAATGGAATAAAAGTGGAAAACTTAAATAGAACAAGGTGTTCCATTTTAGATAAGAAAGCTATAACCTTGCATCCAGAAAGCTCTGGTCTCTAGAGCAGCAGCTTCTTTGTAGCTGCATTTGGAATAGTTACACTTTTGTTTAGCCACCATATTCAATGGACTGTTTTATTTGGAAAGTTATTAAGGATGTTAAGAAAATGACTGTGTGGATCAACTAGGAATACCAAAGGAGACCACCTGGGACCGAAACAAGACAGGACTAGAATGACTTCAGGAACCCACCAAATCATCAGTGAGTGCAAACATGTGTGGCTGGTGACAGAGAGGAGCCTAGGGAGAGATTAAGTGGCTGGTAATAGTCAGGCATTTTATCAGTTGAGACACCACCTCCAGTCTGTTCCACCAACAAGGGGACAGCTGAAGGGAGGAGAGGACTCCCCAGAGACTCACCAAGTTCAACTCTGAGTCTCCAATGCTAATGCCCTCAGAATCTGGAGCAGCAGCAGGGAAGGACAACAGAGGACAGAGATCTAACCAGGAAACTCAGGAGAAGACCTATACCTCTGTGGCATAGAGGTGGGGCTGTGAAAGTCTCTTTGCATAACCACTGGATTATCTATGCCACACCCTGCTTTATCTCTTGGTCAGGAGTCAGTGATTAAGCTAAGAAGTCTACTTATAGTTTAAAAGCCCTCAGGCTCCCATAGCCTACAGGGAAGGAAAAAAAAAGAGGCTTTTAAACCACTGAGCTCCAACTCAAACTGTTGTATCAACTGTTAACTTCCACCACTGTGAACCTATTAATTAACTTACTTAGACACATGTTAATCCAGGCAACAGTGATCAGTAATTTGAACAGTACTGAGAGAGGGAACTCATAACATAATATATAACATGGTTAAACCAACAAGAAGAAATATTGGAGAAACGAACCAGGACAAGAGTGTCACTTGAGGCAGCGGGACACAGAAAAAGGAGGTTTGGAGTAGAAAGGGAACACAATCCTTTATTTGCGCTGGCACCTCAGAGTTGGGTGAGAGAGAGAGCAACAGTTTGGGTCATGTGGAGGTAGCAAAAATGGCCGCCTCGTGCAGCAACCTTCCCTGCGTCTAATCACTGAAGTGAAAGGCAGGCGAGAGAGTGAGGTGCAGAAGAAGGGCTTTTATGGGAATAGGAAAATCCCCCCAAAGGATGAAGCACAAAATAACAAGTTCAACATCCAAACACTAGCTAAGGAAATAATCACAGGAGTGAGTAAAGAATTAGAAAGAATTGTAATCAGAAATACAGGAACAACAAATGAGACTCTGGAAGAAAACATTAGTTATCTCAAGGTTATTAGAGAGCTGAAAGCTGAAATAGCTGAGCTAAGAACACAACTAGCTGAACAAGCTAAAACAGTATCAGAACAGGGTAACAAAAATAGATGAATTCCAGAAAAAAGTAGAGGGCAGAGAGAATAGAATCAATGAGGCGGAAGACAGAATTAACAAGATCCAGGACTAATTAGAGACAACTAAAAAAGAAGTAAGAGATCTCAAAAAGAGATTAAAAGATGCTGAAAACAACAACAGAGTCCTATGGGATGACTTCAAAAGAAACAATATATGCATTATTGGCTTACCAGAGGAAGAAATAGAGGGAGAGGAAGAAAGCATTCTTCAGGCCATAATAGCTGAAAACTTCTCTAGTCTAGACAATGTCAAAGACATAAAGATTCAAGAAGCCCAGAGGGTCGCAAACAGAATTAACCCAGACTTAAAGACACCAAGACACATCATACTTAGAATAGAAAGGAATAAGGATAAAGAAAGGATCCTGAAGGCTGCAAGAGAAAAACAAAGAGTCACCTACAGAGGAAAACCCATAAGATTAGCAGCAGAATTCTCCACACAAATACTATAGGCCAGAAGAGAATGGCAAGATATATATCAAGTGCTCAATGAGAAAGGCTTTCAACCAAGAATACTATATCCTGCTAGACTGTCATTCAGACTAGATAGAGGCATCTAAACCTTCTCAGACAAGCGACAGTTGAAGGAATCAACTATCACCAAGCCTTCCCTGAAAAAAGTTCTGAAAGGTCTCCTATAAATAATCAGACCTCCATAAATATGCCATAGACCAGAACACTCTAAAAATCTACTATAATAGCATTAATATATCTTCAGTCTTTGATATCAATAAATGTATCAATAAATGTCGATGGCCTGAATTCACCTATTAAAAGACACAGAGTAGGAAGATGGGTCAGAAAATACAACCCAACAATATGCTGTCTACAGGAAACCCATCTAACTCAACAGGACAAACACAGACTTAAAGTGAAAGGATGGAAAACGATCATACAAGCCAACAGCCCAGAAAAAAGGGCAGGAACGGCTATTCTCATATGTGACACAATAGACTTTAAAATAGATAAGATTTAAAAAGATAGGAATGGAAACTACTTAATTCTCAGAGTATCAGTCAATCAAGAGGATTTAACAATTATTAACATCTATGCACCCAATGAGAAGCCATCTAAATACATCAAAAGTCTACTGAAAGAGCTACAGCAATATATTAACAGCAACACAGTCATAGTAGGGGACTTCAACACCCCACTCTCTCAACTTGACAGATCATCCAGGCAGAAAATCAATAAAGACATAAGGGAGCTAAATGAAGTGATAGATAAACTACAACTATTGGACATTTTCAGAGTCATTCATCCCAAGAAACTGGAATACACATTTTACTCAAATCCACATGGGTCATTCTCAAGGGTAAACCATATGTTAGGCCACAAAGACAGCATCAGCTAATTCAAGAGCATTGAAATCATCCCAAGCATCTTCTGAGACCACAGTGGAATTAAACTAACACTTATCAACAAAAGATTAGTAACAGTCCCAAAATGTGGAAGCTCAGCTGTACACTGCTTACCAACTACTGGGTCAAAGAGGAAATAAAGAAAGAAATCAAATGTTTTGAGAGTTCAATGAAAATGAAGAAACAAGCTGTCAAAATATTTGGGACACAGCTAAGGCAGTACTGAGAGGGAAGTTTATAGCTATACAAGCACACATTAGGGAATAAGAAAAAGCACAAATAAACAGCCTGAGTGCACATCTTAAAGACCTAGAAGACGAAGAACAAAGGAACCCTAAAGCAACCAGAAGGACAGAAATAACTAAAGTTAGGGCAGAAATAAATAACATTGAGACTAAGAAAACCATACAAAAGATCAACGAAAGTAAATGCTGGTTCTTCGTAAGAGTGAACAAAATCGACAAATCTTTAGCCAGACTCACAAAACATAAAAGGTAGAAGACCCAAATAAATTGGATCATAAATAAAAGAGGAGATATCACAACAGACACCGCAGAAATTCAACATATCATGCGAGGCTTCTATGAACAGCTATATGCCACCAAGCTAGAGAACCTGGAAGAAATGGATGACTTCCTAGATACCTACCAACTTCCAAAACTAAGTAAAGAGGAAGTTGATAACATGAACAGGCCTATCACAGCTAATGAAATTGAAACAGTTATCAAAAATCTCCCCAAAAATAAAAGTCCTGGGCCAGATGGTTTTACAAATGAATTCAACAAAAGTTTCAAAGAAGAACTAATACCTCTACTTTTAAAGGTCTTCCAGACAATTGAAGACACTGGAATATTCCCTGCCAGCTTCTATGAAGCCAACATCACTCTGATACCAAAAGCAGACAGGGACACAACCAAAAAAGAAAACTACAGACCAATATCTCTGATGAACATAGATGCTAAAATATTGAACAAAATTCTAGCCAACCGGATACAGCAGTATATTAAGTATGTTCATCATGACCAAGTGAGGTTTATCAGGCATGCAAGGTTGGTTTAATATAAGTAAATCAATCAATGTGATCCACCACATCAACAAAAGAAGACCAAAAACCAAATAGTTATATCAATAGATGCAGAGAAAGCCTTCGACAAAATCCAGCTTCCCTTTATGATCAAAACACTACAAAAAATGGGAATAGATGGAAAATTCCTGAAGATAGTGGAGTCTATATACAGCAAACCTACAGCCAATATCATACTCAATGGTGAAAAACTGGAAGTATTTCCACTCAGATCAGGTAATAGACAGGGCTGCCCACTATCACCATTACTATTCAACATAGTGTTGGAAGTCTTACCATAGCAATCAGGCAGGATCAAGTAATTAAAGGAATACATATTGGAAGAGAAGAAGTCAAACTCTCCCTATTTGCAGATGACATGATAGTATACACAGAAAAACCTAAGGAATCCAGCAAGAAGCTTTTGGAAGTCATCAGGCAATACAGTAAGGTGTCAGGCTATAAAATTAACATTCAAAAGTCAGTGGCCTTCCTCAATGCAAACACTAAGAAGAAATTGAAATCCAGAAATCAATTCCTTTTACTATAGCAACAAAAACAATAAAATAACTAGGAGTAAACCTAACCAAAGAAGTGAAAGACTTGTATACTGAAATTTATGAGTCCCTACTCAAGGGAATTGAAAAAGACACAAAGAAGTGGAAAGATATTCCATATTCATGGGTTGGAAGTATTAACATCATCAAAATGAATATACTACCCAGAGGCATATACAAATTTAATGCTATCCCCATCAAGATCCCAAGCACATTTTTTAAGAGAATAGAAAAAATGCTACAAATGTTTATCTGGAACCAGAAAAGACCTAGAATTACCAAAACAATCTTGAGAAAAAAGAACAGAATTGGAGGCATCACACTCCCAGATCTCAAATTGTATTATACGGACATTGTCATCAAAACTGCTTGGTACTGGAACATGAATAGACACACTGACCAGTGGAATAGAATTGAGAGCCCAGAAGTGAGCTCCCACACCTATGGATATCTAATCTTTGACAAAGGGGCCCAGACTATTAAATGGGGAAAGCAGAGTCTCTTCAACAAATGGTGTTGAAAACAATGGGTTGAAACATGCAGAAGAATGAAACTGAACCACTATATTTCACCAAATACAAAAGTGAATTCCAAGTGAATGTTAGACCAAAAACAGATACTTAGAGGAAAATATTGGAAGAAATATTTTCTGCATAAATTTTAAAGACATCTTCAATGAAATTAATCCAATTACAAAGAAGACTAAGCAAGTATAAACCTATGGGACTACATCAAATTAAAAAGCTTCTGCACAGCAAAAGAAACCACTACCCAAACCAAGAGACCCCTCACAGAATGGGAGAAGATCTTTACATGCCATACATCAGACAAGGGACTAATAACCAGAATATATAAAGAACTTGCCAAACTCAACAACAAGACAACAAATAACCCCATCCAAAAATGGGGGCGGAGGACATGGACAGAATATTCACCACAGAAGAGATCCAAAAGGCTGAGAAACACTTGAAAAAATGCTCCAAGTCTCTGATTATCAGATAAATGCAAATAAAGACAACAATGAGATACCACTTCACTACTGTGAGAATGTCATACATCAGAAAAGGTAATAACAACAAATGCTGGAGAGGGTGTGGGGTCAAAGGAACCCTCCTACACTGCTGGTGGGAATGAAAATTGGTCCAACCTCTGTGGAGAATAGTCTGGAGAGCTCTCAGAAGGCTAGAAATGGACCTACCCTAATACCCTGCAATTCCTCTCCTGGCGATATATTCTAAGGAACCCAACACATCCATCCAAAAAGATCTGTGTACACATATATTCTTGGCAGCACAATTTGTAATAGCCAAAACCTGGAAGCAACCCAGGTGTCCAGTGGCTGAGCAAGTTGTGGTATATATACACAGTAGAAAACTATTCAGCTGTAAAAAATGGTGACTTCACTGTTTCCAGCCTATCTTGGATGGACCTTGAAAAGTTCATGTTAAGTGAAATAAGTCAGAAACAGAAGGATGAATATGGGATGATCTCACTCTCAGGCAGAAGTTGAAAAACAAGATCAGAAAAGAAAACACAAGTAGAACCTGAAATGGAATTGGCGTATTGCACCAAAGTAAAAGACTCTGGGGTGGGTGGGTGGAGAGAATACAGGTCCAAGAAGGATGACAGAGGACCTGGTGGGTGTTGTATTGTTATATGGGAAACTGGGGAATGTTATGCATGTACAAACTATTGTATTTACTGTTGAATGTAAAACATTAATTCCCCAATAAAGAAATTAAAAAAAAAGAAAAAGAAAATGACTGTGCAATTGAACAAGTTGCAAAAGAGTATATAACAATTATTTGCTTCCATTTTTTTCAAAATATGTATCTGTATGTGATTATATATTCTTGTGCTTATGAATAAAGATTTATTCACTGTATGTTAGCTATGAAGTTGGATGGCATGTGATTTGTAAAATATGTTTATATTCATCACACTTTTATTATTACATATTCATTTTGTAATAGAAAATAGCAAAAAAGAGAATACTTATAAGAAGTTATGTTAAATAATAACTTTAAAATCACTTTACTCAGTGGCACTCAAGTATCTAGAATCATGTGTTCTTTATTCACCTTGTGATGTCTTTTGGATTCTAACTGTAGCAGTGTTGTAGAGTTTACTAGTTAGATATATTTTATGCTTTGAATATGCTGTTATTATGTATACTTATCAAATTATATTTTCCAGTAATTTGGGCTATAGTTCCAGGATTGTATTTCCCTACACATTGCTAATTTCTAGTTTAAGTTTACCATTTTAAAAGTTCATTAAGTCATAAAAAATTTCTTTATAGAGTTTTCTTATCTGTTCCACTGTGCACACTAGTAGATTTACATGTATCATCATTAACAATTCTAACAATTGAGATATTAATGTTTCCATTTTATAAGTGAAGTAAATATTGGAGAGTTAGGATAATGATCCAAGGTCAAACACCTAGAGAATATCAGGAGGGGTAGAAGAGAACTTGGGTTCCAAGTGCATAGTGAAATTATACTGATGTGTCAATGATTACACTGTGAAGCATTAACCTCCTCAATAAAAATATAAAAAAAGAAAAAATGAAACCAGATCCATCTAACTACAAATTCAAAAAATTTCCAATGTAATTCTAAGAATTACTGTATGACAATAACCAAAGAGACAATCAATCTATATCAACTTGTAAAACATATTGAGAAGCATTATATATTGCAATATACCAGTTATACACAATATACTGTGCATATTGCAATATACACAGTTAATTTCAAATCTGGGACTTCCCTCTGACTCCACAGAACTTGAAACTTTACCACTTTGCATGCCAAGTCATTAAAATGCAAACGTTTAGCAGAACTCCCCATCTAAAAGTGTTTTAGTTAATGGTTTTTAATGTAGTTCAAATAATACAAGAAATTCTTGATTTACTCATTAATGTATTTTATTTAGAAATCCATTAATAAATTACCTGTCATCCATCTATCTATATATCTATTATCTATCTATCCATTATTCATCCATCTAACCATGAACTCACCCACCCACCTACTTAACTATCCTTGGTGGAGAAAAGATATCTATGAGCTTCTTGTTTCTTAGAGCACTGCTTTGCTCTGGCTTTGGTTGGTAATGGACACTGAATTTGGGACCAAGGAGCCTTAGGCTTGAGAATTCATTTACATAAAACTTACTCTATCTCCCCATGCCCACACATCTATGAGTTTTATAATCATATTTTTACAGATAGTTTCTAGACAGAGTAAATGCTTACCTATCTATATCTAGGTAGTTCAAGATATTTTGTCTATTCATCCTAATCAAAATCATTCACAGATTTCTGATCATAGCATTCCAATTTCTTCAGACATTATTAATTGCATGTAATCTTCATCTCAATTTGCGTGCTAGGGTTTATCACTGGATCCGTATCTTTGATTCATATGGCAGAAGATGATGCAATATATTTACATTATCAATATATTTTGATAGTTTGACATAACTCTAGAATGAAAGAGTCATAAAACTGTCTATATGCTGATTATAATATACATAAACTTATAGATAGGAAGTTTTGGGTTAATCTTAATAATTTATCTGACATGAGCTTGGGTTACTTTACAGGGAGGGTCTTGGCAGAGACTAAATAAAATGACTAAAACTAACACTGCTGTTGATATAAACTTTAAATATAATTATTAGCAGATTAGAAAATGTTACATAAACTACAAAATTTAGAATCAAGCTTTAAAGTATCATAAACTGTCCTTTCATGCAACATTTCTATAGTAGCATGACTGAAAGTCCTATTTGCATTCTGCACATGACTCCTGCATTAGTGTTATCAATGAGAGCTAAAATCTAGTCAGTAATGTCATTTTCTATATCTGCTGTTATACCCAACAGAGTAAGGAATTCTATATTATCATGCATCCATGAGAATAATGTGCCATTTAGCAAATCATCCCTTGGGGTGGGGGTACATCAATAATTCAGAAGGACCTTATCTATATTCAGTGTCCTTGATAAACTGAGCATATAAGCATATCTCACATATTTTCTATCAGTATAGCTATTTGTAAAATGTATTGAGTGTTTAATATTTCCAGTTTTATATCACTCCAATTAGCATGATCACAAAGTGCTGATTTTATCATATTTTGATTGCATCAAGCCTCAGCATAAGTTAGAATACCTAATTTTCCAGATAACACCAATCCAATCAGATGAAAGGTATTTTTAAAACTAATGAAAAAAAAAACATGTAGACACCCCCTTAAGTACACAGTTGAACAAAGCTATCATTTTACATTTATTTGCAATGTATTTTTGTGAGAATTAACATTGAATTCTTTTGTTCAGCTACCAAGTTCCATATTCTTCCACGCAGAACATGATTTTATTGATACCTCATTCGTGTTTTTCTTTCACTGTACATACATAGATTCTTGCATTTATGAAAATTATGTGTTTGCAAATTATACAATTGCAATTATCTGTAGCTTTCTTCTTCACCCAACTTAAAATCAGGGGGGCAAGCTATATTGCATCCAGTTAAGTGTACATAGTACTATGGGGCAAGAATACACAGAAGGACTAGATTCAAAGTCTTGGTTCCCTGCCTGCAGCAGGGATGCTTCACTAGTGGTGAAGCAGGTCTACAGATGTCTTCCTCCCTTTCTATTTCCCCTGCCCCTTTCTATTTCCCCTCCCACTCTCAATTTCTTTCTGTCCTATGGTTTGACTACATGGCTATACTATAATAACTTTTTTAAGTTCTCCTCCATTTTCTATTTTTCTATGCCCTGTATGTGCAAATAATACTTCAGAAAACATCTTTGTATGAATTTCCTACCTCACTTGCAGAACAAGAATTCCTTTAGAAGTGAAATTTGGGGGTTGCATATTATATAGGCAGAAAAATTGAGGGGATATATTCAGATCTTTTCTGTTTTTTCCTTTTCTTTTAATAGAGCACGGCTCAACTCTGGTTTATGGTGATATGGAGGCTTGAAACTGGGATTTTGGAGCCTCAGGCATGAAAATCTTTTTGCATAGACATTGTGCTATCTTCCCCACCCAATTCATTTGTTTTTCTATCATTGTTGCAGTCACTGATTAATTTTTAAATACATTTTATTTAAATGAGAAAGAGAGAGGCTAGAGTACAATTTAGCTCTGGTTTATGATGGCGTGGGGGTTTGGCACTGGGAATTTGGAGCCTCAAACTATTATACATAACTATTATTCATATATGCATAACAATTATGCTATTTCCCCACCCCCATAGAGCTGTTTTAATTTACACATTCATCAGATTTACATGAGGATAATGCTTCCCCATCTGCTTTGTGAACTAACAAGGTTAGATTTTTTTTTTCAAAATGATGAATGTGAAAGGATAGGATTTAGTTTTGTAGTACTGGGGCCTACACATTCATGATTTCACTTCTCCCAGACTGGCTTTTTAATTTTTTTATTTATTTACTTTTATTGAGGGGGTTAATACTTTATAATGCAATATTTGACATATGCATATAATTTCATTATATAATAGGTCCTCAGAATTTTCTTCCTACTCACCTTCTCCCTCCTTCCCTCCCTCCCTCCAGAATCCTTTGCTTTGGAGAAATACACCATGTCCAATCCATGTTTCACTTTGTGCTGTCACTCCCTGTCCCTAGTTTATTAAGTCCTGCTAATAAGTAAGATCATTTGTCCTCATTTTGGCTTATCTCATTCAATATGATGTCCTCAGGTTTCATTCAAGAGGATGCAAAGGAGACAACCTTATCATTTTAACATGTGAATAGTATTCCACTGTGTGTATATACCATATTTCTTTCTTTCTTTCTTCCTCTCATTCTTTCTTCCTTCCCTTCTCTTCTTTCTTCCTTTCTTTCTTTCTTTCTTTCTTTCTTTCTTCCTTTCCTTCTCTTCTTTCTTTCTTTCTTTCTTTCTTTCCTTCCTTTATTTCTTTTCTTTCTCTCTCTTTTTTTTTTTTTTGCCTACATGGTTATTGCTGGGGCTCAGTGCTTGCACTAAGAATCCACTGCTCCTGGAGGCCTTTTATCTTCTTTTGTTGTCCTTGTTGTTATTATTGTTGTTGTTGTTATTAATATCATTGTTGGATAGGACAGAGAAAAATCGAGAGATGAGGGGAAGACAGAGGGGGGAGAGAAAACACCTCAGATCTGCTTCACCACCTGTGAAGCGACCCCCTTGCAGGTTGGGAACCTGGGGCTTGAACCAGGATTCTTACAGGGGTCCTTGTGCTTTTCGCAATGTGTGCTTCTGGGTTTAACCATTATGTTTGTTGTGTTATGAGGTTCCTCCCTCACTACTTTTGAACCTCTGATCCCACTTGCCTAGATTGACTTGTATCTAAATTAAGTACTAAACAGTTCACATTTTCATTTCTTTTTTTTTTTATAGTACTATTTTTTTATTGGGGAATTAATGTTTTACATTCAACAGTAAGTACAATAGTTTGTACATGCATAACATTCCCCAGATTCCCATATAGCAATACAACCCCCACTAGGTCCTCTGAATCCTTCTTGGACCTGTATTCTCCCTACCCACCCACCCCGGAGTCTTTTACTTTGGTGAGATATGCCAATTCCATTTCAGGTTCTACTTCTTTTTTTTTTTTCAAAGATTTTTTTTTAATTGGGGAATTAATGTTTTACATTCAACAGTAAGTACAATAGTTTGCACATGCATAACACTCCCCAGTTTCCCATATAACAATACAACCCCCACTAGGTCCTCTGGATCCTTTCTGGACTTGTATTCTCCCCACCCACCTACCCCAGAGTCTTTTACTTTGGTGCAATACTCCAATTCCATTTTAGGTTCTACTTCTGTTTTCTTTTCTGATCTTGTTTTTCAACTTCTGCCTAAGAGTGAGATCACAGTTTCATTTCTTAACAGTTGTTTTAATGTTATCTCAATCCCTGGAGAGAAGCACAGTGCTGTTAAACCCTTTTATGTTCTTTATCTTTCCTGAAGGCTATGGGAGCCTGAAGCTGCATCCATACTGCCAGAGAAGTATAGACTTTTAACCCCAGGAATCTCTCTTTAAGCCCTTCTCTCTCCATGAGCCATACATGTTTGCACTCACCTGTGACTTGGTGGGTTTATTAAGTAATCCTAGTCTTTTCTTGTTGCATTATCAGGCCTATACTTTTCTTCTTCTATCGATGGCTTTTCATTTAAATTTAACCACTTATCTTTAGTATATATATGGGCATTTGTTCTTGTTTCTCTCTGTGTGCATTTATTTATGTGTGTGTCTACTGCTATGCTAGCATATGACTTGGTTCTAATAAATTTCCTGGTTCATTATTTTTATTTTCAAATAATTAAATTATATGATCAGCAGTTAGTGATTACTTTTCCTCTTTGGGTTGTATTTATTATTTTAAATTTGTGTTCCTAAATAATTATTATATAACTTTCTAAAGTATGTTTAAAATTGTGGTGGTCAACTTCATTTTTTGTTAGGATTAATGGAAATGTCTCTAGTCCAAGCCATTCGATATAAAGCTTACTTCAATTTCAGCATCATATTAAGTTATGATAGACACAGGCAATATTACCATCCCACTGTGGTTTTTACTATTTTCCATAAATAATTTCAGTAGTTTCTGATTTTATTTTTTCTTTAATAATTAGGTATATTAGCATTTTTCTCTTAATTCTAGTAATATAAATGTAGGGGTAGTAGAGACTCAAGCTATGCAATAGATGGACATATATGCTTGTAAATACTGCATGTAAATATGAGTCCGATGGAAAAAGCAATTAGTATAATCTGGTAAAGAAAGGAAAAGTTTGGTCACTACAAAGTTAAGAAAAAGCATTCAAGGACTTGTCAAAATAATACTGAAAGCTAGTAAAATGATAAAAAAAAAAGAAATTGCACATAAGTACAACTAGAAAATTAGAAATGAATATCATGATTATTGAATGTCTATCCTCACATACATTCCAGAAAGTTTGTCAGGATAAGACTCCAAAGTATCCATATAAGCACTTACTGCTTTTAAAATAACAAATGTTATTAATATAGTTCATTCTTTTTTTCACATGCAAGGTCAAAAAGTTCTATTTTACAGCAAACTATGTGGATCATACATAGTTACAGAGTTGATAAGAAGTTCATATAATATTCCATTTATTTTCAAAATTGAAATAAAGTATTAGCAAAGCACAGTAAGAAACCACATTACTTTATTAATGAAAATGCATTAAATGGAAAAAATATCATAAGGTAGTAATAGTAAATTTAAGAAACCTAGACCAATGTGAGAAGCAAGTAGGAATTGAGGAGGGCTGAGATAAGTAAATAAAAGGAGATAAGTTGCATACTTCTAGCCAAATTAAAATGTGACTGGAGAAAAATACATAAAGTTAGTGACAATTTAACTAAATCTGTGTATGTGTCAGGAAATATGTCAGGGGTTTTCAACTGAATTGCCTATTTTAATTCTCAAGACAATCATCTGACATAGTAGTATTCTTTGTACTTGTGAAAAATTAAATAACTCACCATGGACACTCTATTTCAAACTTCAAAGTTCAATTCAAAGTTAATGATTCTAAACTTTATAGTTATGAATGGAAGATTGTGACATGCTTTGTTTAGGACAGATTTTTCTCTTTAAAAATAAGTAAATCAGTGAATAAAACATTATAAATAAGGTATTTATTTAAAATTTTGAGCATCAGATATCTGTCAATACTGATATAATCTACAGAATCCAAATAGTGTTGACCTCAGTAAAGGAGAAAATTCTTTCCCACTCCCTGTCTCTACCCTCTCCCTCTCCTTCTCCCTCCCCCATGCTACCAGAGGGGGGGGGGGGAGTCATCTAGAAGCAGTATAGTGCAGGAACAAAAAGGAAAGGAAAGGAAATTTTTAGAAAAAAAAAAAAAAAAAGAAAGAAAATAGCACATGGGGTTAAGTGCAAGTGGTACAATGCTCAAAGATCCCGGTTCAAGCCCCCAGCTCCCCAATTGCAAGGAGGTAGCTTCACAAGCTGTGAAGCAGGTCTTCAGTTGTCTATGTTTCTCCCGTTCTATGTCCCCCTGCCCTCTCAATTTCTCTGTATCCTATCCAAAAAGTAGAAAAAGTGGCCACAGGAGCAGTGGAGTCATAGTGCAGGCACCTAGCCCCAGCGATAACCCTGGAGGCAAAAATAAATAAATAAACAAATAAATAGCAAAGATAAATAATTCACATATTTCAAATTCACAAATATGAACTTGATATGTAAAGACTTTTGGGGGGCCCAGGTTTTGGCACACCTAGTTGAGCACATATGCTGCAATGTGCAAGGACACAGGTTCCAAGCCACTTGGTCACCACCTGCTGAGGGAAAGGTTTCTCTCTGTCTCTCTCCCTCTCTATCACGCCCTTCCCTCTCAATTTCTGACTGTCTCCATTCAATAAATAAATAAAGATGATTAAAAAATTGAAAACGACTTTGAAAGTTAAAGAAGGCTGAAGAAAAAAGAATATAAAAAGCTAAAGAATTTAAAAGGGTTGTAATTCTATTGGCATAAAATATAAAGAGAAATATATGCTTTTAATTTTAATTTAAGATTTTCCTGTATTTCTAATTGTTCTTCACTAATATAAATATTCTGCAACAGTCAAACTAAACATGCATCTATTTGTTTAGAACAGCATGTCAATAAATCATTCTGAAATAATTAAAAGATGATTGTATAGTGTTGGAATTGCCTACATAATGCTTTGATGCATGAAAAGCCTTATTTGCCAATAATAAGTCTCTTATTAAGTATCCTAAGTATTCTTCATAATTGTGCATACACAAAACATATATGGTAATCTCTAAAATTAGCACATGTGGGAAATTGTGTTATTGTTATAATACACAAAGAAACTAAGAGTATTGGTGAAGATACTGTAAATTCAAAAATTCATAAACAAATGAAATTCATTCAAATTTACTGAATAAATAGATAATAATTTTTACATGTTCTATCTGTAAAATCATATTTATATCATGTATTCAAGTTATCTATATATATATATCACTAAAAAGCTAAGTAATATACTATGTGGTACCTTGGGTGTCTTGATTTTTCTTTTTAAATAGATTTTCTTTTGTTAACATATGGGTTAGCTTATCCATTCACAAGTATAAGACAAACAGATAAACTTCTTTGAATCTTGTGGTGGTTTTTTCTGAAAAAGAAGATTTTTTTTTTAATTGAGAGGTTAACAATTTTAATACAGATTTTGTTACCTGGGTGCAATTTCCCATCTCATAATAGAATTCACAAAGCACTCTCACCTCTTACTTGGATCCTTTTCCATCATCTTGGACCAGGACCTGAAAACTGCTCTCTCCCATCCATCTCTCTTCCTGTTCTCCTTTCTCAGAGCCCTTTACCTTGATGCAATATACCCAACCAGTCCAAATTTTATTGTCTTTTCCTTTTCTGTTCTTGTTTCTTAAGTTCTGACCATGACTGAGATCATTCCATATTTACCCTTCTGTCTGTGGCTTATCTCATTTAACATGATTCCTTCAAGCTCCATCCAAGATGAGAGCAGGTGACTTCATCATTTTTAATAGCTTCTAGGATTTAAACCAAATGAAACAGAAGGGGTCTCATGCATACCAACAATTTTCCCTTTCTTTTTAACTAATGGCCATTGTGGGGTGAACAGAAACCTATATGGTACATGTGTTTTAAAAAAAAAACTGGCATAAGACATGGAAAACAAAATAGGCGAGCAGCAATAACCAGTGTGATGCCAAGAGGAACGTTTCTTGCCTCAAAGGGCAAGGCCTATAAGGCGAAATGGCATTTCTTGCCTCTGGGAATGCTTCATGCCTCTGGGGGCATCTCTTGCCTCAAAGGGCGTTTTCTGCCTCTGTGAGCATCTCTTGCCTCTTGGGGTGCTTCATGCCTCTATGGGCATAACCTAATAAGGAGGGGGAGTTTTCTGCCTCTGGGACAGAGCCTGCAGGCAAGGGGACATGGTCTATAAAGTCTCAAGGCAATTGGCAGAAGTTAGTCTTTGAGAAACACAGCAGCGTGTACCAGTAAGTCCGATGGAGGTGTCAGTCCAAAGTAGCTGACCACAGAAGAAAATGCCAGAGGATGAAATGCTGCACGTCTGTCTCGATGGGGAATGTCGGCCACCAGAATTCTGCTTTTCTGTAGAGAGTGAGCTTTGGAGTCTGTGAATCTGTTTCTTCAGGTTGTGCCAGGTCTCATCATTGGTTTCCGGGGGTGTGTTGTAGTCATTTCATCTTGTGGGCGATGTCAGAGTACAGGGGTCCAAATGGATTTTCAGAAATTTTTATTTGAATAGATGTTTTTTCATGTGAAGACTTGACAGCTGAAATTCACTTACTTGTCAGACAAAACTTGTATCAGATTAGAAGTTTACTATAATTGATAACTCCATTAAAATTGGAAGTCTTTTCTAGTATGATTTTAAGGTTTTTTTAAACAGTTTAAACTCAATATAATGTGGAAAGGTAAACAGAAGAACCACGGTTAAAAGCCTCAGGCATGAGAATAATTAACATAATCATTGCACTATCTGCCCCACCCATAACTCATACAGTTTTCAGGATTAAACGTTTTAGATTCATGTCAAGACGTAAAAGAGAAATCAAAGGAGGGAAAAAACAATTTTTTGGATTGTTTCTGGATGTCTCTAGAAATCATGGCTGCGTCCAGCATTTTTTTTTTAAGTCAATGTCAAACAAAAATTTAGTCATTCAAATCATTCTCTTATGAAACACAATTTGAACCAGATTATCAAGATCTCACCATGTAGGATTAAGAGTCCCCGGAGGGCGTCCTAGTCCAAAAAGCTATTCAAAATTCCATTTAGGGTGCTTCTGACTGTTCCTGCTGGATTGCTTCAGGCACCCATTTTTAAAAGTGTCTTCCCATCGAAGAAAGAATCCAATCAGGAGAGTAGAACTAACCACGTGTCTCTATACTTGGGAACTGCCAGGGTACTTGAGAATGTTCCTCAAACTAGAGTAGTCCTTATCCATGGGAAACATTCGAGAAGTCCAGAAAGTCCCAGGGGAAATCTCCATATATATCCCAAAGTTTACGATCACGGTCATAAAGAACCAAACTGTGGCCTGGAGCAAAATGTAGTCCTTTTCCTCAGGAGACATGGGAGAGGGAATCTAGAAAGTCCAAGGAGAAATCTCCGTGCATCTCCCAAGCTCTATGATCCCGGTCATAAGAAACCAAAGTTCCCGGTCAGGGAACCCAAGTGTGGCCCAGAGTAAAATGTTCCAGAGACAGAGAAACTGTCTCATAATGAAACAGTAGAGGCTTCGGCAAACCTCTTCATAAGTAGAAGAGAAGACCATAGTGCATAGGTAGGCAAAGTCTTCACTTATCTGGGAGTTGTGCAGGTCCGGCCCCACATTGGGCGCCATATGTTGTTTTCGACGGGTTATGTTGTTTTCGCCGGGCTGGCTTCACTGGCGGGTAACAGAGGACCAGGGACTCATGGCTGGGTTGCACGCAGTATCTCTTTATTCATGCAGGACGCAGCACAATCTAAGACGAGCTAAGCTAAACTCAAGTACTCTAAAACTCACAACGCTGTCTTTATATATACTTGCCAAGTAGGGTAGAAACGATGTGACATAGAGGGGGAAGAGAAAAGTGACTGGTGAAAATCAGAGTGTGACAAAGAGGGGGCGAGAATCCTATCACTGAACCACCAATGCCCTGGGGGGAGGGTGGTGCTTATTAACAGTGGTTATGTAAATAGAATGCAGTGGTTATGTAAATAGAATAGTGTTAAGCAGGGGGGATTTAAACCAAATGAAACAGAAGGGGTCTTATGCATACCAACAATATACCACATACCATATACTATCTTAGCCATTCATCTGTGGCTGGATACCTATTGAACCTCCAAGTATTGGCTATTATAAATTGTGCTGCTATGAACATTAGGTATACACAAATATTTTTGGATAGGTGTGTTTATTTCCTTTAGATAAATACCCATGAGTGGAATTGCAGAGTCAGAGTAGGTCCATTTCCAGCATTCTGAGAGTTCTTTAGACTGTTCTCCATAAAGGTTGGACTAGTGTACATTCGCATCATCAGTGTACAAGAGTTCTTTATCTTCACAACCTTTCTAGCATTGGTAGTTACTTAGAACTCTACAAACTCAACTACTTAATCCAATTTACTCAACTACTGTTATTGATATTATCGCTGCTAACTCTCTACAACACCCAGAACAAAGTCCAGTTCTTAGGTCCAATATGACATTTTACTTTGAGTAAAACAAATGGGCACTTGTTTCCACATAAGCTATATTGGATTCTAAAGGCATGCAGTTAAAATTGACAATTAATCTTATATGAGGAGTAGCAATGTTTTTGTTTATTTGTTTTTAATCATTCATCTTGGGATACAGTCAGCACTACTGTCCAAACATATGTACTTACATATGTTCTGATCTATAGGAATGCAGATAATCCCCAAAGAGTTTCTAACTAAAGGATTGACTGGTTGTAATATAGAATGCATCACTGAGATCCTGCTGAATTGATAGAATGTTAGAATGGCCTGCTCGAGAAAAATCTAAAGCATTAGTTTTGAGGCAATCAGCTGCAAGAATGAAGTGTCATCTTGAAGCATGCTTTAAATGCATTGAAACAGAGACATTTTTATAGGTAGAGGTCAGTTGCAATGTTACACATCCTATAATAACAGAAAAGTCTCTCAAACAAATAATTATTTAGCTCCAGATAGAAACGGTGACAAGATTGAAAGGGGGCAAACTATTAAATGTACAATGGTAATGCAAAGTCCATGACCACAGACTGTACTGTATAGACTAGCTGTTTTTGGTAAAATCAGGTCAGGGTAAAGATTTATGCTCATATTATTGTATGAACCTTCCTTTGTATATGCACAGTTTTGATTCTTCATTTCAACATGAACTTAAAATATAGTAAGTTGGGAGCAGTCTTCAACATTCCAAGAGATAACATCAGAGTTTCCCCTACCATTTCAGAATGAGTAAAATCCATCATGCTAACTCACCAAGGCAAGTTGAAAATAATGTAAAAAGATTTTTTTTCTTAATGAAAAGCTTGTTAAAATGTGAGAATTTTCCCTTCTGAATAAACTTGAAAACCATTACCTGACATTCGTCTTCACAAGTCCAAACAATAAAATTCTCCTCTGACTTTCAAGGAAAGTTAAATGTAAGATTATGTAGACAGGATGGAAAGATTAAAGAATTTTTTTTCTCATAAGAAATATTAACTCTTCTAAACGTTATGTATGTTGTCATTATTATTTTGTACTTGCATTTGCTAAAGATTTAAATGGGAAAATGCAGGAACATATTACCAAAAATATGTATACAGATGTAAAAGCTCTACCATTTAATTTATACTACCTACATGGCTATATTTTATTTTCTAATTTCATAATCAATGTCCAGCAATTAGTAGATATATAGTAGGGAATGGAGATGTCAAAATATGTCTATTAAATAAGATATCTAGATATATATAATATATTCAACACTACCAGAAACAATATGTTGTTCTATATCACTACATCAATTACACTACACCAAGATATACTAAATTAATAATTTAAAGTGAGCCTTCTGCTAGTCTTAACTGAAGTATGTGAAATATATTTATACTATAGTTATTTTGAAATGTAACAATCAGTGTGTTTTATTTCTTTCTTTTGCTTTAATTTGCAAATAACATTGAGTACTAAATTATTTCCTACTACCAGGTGTTATTATAGAATTTTTAACAGAATTGAAAGAACTTGTGTTCATTTTAAGGAAGATGACTTAAGTCTAACTTAGAATAAAATAATGAGATTTGTATTTTTTCTTCTTTTTTAATTTATAAAATAGAAGCATTGGTAAGAGGAGTACATTTCCTCACACTGCCCACCCCCAGAGTTTCTTATCCAGTCCCCACCCCTGATAGCTTCCCTATTCTTTATCACTCTGAGAGTATGAATCAGGATCACTGTGGGGTGCAGAAGGTGGAAGGTCTGGCTTCTGTAACTGCTCCCCTGCTGAACATGGGCATTGGCAGATGGGTCCACACTCCCAGCCTGTCTGTTTGTTTCCCTAGTGGAGCAGGGATCTGGGGAGGCGGAGCTCCAAGACACGTGGTGGGTTGCTTCATCTGCCAAGATTTGTATTTTTAAAGATTTCCTGTTAAATAAAAAATATACATGCAAAAAGGGAGCATTACTTAAGACACAACAACACATTATGAAATGTAATGTAAATGTAATGAAACCAATGGAAGAAGTTATAAAGTATTTTTTCATAACTTTCAATTTAATTAGAAAAGTGCTAAAAATGAGTATAAGTAATTAGGAGTCTTCTTGACCTTGTGTTAAATATTTTTCTGTTAAAATATGAGGTAAAACTAAAGCAAAAATTTCTTTTTTTCCCCTTTTGTTGGCTTTGTTGTTTTATCATTGTTGTGGTTATTATTGTTGTTGTTATTGATGTTGTTGTTGGATAGACAGAGAGAAATGGAGAGAGGAGGGGGTAGACGGGGGGCATAAAGAAAGACACCTGCAGATCTGCTTCACCACTCATGAAGCGGCCCCCACCCCCCTTCAGGTGGGGAGTCAGGGGCTCGAACCAGGATCTTTGAGCAGCCCTTGCGCTTCGCGCCATGTGTGCTTAATTCGCTGAGCTACTGCCAGACCCCCCTAAAACAAAAATTTCAAACACAGACTAACATTACTTATTGCTACACACTGAAGATGAAAAAATCATTTCAGAACTACAGTGTATAAATTTCAGGGAATATAATAGTTGTTATGTGCTGCGGAGAAGAGAGAGAGGAGGTCCGGAGTGAAGAGGGAACACAAATCTTTATTTGCGCTGGCACCTCAGAGTTGGGTGCTAGAGAAGCAGGTTGGGCCATGTGGAGGTAGCGAAAATGGCCGCCTCATGTAGTAACCTTTCCTGCGTCTGAACACCGAAGAGAAGTGCTGGCAAGAGAGTGAGGTGCAGAAGAAGGGCTTTTATAGGAGTAGCTTTCATGAGAATGGGAAGGGGGAGGAGTAACCACAGCACTCCAGGATAGGATAATAACTCTCGTGAGAATGGGAAGGGGGAGTAGTAACCAAATCACTTCAACTATGGTGGGGAAATAGACAATGCCCTGAGGGCACAACATGGTGGAACAGGCGCTCCGAGAATGTCCCAACTCTCGCAAGAACTAGCAATAGCCTGAGGGGAAAACATGGCAGATGTGACTGCACAATTTCCCAGCATCTCCCCCTTTCTTTTTATCTAATGGCCAGGGCAATAGTGTGTAAAGTCTATGAACTACTCAGGGTCAGTCTATGAAAAACCAGCAACGTGAACGGAAGGAAGCTGCTGTAAAATTGGCTAAAATGTCCAAAGGGTATACCAGCAAGTCCGATAGAAGTCTCAGTCCAAAGTAGGCAACTAGGGGGAGAAATGGCAGGGGATGAAATGCTGCATGAGGAAGGTCAGCCTCTGGAATTCTGCTTTTCTGTAGAGAGTGAGCTGGAACCACCAAAACATGACAGGTCAAAGCAGAAGCAGGAAAGGCAGACAGGCAGTAAAAAAGTTCTGTCCTTGAAGTCTGTGAATCAGGTTCTTCAGATCGCATCAGGTGACATCTAGGGTTTTGGGGGGGTATGCCACTGTAGTCGTGCCATCTAGTGGGTGATGTCAGGGTGTGCAGGGGTCCAGATGGTTTTTTCTGGGATTCCTGTGGAAGAAACACAAACAATCTGCTTCTCATGGTTAGCAGGGCATCTGATTTGAATGCTTTAGAGAAAAAGAGGTTTGGTGCCTTAGCCAACTGAGTATTGGGGGATGTATCTTTCCTATGCATTTATTATTATTATTTTTATTATTTGTCATGGTAGTCAGCTGTTATCTGGAAGGTCCTGGGTGATTCATGGGGAAAAAGAACTGGAGAAAGATGGGGAAGACAGACAAGAGGAGAGAAAGAGACACCTGCAGACCTGCTTCACCGCCTGTGAAGCAATTCCCCTGCAAGTTGGGAGTCAGGGGCTCAAACTGGGATCCTCAAGCCGGTTCTCACACTTAGCGCTACCTGCGCTAAACCCACTGCACTACCACACGATTCCCAGGAACTATCTTTTAACATAAACTCTATGGCCATGCCAATAGCAACCTTGAGGGCACATGTGGCTCCCCACATGTTCCCCTGTCTTATATCATGCTTTGATGTTTGGCAGACTTTGTTTTGTGGCAGGGCGGACTGTGCCTGTCTTAGGTTGGGGATCAGCCTTCCGTCTTACCCATCATTGAAACACCTGGTCATTTTTGCCCAGTAGTACCAGGTGCCCTGTCTTAGGTTGATTGGATAGCACTAGTTTCCCTTTTACCCGTCATTGGCTAGCCAGCCCTCTACATGTTGGACATTCTGATGGAGGGGGGGGGGAAATCCTCCACAGCAACTCAATATTCTGCCATGTTCAGCCTATGATAGTGAGTTTGTATAGGTTGCATCTTTATGGCATTAATCTGTTGTTGCGAAAAGGCCATGAGCTTATTAAAAATTATAGGACCGTGGTCTGGGAGGTGTCGCAGTGGATAAGGCATTAGACTCTCAAGCGTGAGGTCCCAAGTTCGATCCCTGGCAGCATGTGTACCAGAAAGATATCTTATTATTTCTCTCTCCTCCTCTCTATCTCATTAATAAATGAATTAAAATGTTTTTAAAAAAAGAATTATAGGACCTATTGTGAGCAGAAGAAGTAAAACAAGCTAGGGTCCCACAACTAAGGTAGACAGGTAAGGAAGGGGGAATGTATCCATTGGTATGAAGAGGTGGGATCATATCTCAAGTCTAAGGGAAGCAGTCAGTGGATGTGATGTCTAGGATGTGATGTCTTTGGGGGTAGTAAAGGATGTCCGTGTGGCATGGGTGATGTTATAAAGGGAAACATCTTTAAATTGTTGGATGACAAAGGCAGGCCTATGGTGGCAAGACAAGATACCCCAGTTAAGTTTACAAGAATATGTGAATGTTGTTAATTTACATAGGTTGTGTATGGAGGAACTTTTTATAGTTTAATACCTTACCATATGAACAGATGATTCTTCATATGAAGGCTTGATAGCTGTAATCACTTACTTGTGAAAAAAAATAAAACTTGTAACAAGTTAGAGGTTTACTATAATTGACTTTGGACTATAAACAGACTCAGGTTACTTAGAGAGTTAACGTATGTTAGTGACAATGGTTTTAACATTTAGAGTACTCTGAGCAGATGGGTCATACAAAAATTTTTGGTCATTCAACACACTCACAAAACACAACTGGCCAGTCATAACATAAGACGTCCAGAGAAGGTGTAGGAGAGAGGGCTCTGTGAGCCAGATTTTATAGGTTCTGCCATGTCATATTATGGATCCTGGGATGTATCCTGCATCTAGTCCTCTTGTATTTCTTGTTCTTCAGGGATAACAGTGCCATCATGAGGGTATTGTCGGACATGGCGGGCAGGAACCCAGACAGGTTTAGAGTAATTATGTGGGAAAATGCATGCAAAACCTCTTCTCATGGTCAATAGAGGGTCAGGCCCTTTCCAAATTTTATCAAGTGGGTCTTTCCATTTGACCTTAATAGATGGGAGAGTAGATGGTGTTTGCCAGTGAAGAATAATAGGAGGTAAGTCCGAGTTATTGTAAATATTAAAGAGATTTAACGTAGTTAAGACTTTTGCTAGCTGGATATTTGGGGGTACATTCCTCCTTTATTTAATTGAGCCTTAAGGGTTTGATGGGCTCTGTCGAAAATGCCTTGTCCCTGTGGAATATAGGGAATGCCTGTGGTATGAGTAATGTTCCAGAGGGAACAAAAATCTTTAAATTGTTTGCTGGTAAATGCAGGTCAATTTTCAGTTTTCAGTTAAAGAGGTAAGCCCATCACAGCAAAACAGGAGAGCATATGGATTATAAGCTTTTTAGAGCTTACTCCTGTCTGAGCTGTTTGTTGCCCACATATATTTAGAAAAGGTATCAATTGAGACAAACACATATTTTTGTTTGCCAAATTTTGGTATGTGGGTGACATCAATTTGCCAAATAGCATTAGCTTTTAAGCCTTGGGGGTTAACACCAAGAGTCTGAATAGCAGGTGTTTTTATGAGACTTGCACAGGAAGAGCATGTAGCTAGGATATGTTTTAACTGTGGTAAATGAACATCAGGAAATTGAGCTCGAAGGCCTTTAAGATTAACATGGGTTAGAGAATGGAAATCAGCAGGATCAGAGACAGAGACTAGGCGAGCTCCTGTGGAGGCAAGGCGGTCAGCTGCAGCATTCCCTTTGGACAGGGAACCAGGAAGAGTGCTGTGGGAACGAAGGTGCTGAATATATAGTGGTTGGGTTCGAGAAGAGAGCATAGAGGCGATTTGAATCAAGAGAGGGGAAAGTGGGTTGTCATCGATTTTCACATAGGAACGAGCAAGCCATGGAAGTAAGTTAACAGTATACAAACTGTCAGAAAAAATGTTTAAGGATTCTGGTACAGCTTTTAATGCAAGGAAAACAGCATAAAGTTCTTTGTACTGAGGGGAATTCTCAGGAAGCTCAGTAAAGAGAGGTTTAGGGGGTTGTTGTCCAGGTAATATATAAGGGCAGCAGCTCCCTTTTTTCCACCATCAGTGAAGACTGTAGGAGCAGAAGGAATGGGATCTCGAGAGAAAAGTTTAGGTGCTAATAGAGGCAATAGAGGTAAAGAAGCTATCAATTTACTAGAAGGAAAGTGGTTATCTATTTGTCCTGGAAACCGCATGAAGCTTATGGCAAAGCGGGAATGATGGTGTATGAGCCACTCTGTATCTGTGAGAGAAAAGGGCAGAATAATTAAATCCAGTTCTTTCCTTAAGACCTGCACAGACCTATTTCTTCCTTGTGGAACCATGAATGCTAATGCATCTATTGCAGTGAGGAGTCTTGGAGCTCCGCCTACTGGCGTGTGAAGCCACTCGAGAACCCCATGATTCTGCCACAATGCCCCTACTACTGTGGGGGTGGAGTTACATATTAGAAGGTTTACCGGAGAGGAGGGGGAGAATAGAACAAGGTGTATGTCCTGGAGGGCCTGGTTAACCCTTTCCAGTGCCGAGTCAGAGTTAACCTACATTTTGAGGAGGGCTATTTGTTTCTTTTTAACAGGTCAAACAGTGGTTGAAGGCAGCTTGTAGTCAGATGAAGACACTGCCTAAGCCAATTTAAATTTCCAAGAAAACTTTGTAAAGAAGCAAGAGTGAGGTTAGAAGGAAAAGTAACACTAGGTTTTAAGGAACGAATTTGCGTTAGAGAAATCTCTGAACCTAAGAAAGATATTGGAGGAATTAGCTGTATCTTCCCAGGAGCCACATTAAGGCAGCTTTTCTTTAATGCAGGAATGAGAAAATCACATAGGGCACAGAGATCTGTATCTGATTTTCCCCATATTAATACATCATCCATGTAATGAAAAACATTAAGGCCCTTATGGATATATGGGAAAAGGGCAGATTTAACAGCCTCTTGACAAATTGTAGGACTATTGGCCATACCCTGGGGCAGCATCACCCATTCAAATCTATTGGCAGGGCTGGCATTATTAATAGAAGGAACAGAGAAGACAAAACGTTTACAATCTTGCGGATGCAAGGGAATAGAGAAAAAAAATCTTGTATATCAATAGCTATGATTGGAATTTCCATGGGAATTGCAGAAGCAAGAGGCAAACCCCTTTTGGGGGAGCCCCAGACCTGCATGGTTTTATTAACTGCACGGAGATCTTGGAGGAGGCGCCATTTTCCTGAGCGCTTTTTAATCCCAAGGACAGGAGTATTCCATGGGCTTCGAGAATGACGAATTTTTCCCAAGGACAACTGCTCTCGGATAAACTCTTTTAAAATTTCTAGCTTATCCCTAGTTAAAGGCCACTGTTCCACCCAGACAGACTGACTAGAAAGCTAATCTAAGTGGGGAGTTTGTATACGAACAGTGGCAGTTAATATTGGGGGTGCTGGTTAGATCTAGTCTCGCAGGAGCAGGTGTTACACTCTGCAGAGGCATCTGTGGAGATCCTAACATCAAGACATTCTAGAAGATCCCTGCCCAATAGGTTGGTGTTAATATCAGCTACCAATGGGTGGAAGTGTCCAGTAGAACCTTACAGTACTCCCACATGAGTGAATCTTGTGTGAGAAAGGATTGTGTCACCCCTCCAACCCCATGTATTCAGGGTCCCATAAGGAGTTCCCAATTTTGGGGAACCTCTGCTTGCCTTAAAATCGTCTTTTCTGCCCCCGTGTCAATCAAAAAATTAAAAGGAATAATTTCAATCTTTACTGTCATAGTAGGGTGACCTCGTTCTAAAACAGGAGTGGTCCACAAAATCTCAGGCCCCGAATTTGTACCATTCAGGGGTGTGCCATCTTCATGAAATTTGGACCAACAATCTCTCTTCCAATGAAACCCTCTACGGCATCTGGGACACACCGTACATGGCTTCTGGATCCCTGACTAAAGGCGGGGTTGTCCTTATTGGAGACGGGATTGCCCTGACTGGAGGCGTGGTAGCTCTAACTGGAGGTGGGGTTGCCCTGACTGGAGGTGTGGTCACAGGTTATCAGGACATTGGTTATGCCAATGCCCTTGACGACCGCACTGAAAGCAGGCCCCATTTTGATTACGTGGGGTAACTGCATAAATCTGTGTCATAGCGGGTGCCCCATAATTGCCTGATGTAAGTTCCTGTGTCACTAAAATCCAATTATCTGGGTGTAGGTGTTTAAGACTAAGGCATGCCTGACAGAATTGTGGTATCATGCCATCCCAGACAATAGAACGCAGGAGGAAAGAGAGGATTTCAGGATTATAAACCTTTCTCTCTAAGGTTTGCCTCACCCTTGAGATGAAGTTTGCTAATGAATCATCAGTGCCTTGGCGAAGAGAGTTAATGGGAACTGAAGAATCTACATTGGTTGGGGTCACCCTTTCACATGCTTGTGTTGCGCAGATGCATACCTGTTCAAAATAACCAGTTGGAAACTTAGCTTCTGCCTGCTGAGTTCCAGAATCAAATGCTCCTGCTCCAAACAAAGCATCAAAATTCCATTCTACCTGTTTATTACTATTTTCCTGCGATTGTCTAGAGCATTCATCATAGAAGCATGCCTTCCATTGTAGGTAGAGGGTGTCTGGAAGTGCAGCACAAGCCAGGTCTTTCCAGTCCTGGGGGGTATTAAGGTGCTGGTAAAAACTCCTTAAAATGGACTTGGTCCATGGAGCATGAATTCTGTCCTCCTTCACAGCTTGTCTGAGTTCTCTGAGCTCTTTGGAGGAGTATGGGTCCCACCCCTGAGGGTTTTGTCTATTGGGGGCCACATTTACTGGGAAGGTGTGGACTTGGTCTGATGATGCGGGGGAAAGAGTTACAGAAGTAGAAGCTGCCATAGTGGCCGCAGGGGAAACTGAGCACGTATCTACGGGGATGGAGCTCTTGGGGCAGACTGCAAAAGGTTTAAGGTCTCTAAACACTGAAAACATATACTTTAACTCCTGTATCTCAGCCACAAGGTCTCTTAATGGTGAGGTATCAGTGGGGAAGGGGTTATGGAAGCAGCAGAAGGAACCGAACACGTGTCTGCAGAAGTAGCCGAACACGTGTCTGCAGGGACAGCGGGTGAAGGGGTCATGGAAGCTGCAGAAGGAACTGAACACCTGTCTGCAGGGACAGAAGTTTGGGTGCTGACTGAAAATCGCTTAGGGCATTTAGGTCGTAAGCACATATCTCTTAACTCTTGTATCTCAGCCTCAAGGTCACTTAACCTTTCGGCAGAACACCTTGTACATATCTTGTAAGTAGCAAATATAATTATGAGAACCCACAGTGTAGCGAACATTAAAGCATCTCTGAGATCGAGAACCTGTCCCAGGAGAGAAGGATATAATGTCTGGGACACCTCCTCATAAAACGGAAAAAATCCCATGGTGGGGGAAATGCGGGGCCACAGAGTCAGGCAGCTGCCACTTATCTGTGTCTGGGCGGCTTTTCTGCACCTCAGGCCTGGTGTGAGTGCAGGACACATCGGGCGCCAGATGTTGTTGTGTGCCACTGAGAAGAGAGAGAGAGGAGGTCCAGGGCGAAGAGGGAACACAAATCTTTATTTGCGCTGGCACCTCAGAGTTGGGTGCTAGAGAAGCAGGTTGGGCCATGTGGAGGTAGCGAAAATGGCTGCCTCACGTAGTAATCTTTCCTGCGTCTGAACACCAAAGTGAAGCGCTGGCAAGAGAGCGAGGTGCGGAAGAAGAAGGGCTTTTATAGGAGTAGTTTTTGCAAGAATGGGAAGGGGGAGGAGTGACCATAGCACTCCAGGATAGGATAATAACTCTCGTGAGAATGAGAAGGGGGAGTAGTAACCAAATCACTTCAACTATGGTGGGGAAATAGACAATGCCCTAAGGGCACAACATGGTGGGACAGGCACTCGGAGAATTTCCCAACTCTTGCAGGAACTAGCAATAGCCCGAGGGGACAACATGGCAGATGTGACTGCACAATTTCCCAGCATATAATTTATTAAACACCACAGAAGTCCTAAGAAGCATGAATGAAATTCAACAGACTTGCAGATTTTCAAAAATTAATAAAGGTAACATGTATGAATGTGACTATTTTATATTTTTATTTATTTTCTTAATTTTATGCCAGAGAAAATGAATTCCTACTAAAGAAGGCTAAATATTTAAAAGCTTTGTACCCAGGTGGTGGTGCACCTGGTTGAGTGCACATGTTACAAAGCACAAGGACCCAAGTTTGAGCCCCCAGTCCTCACCTGCAGAGGGAAAGCTTTGCTAGTGGTGAAGCAGAGTTGCATATGTTTCTCTGTCTCCCTATAAACCCTCCCCCTTGATTTCTGGCTGTCTCTATTCAATAAATAAATAAGGGTAATAAAAAAATTAAAAGCTTTTGGACTAGGTGGTTGTGCAACTGGTAAACTGCACAGGTTACCATGAAGGACGATTCGGGTTGGAGCCCCCTTTCCCTACCTGCAAGGAGGATGTTTCAGGAGCTATGGAGCTTATGCAAATGTCTCGTTTCCTCTCTTCTCTTCTCTCTTTCTTTCTCACCCTATTTCTTTCTATATCTATCATCATATAAAAGAATAAAGCTCCTTTTTGAAGTGTATAATTAATTTCACAGAAAAATAACTACCAACAAATAAAATTAATTAATGATGATGATGCTGCAAAAATTAAAAATTTAGAAAAATCCAACTATAAAAATTACTAAAATTTGAAGTGTCTCACTAACTAATGGAGATAACATTGACTCTAAAATCCTAAAACTGAATTCAGTTTACACCTATAGAATTCACTGTAATTGTCAGCTTTTGCTGAGTAGAAATCAACCTTATAAATTCCTTCTCCTCCAAGAACTTTTTCTTTTACTTATTTGCATGTTTTGATATTCTTTATATCATACCAATATTAGCCTCATTACTTGAAATCAAGTGGGCTTGGCTCCAACCTGAAGGTAAATGAATATCTTCTCACATGTCTCCTCCTTGGACAAACAGCTCTTGGGCACATTATTTTCATAAACAGTCATAAGCCAGATATCAGCAGTGTTCTGGTAAAAAAAAAAAGCTGATTAGTTAATCAAACAAAGAAATTAAACAACAAACTGTGCTAAAATAATGATTTCAACTTCTTTCTCTAGACCAGCAAGATACATAGGTGACTTTCTGTTTTTAAAGTTTTCACAGGCAATTTTACAGTCAGTGTTGTCAATCTTCTAGATACAACTCATCTGTCAGGCATTAAGCCAGCCCCCTCCCCCAATACTTCATTGCTGCATTGCTGATAGTATGGCTTATTTACATAATCATTCTTTTGCCTAAAAGATCCCCACCCATTGATCTATCTTCTTTCTACCTCAAGACCTGCCCAACCTGCAGGGTAATATTAATCCCACCAGTTAAAACCACTGCAACAGTCGCTAAGGAAGTTCTACCTACCCAGTGTTCCCTTTTCCTTTCTCCATCTCCTTTCCTAGCCATTTCTGTTTCTGACTTGCCACTTCCGGTTTATCCTATAAAAGCCACTTCTATTTCTGGTTTCTCTCTCTTTCATGTCCTGACATAGAGGAGGTCAGGTGTGCAGACCAGGAGGCTGACACTGGCCATTGCGGCACTCACACCCGACTCTGGGGCTCCTGCATGAATAAAGATGACGCAAGCCTGCCACTCATCTAATTTTTTTTGACCTCCAGGAGTATTGCTAGGGCTTGGAGCTGGCACTAAGAATCTACTGCTCCTGGCAGCTACTTTTCTATTTATTGGACAAGACAAAGAGAAATTGAGAGGGGAGGGGCAGATAGAGAGGGAGAGAAAAAGACACCTGCAGGCCTGCTTCACTGCATGACCAAGGGCTCAAATCTAGATCCTTGCACAAGTCCTTGTGCTTTGTACTATGTGCACTTAACCTGATGCACCACTTGCCTGGGTCCCAAACTCACCTATTTCTTCTAACTTCAAGATCTTTTTAGTTCATTCTCTAATTTTAACTGTATCATTTTCTTTTTCTGTTGTAATTTTAAAGCGATACTGACCTTATCCATACTGTTACTTGGTAATGTAATCTAAACATTAATGTATTAAGAAAGCCATACAACTTACTTGCCTAACATTTTTTAAACTATTCAACTCCCAATATGTGCCATATATCCTCCTGAAATCTTCTTTTCAAAAATAACTGGATCTTTAGGATTTTCTTTATCTATATAAAATATCACCAGTGTCATTATAACTGCACTGATCATCACTTATGTAGAAGAGGTTTCAGAAGGTCACAGAGAAACCTGATGCTTAGGCATAAAAAACAGTTGTACAAACATTGCATTAGACAAAGATTAGCTAAGTGATCAAGCTGAAAAAAATAACTACAGTTTAGTTACAGTTATTGAATGAGTTCTTATCAATCCTAAATTATGTTACAGTTACACATTAATATAAGAACATTGTCTTGAGAATATCAGAAAACAGACAGTAAGAAAAGAGGGAAAGCAACTTTTTTATCTTATGTACACCTCTTTAACTTTTATATTTGTTGTAATAGACTCAATGGGCTAAAGTATAATCACTTTACCTGGAATCACAACACTTCCAAATCTATATCATTTATTAATTCTAATACACAGAAGATGTCTGCATAATCTCTCATAACTACGAATCAGTGAATGGTTCTAGGTAATATATAAAATAATACTCTTCTGTATCAAAATAACTCTGAAATTCACATAATTTATATAAATATAGTTTTTAAAATTGCTATACAAATTCAAGGTATTATTTTTCTAAATCACTATGATGAATTGTGTTTCATGTAAGGTTTTTTTTCTTGTTGTTCTTTTTTACCTACCTAGCTTAGGGCATAAGGTAACTACTATTCCTAAACTTTCCTCTTTTATGTTTTTCTGTTTTCTGGTACATAAAGTTGTTCTTCCCCCAACATAAAAATTGTATTTATATTTCTGACTAAGACAGGCAATATAGAATTGAAGTTTAAAATTAGTTATCTATAATATAACCTGTCATCACGTACTGAATGCTAGCTAATATGTAAGACATGTGCAAGAGTCAATACTAAAATTATACTTAGTACAGTGTAAAAGGGCAATAGTGACACTCACACTCAGCATTGCATATTATATTTTTTTCTACTGAGTTAGAAAGGTATCCATCATTTTGAGCTCCTTAATAAAAAAAGAAATAAAAAAGCACTTTATTATTTAAAGATGTAAATATTATTGATACTGTGAAGCCATTGTTAAGGAAAGATGGCCAGAGAACTCTGAACTCCAATTCCATTAAAACCCAGAGAGAGAAGAAGAAATAAGTAAGAACATTGGAAGTAGCAATAAGTATAGGTGTGACTTTCAAAGGAAGAGAAGGTAGGGCCATAGGAAAAAAATCACTAATTAGATACAGATGACAGATATAGATATAGATATCATTTTCTTTATAATATCTTGGTCATAACTTGAAAGTATCTTGCTGAGTGATTATACCAGAAACAGAAAAGCCAATACTGAATGATCTCACTCACATGTAAAACTCAAGTAAAAGGGCAGTCAGGGAAAATATAAAGTAAAACTTGGACTAGCTAAAATCAAAGTATTTTGAGGAAGGAGGGAAAGAACTAGGATGAAGAGGCATTGGAGTCCTGGTGTATGATAAGTGAGTGTGGGCCCTACGTTTGGATAGTAAGTGTCTCCCAAACATCTATCAAGGGATGTGATCAAGTCTATGTGGTCAAAGACTTTACTGTATATCATTAATTCCCTGATTAAAAAGTCATAAAGCTAAAACATACATAGATATGAAAGTCTTATTAAAAATGTTCCTAACAATTAATAGTCTAAATTCAGATAAATATTTATGGAATGTGATTGACTAAGTGTCCCTTTTTTGTTGTTTCCTGTATTTATTTATTTCTGCAACCGGGCCTATTGCTGGAGCTCATTATCTATAGGATATTCCATTCCTCATGGCAGGCATTTTCCATTTTTTTCTTTCTTTTTTCTTTATTTCATAGATTAAGGAGAAATTGAGAGGAGAGGGAGAGTGGTTATATGGAAGTATTAAAATAAAGAATCAGATAAAATAATTTTTCACTGACCTTTAATTGTCCCATGTTGGTATGCTTCTGGTTCTGCTTCTGGGATCCCTTATGTTACATTGCTTAACGTTGTGGTCTATTCACATGATCATTCTGTTACATTTGTTTGGTCTCACTCCCCCCCCCTTTTCCCCACCTCTGGGAGATTGTGGTTTAATCTTTGCTTTTCAGCACTTCTCCCTTCTCCCCGCCCCCTATCCTACTTACTTCCTTGGTTCCTGACGCTGCCCCCGAGGAGAAAGATGCAGGACAGAAAGGGGTTGTAATTAGATTAGATTAATTTTTTAAACAGTTGGCTTCTGAATAAAGAAATACAACTTCTCCGCTCAGCCTTGTGTCCCTGGTCGTCTGTCTACCACCGCGAAGCTAGCCTGGCATACTGGTGCCCTGAACTTAAATGACAGTCCCACCTAAAATTAACAATAATTTACATTATTTTATTTTGAATGGGTTTAATGGAAACTAAGTCTTGAAGATTATATCTAAATATAATCAAATAACTTTGTCTATGAGGAGAATCATGTCTATTTTTGTTTTGCTCACTTCTCTAGATATAATTTCTTGTTAGTAAAAGTGTTATGTATAACAAGAGCATGCAAAATAAATATGATTTTTATCCTATAATAGTTTTCATCTGTCTGGTAAAGGAATTTAACCAGCAAAATTCTTTTTAAATATTACAAATTTCAATTATTTCCTTTAATAAATTTTTATAAATTGATATCACATCTTTCAAAATATTCATAATACTATTCCCTGAATGCCTTTATGATTGTCTAACTCATGGTAGTTATAAAAAGCCATGAAAAATGGTATGACTCAATAAAAAAACCCACTTGCACTGGAGGCTGACATTCAAAGTGGTTTTCCTGCTCACATTGGCCACTATTGTCATACTTGAAAGACAGTTCTAGTATGAAGAGAGGTGAAAAGCCCAATGGAAAAGTTGTACGACTGCACTTTTGTTAACAGTTAAATGACAGGCACAGAGTTAGCAGCCAAATTTAAATCAATTATACTAAATCTAACACACTTCTAGGTCTAGGAAAAGAGACTCCTAAAAATGTGGGATAAAATAAAATGAAAATGTCACGTGGCTTGACTAAAAATAGAGTGAATTATCTACTTGTGGATGGTAATTTTTCTAACCTTATTCTGCCTCTTAAATCCCACTGCTATCAAATCCAATTCTGTTCCCTTTTCTAAATCTGCACAGAAAACTTTAAATACTTTACTGTGTATGCACAATGTTTTTCAGCAGGCAAAGTATTTTTTAAATTTATTTATTTATTTTATAATTTTGATTGCCTCTAGGCTTATAGCTGGGGCTCATTCTATACACAATGGATCCACTGCTTCTGGTGGCCTTTTTATTCTTGTTGTTTTATTATGTTTACAGACATAGAGAGGAATTAAGAATGAGAGCATAGATAAAGAAGGAGAAAGATACCCACAACACTGCTTTCCTACTTTTGAAATTCCTTCCTGCTGTTCGAGATTGGGAGCCTTATCGGGGTCCTTGTGCATGCAAAGTCTTTTTACCATCTTAATACTGACCATTTTTCTCACTTGTATTTTATGCGACCCAAAGAAATTCAGTGAGTTAGCAAACAAAGATCATAAATATGATTCCCATTTGTGTTGCACTTTGGATTGACTGGATATTTTTCAGGAATGACTTGGCTAGTCACATGTAAAAGCATAGAACCCCAGGTGAAAGCCTTCTGCACTGACCTCAAGCCAAATATTCATCATCCCAAATCCCCAAGTGGGAACCAAGGATATGAATGAAAGTCCTTTAGAATTACTAGAAAGAAAAGAGATAATATTTATAAAATCATTATCATCATGCTTGGGATGTGGTATATCCAGTGAAAGTAACTTATTATAAGTTAGGAAGCTTCATATATCGGAGATCCAAGTTTGATGATGATACTTAAAACACTTTAGATTTAGGAAAGGTAAAGATACCATTTCATGTTTCAGTGCTTCTAGAGCACTTAACACATTGCAGAACAAAATTAGAGTCTCTCTTTGACTTTCTGCTTACTGAACTACTTCCTTCTTGCTATTGATTTTGCACACTTGACACAATCTCTGGAAAGTGTGTAGTTAGCAATGGCTAACAAAACAAAAGATTGATTTTGTTTTTAAGATTTTTGTTTCTGGGACCAGGTGGTGGCACACCTAATTGAGTGCACCTGTTACAGTGCTCAAGGACCTGGGTCTGCAGAAGGAAAGCTTTGCAAGTGGTAAAGCTGTGCTGCAGGTGTCTCCTGTCTCTCTCCCTCTCTATCTTCCCTACCCTCTCGATTTCTGGCTGTCTCTATCCAATAAAGATAATAAAAAAATTTTTTTAAAGATTTTTTTTTTCTTTGAGTGCTATACTATAAAGTATGTCAAGGATCTCTAAATTATGTATATATTTTCAACCTTCCTAAAGATCCATGACATAATTAGCAATACATAGCATGCCGGTCCATAACTAAGTTGACAGTATAAAGGCCCACCTAGGTATGCAGCTCATAAATGATGTAGTGCTTCAATGAAGAAATATGCCAGACATTGCTTTACAGCTTCCCTTCATGAAAAGTACTTTGCTTCGTTTTGATTATTTTCTGACTTTTGTTTTAGCACATTTTAACAGTATAGGGATGTAGAGAATAATTATTATGTGAGAATATATTATCTAAATCATTTTATGTCATTCTGTATCTGTCATTTTCATCAATGGACTTCTAAGCATCACACTGGAATTCCCCCCAAAATTCCCCCTTATCTCTTTTTCCTAATAAGTCTTCAAAACATATATATACATGTACATGTATATATATGATTTGATATATATGTGTGTGTACACATATATATCACATATATTTGATATATGTGTGTGTGTACACACATATATATACACACATGATTATAGAACTCTCAATATAATTGTAATTTATTTAAAATATATTTATTTGATAGAGACATAGAGAAATAAAGAGGAAAGGTGTAGAGAGAGAGGGAAAGAGAGTCACCTACAGCAGTACTTCACCACTTGTAAAATGTTTTCCTTGCTCTGGGGATGAAGGACTTGAACTTGAGTCCTTGTGCATTTTAACAGGTGTGTTCAGATAAATGCACTCATCCATAGTTACTGTTATTATTGTCATTCTTTTAGTTTTTTTTTCCCTAAGCAGTGTCTATCTTGAAAGCTATCTGCCTTCCATCACAGATCTCTCTGTCATCAATGCTTTCTCCAAGTGGTAATTGCAATGATATCTTTAGAAAAAATTCTCATGTCACACCTCTACTTTAAAGTTTTCTATAATTGCTTGGAAAGCCTTCTGTGGATCTTTCCAGGAGGCATCTGCTCACATTTTGAACCTCAATGCTATTCACTTCTCACACTATAAACTGACCAAAAGCTTTAGGACATCTATCATTGAAAAGTATATTCCTGGCTTTATAATACCAAACTTCCCATTATCTCTTAACCACAGTACACTATTGTATCCATTCTGTTTGGTATACTCTCAAAATCACTTGTGAATTATTCCTTGAAGGGGTGTAGGCCATCAGATAGTACTGAATAGGTTTTTCTCTTGTGAAAAATTAATCTCTTTGATTGACAGCAATCTCTAGAGAAGGGCTGAGTGGAAAGCTATTAGCAGCCCAATTGTAGGGAGAACAAGTGTCTCAAATGCAAAGTAGATTCTAGCTTACATATCATAGTACGCAATAAACCTACACTCTGTTTTTAAAGCATTTGGTAGAAGCCCCTCTGCCAGTCACATTATTGTACTATAGTCATATCTGAATCCCTTATCATGCTCTGTGCACTTATATAGCTGCTTTGTAGCTTTAAGGAACATTCTAGTTTGTAGTATAGTGCTTTATACCTTTCTTCCTCTCTCTCTCTCTCTCTCTCTCTCTCTCTCCCTTTCTTTCTAGGTAAAAGGATTGAGACAAAGAAGCATAATGAGAGAAAGAAACTATAGTACCAAAGCTTCATTTAGCATGGTGTGGCCTGGGATAAAATCTGGCCCACACATATGGCAAAATATCACACTATGCATGTGAACTATATTTTTCTAGTCTCTTAGTGACTTTTATATAGGAAATAAATGAAAACACTGGGCATCAGTTGGATCCAAAATAGAAGAAAACAAACTACACTTAGAATAAAAATAATGATGCTTTAGGCCACTTTGTAAAATGGTATAACTCTTACTGTCTTAAAAAAAAAGAAAATTTAATTAGCAATGTTTTCTGGTTAAATCGTTTTTCAAGAAAAGCAGTCCACTTTGCAGACCAATATCTACCATGATAAAGATAGTTTCGGAGGCACAAAGAATTAGCAACATAAATTATTGTCAGCAAGAGAAAAACTTGAAAAAATAAGTTATATATTTGGGAGAAAGAATGATCAGTGGTTCTTAATTTGAACATCAACTGAGGCTAACTGGGATAAGAAATAGACTAAAGGGATACATTATGAATTACATAAAGGAAAAATATTTGAAATCATCTGAACTCATGGCCACAAATCAAATATCAAATTCTGTTGCAAAGTCACTGCAGTGATAGAAATTAATATTTTTTCAAGTATTTAGCTGAATGATAATTTTGGTAAAATGTATTGACTTTCTGCTTAGTGTAGTATAGAGATTGTCTTCCTTGTATCTCACTGAAGAGGAAAATTTCAGCATCACACACTCATAGACCTGGCCCGGTAAAGACTAACAATAAATGATTGTCCTCCTTTTTCACTTAAGGGTGGAGGTTTCAAGTTTACAGCTTATTCTTCTTTTCAAAGATTTCTACTTATAAAATAATTTCATTCAGGAATCCTCTATTGGCTATATGAACCTCTCACAAAAAACTGTACTTACATATGTGACTCAGTCTGGGACTTTAGAAAACATAAACATATCTCCCCTCCTTACCTGACTATATAGACTAGATGTTCCCATTTTCTTCTTTAGTCCCCTCCCCATTTCACACAGAACTATATAGCAAATGTGATTGTTTTATTTTTAATGTATTTATTGAATACATCTCAAAGATAATTTTGAGTGAGAGAGAAAGACAAAAGAACACCATTCTGGTACATACAGCACCATGGTTTGAACTGGAAACCTCAGGAAGAAAGACCAGTGCTCTAAAAACCAAGCTATTTGCCCAGACACTAATGTGGTCATTTTAGGGAAACCTAATAACCTAATAGTGCATCACACATTTAAAATGCAATTAGAACACACTTCTCTCACAATTAAGATGAAAAGTCAGTGAATTCAACAAAATTATTCAATACCTCCACCTAGCAAAGTAGCACGTTAGAAAGTATGCTAGAGAAAGATTTTTTTGAAGTATTGGAACTCATAAAGGAGCAACACAAACCACTAGGGTTAAGTGGATAGAAGAGCAACATATGGATTATGGTTGAGTTTAGATTAAGGTACTGTGAGAACAAGGAAGTAGGAATGATTGCCTTTGGCCTGAGGGGGATCATAACATGGGGGCATTTCAAGACATTTAAAAGTGCCCCTAACCATTAGTTAATTGACTCCTGCCAGTAATTTTGTGTTATTGGCTCTGTATGTGCTACTTAGTAATTAATAACTACTCTCCCAGTTCATTTTATGAATCTTCCATCTGTGCCTTTTTGGAATCAGAAAAACTATTTTAGGAAGATCATAACACACAAGTCTAGAGAATGCTAGTTTTTATCCAGCAAACATTGACCAAAAGGAGATTGAACAATGTGACACACTTCTTGGTATTCAATGTGTTTTGGAGACAAATAACGGGAAATATGGTCGGAAATAACTGAGTAAAGCAACAAAGGTTATAAGAATGATTTTGAAAAACATGCTTGAAAATAAAATCTCTAAAAATAAGATTAAACTCAATAATAAGAGAGCTAGTATGATTTAGCAACTGGAGTGACAAGATGTGGGTCAATGATTATTTGAAGCTGTTTCAAGACATCTGGAACATAGCAACAGGAGAGAAGCATAGAATTTGGAGCCAAAACTTTATCTGAATTTGGCAATTGCATCTATAAATTGACTGCAAAACTTGAAGATTAACAGAAGCTTGTGTGACCTGAAGTTAAAGAAGTTTGAAATTGAGAAATCAAAAACATGTGTTTTGCAAGGCTTCAGAGTCATGTCCATTTCCCTTAAATGTGTGAAAGAAGTATCGTTTCTGTATTTACACTTTAAGCATTCCATCTTTCTCACAAATTTTCAAAAGTCAGGTAGTAGGAAAATAGAGTTGAGATTATGTTTATTGCAGAACCTTGGAACAATCCAATCATTTTCCTCTCACATTAATAAATGCGTCTTTTTTAGTAACTCATCAGCTTTATCACCCCTAGTAAGTTATCTAGTATGTAAGAGTATTGATAGCTTACATCATGATAGTTATGGCTTATAACATGATCATGTCCTATTAAGTTTTAATATTCCCTGGTTGGTATGTTAAGGTACAGTTTACCAGTACTGTTGCTTTGCCTGATCCTGTTTGATAGTAGAAGCTGATTTCTGAAACAGATAATTTTTTAAATTCTTTTTTTCTTTTTCTTTTTTATATTTTTTATATCTACACTTATTTTCCCTTTCGTTGCCCTTGATTTTTTAATTGTTGCTATATTTATTATTGTTGTTGTTATTGATGTCATCATTGTTAGATAGGACAGAGAGAAATGGAGAGAGGAGGGGGAGAGAAAGATAGACATCTCCAGACCTGCTTCACTGTTTGTAAAACGACTACCTTGCAGGTGAGGAGCTGGGGCTCCAACGGGATACTTAAGCTGGTCCTTGTGCTTTGCTCCACATGCGCTTAACCTGTACAGCCTGACTCCCTTTAAAAAAAAAATTCCCCAGTCTGCCTCTCTCTTACGCCCATGTTCAGCGGGGAAGCAATTACAGAAGCCAGACCTTCTACCTTCTGCAACCCTCGACGACCCTGGGTCCATGCTCCTAGAGGGATAGAGAATGGGAAGGCTACCATGGGAGGGGGTGGGTTATGGGGATTGGGTGTTGGGAATTGTGTGGAGTTGTACCCCTCCTACCTTATGCTTTTGTTCACTAATCCTTTCTTAAATAAAAAATTAAAAATAAGTAAATAAATAAATAATTCCCTTTTGTTGCCCTTGTTAATCATCATTGTTGTCATTATTGTTATTGCTGTCATGGTTGTTGGATAGGACAGAGAGAAATGGAGAGAGGAGGGGAAGACAGAGAGGGGGAGAGAAAGATAGACACCTATAGACCTGCTTCACCGCCTGTGAAGGGAACCCCTTTCAGGTGGGGAGCCTGGAGCTCTAACCTGGATCCTTATGCCTGTCCATGCTCTTTCTGCCATGTGTGCTTAACCCCCACTGTGCCACTGTAGGGATCCCAACAGATAATTTTTTATTCTTCTGTAATGAATGTTCTGTTCATATCCTCTGCCCATTTTTGGATGGGGTCATTTGCTTTTTTGCCGCTGAGCTCTTTGTATATGTTGGTTATTAGTCTTTTGTCTGACTAATGGAATGTGAAGATCTTCTCCCATTCTGTGAGGGGTCTCTTTGTTTGTGTGATGGTTTCTTTGGCTATGCAGAAGCCTTTTGATTTGATTGATTTGTTTCTGCTTTAGTCTTCCTTGCAATTGGGTTTGTATCATCAAATATTTCCTTGAGGTTTAGGTGGGAAAGCGTTCCACCAATGTTTTCCTTTAAGTATTTGAACAGACATGATGGGCCTACACCTCAAATAAATCCCTCTCTCCATTGTTACCAGTCATCTCTATCAGGAACAACAAAATGGACCCCTTGTGGGCCCCCATAGGACCTTGCCCACAACTTGGATCAACAACTGTAGAGAATGTTCCAATCTCAGAGACAGGCTGGACAATATACTCTATATTCCACTAAGGAAAATTGGGGCAGCTTGAAATGCTCCTACTCATGACCACAGAATGCGAGCTCAGATCTACAGGGATGCAGAAGTCACATAGGCTCCTAAGCTGAATATGGGTCCCAGATCACATCAAATCAAAGGGGTTTGCAGTCAACAATATTTATACACCTTTCTCATATTTGGGAGCTAACTCTCTTCCCTGATCAAGCTTTCTGGTCCTTTTTCTATCCATGACATTATCTCCCCAGACAATAACTTGGATCCACTTGCATATCAGATTTCATGCTCAGAGAAAAAAAAATAAGAAAAGAAAGAAAAAAAAAACAACTAGTGTAGCCACAGGCCCTTTGGAATATAACTAAAATATGCCTATTAGCTATCTCTACAAAACAGAGACCCCCAACTCTTCATCTGCACTATTCCAGCTTTAATTTCATTATTAGTCAATAATTTATTTGGCTATATATGTTAATTCTCTTTTCAGCCACTAGGTTCCAGATGCTAGCATGATGCCAACCAGACTTCCCTGGACAGACAACCCCTCCAATGTGTCCTGGAGCTCAGATTCCCCAGAACCCCACCCCACTAGGGAAAGGGAGAGGCAAGCTGGGAGTATGGATCAACCTGTCAATACCCATAGTCAGTGGGGAAGCAATTACAGAATCCAGACCTTGCACCTTCTGCATCCCACAAAGACTTTGAGTCCATACTCTTAGAGGGTTAAAGAATAGGAAAGCTATCAAGGGAGGAGATGGAAGCTGGAGTTCTGATGGTGGGGATTGTGTGGCGGTTTAGCCCTCTTATTCTATGGTTTTGTCAGTGTTTCCTTTTTATAAATAACAAATAAATAAATAAATAAATTTTTATTCTGTTAGCTGATTTTTAAAAAAAATTTGTTTCTCCTTTCTGTCTTGTGATCTAAAGGAAGCAATTATTATGATATTGCCTTGTCCTCCACTATAGAATGATACACTGACTTCTGATCATGTGTGTATCAGTGAAACACAAGAACAGAGTGGTACACTAGTCCATCTCTCAGCTTTTTCAAAACATCCAGTGGGATATACTCTCTTTTCTGGAGTTTTATCCTTATATCTCAAATGAGCAGCCATAGCTCCCATTAAGTGTACTTCAAAGAGTACACTTTATAGACAAAATGAACCTCCCTCTTCCGACTTTTACATTCTTGGAATTGACCAGGGGTTAAAAAGCAGGAACCATAGAACCCTGCCTAGTTTGCATTTCTACATTCTCCTTGATCCTCTGCTTTTTCCCTCTAAATTGCTATGGAATCAGAAGTGGTATTTTTTAATGTATTTCCTCTGCCTTTGTGCCTAATACTTCTACAATATCAAACTGTATGATCATATCTTTCAAGTCCAAACAATAATGTACTCAGTGGGAAATGAGAATACTGTCCTTTTTCCCACAATACTTGATTTTATAACCAGCAAATTTCAAATTTTTATGTTGAATATTCTTTTGTAGATAGTATCCCTTTACTTATATGCCTTCTGGCCCATATAAATACTATTAATAGGCCATATATTTGGAGGTAAGGAAGTCTCTGAAATTTGTGATTCATATTTTCTACCACCATGTGAAATCTACCATATCCTTTCTATTTAAAAATAATTACCTAGAAAGAGATCAAAGCAGGCAAAAATAACAGCCATGTTACACTAAGTATAATACTAGAGGCAAGGATTTTTAAATTAAGCATGTTCAATTCGCATTCTTTCTGTTTCTCTTTTGAAATTGTAGTTATTGAATATATTTCCTATTCTTCCTTTTCTTTCTTTAAAAAAAAA